>NC_091458.1:31678899-32000149 GCF_027789765.1 Dendropsophus ebraccatus | reverse complement strand
AGCAGCGGCTGACCAGGCATGCTGGGGGTTGTAGTTGCAATGCAGCGGCTGACCAGGCATGCTGGGGGTTGTAGTTGCACAGCAGCAGCAGACAGCACATCTAATTTTAATTTGTAAGTTAAGTGTGCTGTTTGTCTGCCGGTGCATCCCCGCCCCAGCTAGCCGGGAGTGATGTGCCCTGTGCCAGCCACACAGGTCGCACCCCTCAAGGCCAGCCCTGAGTCAAAGATATGTTCCATAGTTTTTGTTAGTGGGGGGGGGGCCCAGACAATTTGGCTGTATGGGGCCCCGAAAATCCTGATGGCGGCCCTGGTGTAAGCGGTGCATGAATGGTCTTGTTTGACAGAGACAAGTTGGCAAAGTTTCTATTTTATTATAGTGATGAGTGGATATTTTACTTTTATGCAAGCAGCAATATTATTTCTATTATGCCACAACAGCTGTAGTGCAGTAGTCAGGAGCACAACTCAGTAATATCCATATGTAAATTAATGTATCACAGTCTGGGGCTGTTAAACAACTACAACTCCTATCATGCCCTGATATTTTTGTCATTATGGGAGCAGTAATTATGCTTTTAGTGGTTATGGTACATTAAGGCTGTTTTATTGTATTAGATGATAATTTGCTTTACTGAGACAGCATTAGATCATGAAGAATGAAGGAAACCCTCCTCTACTGCCCATAGTTGGCAGGCTGTGAGGGCAGATTACATCACTTCCTCCTCTACTGCCCATAGTTGGCAGGCTGTGAGGGCAGATTACATCACTTCCTCCTCTACTGCCCATAGCTGGCAGGCTGTGAGGGCAGATTACATCACTTCCTCCTCTACTGCCCATAGTTGGCAGGCTGTGAGGGCAGATTACATCACTTCCTCCTCTACTGCCCATAGTTGGCAGGCTGTGAGGGCAGATGACATCACTTCCTATACAAACCCACAGAGTTTACAAGAACTATAAATAAGGTGAGGAGAGGCATGGGGCTTATTGTTGTCAAGGCAAAAGATTGAAAAAATAAAAAAGGTTCTATTAGGGATTACAGACACTGCCCATGCATGCCTGCATGTACTTTGTTAAGACACTTGATGACAGGTACGCTTTAGGCTTAATTGGTTAAACCCCAGAACCACTGGGAATCTAAAGTAAATTACCTTACGTTCTGTTGACTTCAAAAATCTTTCTCTCTAATAAAAATATACAGATATATAAATCATTGCATTATAGGCATATATGCAATAGATCAGTGTAATTTCTTTTTGGAGACAACACAGTAAATCCATAGAAGTTGACTAATTTATTGTAATTTGGCTAACAAGGCAAATTGCAGTAGAACATAAGTAATGAGTATTTTCTCCAAAAGCTGATTTTCAGCTTCAGGTTATGTTCTCAGTACGTAAAAAACATGGCCGTATTTCATAACACCGGCCATAGTTGCGCAAACAACAGCTGTTATTTCACAAATAACAGTCGTTGTTTGCGCAACTACGGACGGTGTTATGAAATACGGCCATGGTTTTTACGTAGTGTGAACCCAGCCTTAGGGTGCGTTCACACATAACAAATTCGAAGATTTCAAGCAAATCCTCTGAGAGACTCTGTATCATTTTAGCTCAGTGAGCAGGCACCCGGAGACTCGAGCAGGAGTGTGGCCAGATAAGCATTTGCTGCTAAGTTGCCATGCCGGTAAAAATAATAAACAGTAAATGCTTACCCAGCCATGCTCCTGCTCAGGTCCCCAGGTCCCTGCACACTGATGGTGCACTCAGCCAATCACTGAGCTGTCCTGCCCCAGCACAGATATTTGTATGAGGCCCTATTATACCTCCTTGTTACATAAGTATTCACAAAGAGCCTGTGCGGTGTCCCACCACGGGTGTTACTAGTCTGAACACCTTTCGCAAAAGCCTGTAATTCAAAGTGAAGTGGTAATGAAGTCATGTATAAGTTTTGCAACTAGATGTCAGTAGTATGTGTATTCATGTATGTATATTGCACGGCTGTAGTGAACTAAGGGTTATTGTTTTGCTTATGATCTACACACCAATGAGAGCTGCTTTACTCTTCCACCTATCTCTATCCTTTTTTCTTGCACTCTTTTCTCCACCACTCACGGGAGCTGTTAGACACCCTGTAGGAAGTTGTCACATGGGGAGAGGAAGTGTAGATCCACACTTAGTCATTCCAAGTCAAGTTTCTGTAGAGAGAGGACGCAAGACTGGACAGCCCCTGCTGTAGTCAAGCTGGGCCCTGGCTCTGCCAGTTCCCCTGTCAAGGACAAGTAGTCATTCCAGCGTAGTCTAGTCTGGATTGTGGTGGTAGACAGACGCTTATGGAAGACACAGAGACTTTCCTTCTTTAAAGCAATACTTTTACCTCTAATGCAGTGCTAAACACCAACAGAGAGGACAAGTCAGGGATCACCCAAACCCACGCCGTGAACAACACAGTGCAGGACAGTATCCTACAGGCTAGAGGAATTGATCAGGATAGAGCAAAGCAGCTAAGAGCCTACTTACTCTATCTTGCAATGCAGGTGAAACCAGGTAACTTTGGACACCTTGCACAACTCAGGTAACTAGGACTGGGGCTTGTGTCACCCTAGTAGGACGGGTCCACCCAACACTGTAGTGCGACAGGTGGTTACAGCGTGACACACGTCGAAACATGGTCACAGGTATTCTTCTTTCAAGTATTCTTCTACTTCTTCTAAACTTCCGGCAGAGCACAGTACTACATTGGGTTGGGACTCTCAAGACAAACTCCTCTTCACTACTCTGAACTCTCACGAACTATTCTTCTCCACTCCCTTGAACTCATTCTATTCTTCTCAGCACGCAACCAAGTCAGCACTGCCACTCTACGTTCCCTACCTCTACAGTTCTCGGTGCAGATCTAGTCATGTCAAGTCCAAAGTGATTGTCTACTTGTATGCCAACGTATTAGTCAGTAAAGGAAGAGTTTATTTATTTTACCGGGACTCAGTGGTTATTGTACTAGCACATACACAGCAGCGTCCGTACAACGGCCTTGGGTCATCTCCCTTTTCTGTGGGCGGCGGTACTGACAGTCTGGGTGGGTCATAACTCCACTCCGGGCCACCGTGATAAGCGCCCAAGGGACCCATCACAACCCAGCAGGTCACCAACCATTGGGGACAAGTATAGCCAGTAACAAAAAAAAAACTAAAAGCAGGTGTGCTTCATACCTGTGTGCTGATTCAGCACTGGTGTCACAACGCTATACTATCTGGCTGAGCTATACTCCACCGACCAACCACCATTGTAGTGGAGTCCCACTCTACCATCTAGCAAGTGACCGGTCGCAGCTGCTACAACACTACCAGAGCAGTGCACGCCACACATGCTCCATCAAATGTTGTACAGTGCACAATACCACAACCCATACAGTAGGGAACCACTGACATCAGACCTACAAAATATCATTCTTTTAGTCTACAGTACTCACCCCCAATATTAAAGGGCTCCAAAGTCATTAAACAATGTATCACTCTGATTTGTCTTTACTGATTAGAGATCCTGGAACATTTTTCTATATATTCTGTTTTTATTTTCTGGAACATTTTTGTTTTCTTTTTCTAATTTCAGCCTACAAATATTATTTTTCCTGTTGTGTCATTTTATGATGAAATGAAGTCTTTGAAAACTACTATTGGTCCTGCAAAATCAGCCCTCATATGGCTGTATATGAAAAAATAAGAGTTACCACTCTTAGAAGGTAAAAAGTTACAAATGTGCCAAAAATATGGAAGAGGTGAATGTATTTTTATATATTTTCATACGGTGATAACCGTTGTCAATCGATGCCAGGCACACGTTACCAGGGAATACAAGACCATGGGATCCATCAAAAAAAGCATATGTGCAAATGACATGATGCTCCATGTTCAGAGGGCTGGGATACAGTCTAAGGCTATGTTCACACTATATAAAGAAAAAGAGGGAAGGTGCCTAAAACGTAACTTTTAATTATGATGATTAAAAAACACCACAAATTGTGTACCCATCACCTAGTTACAAATTTTAGCATAGTTGGTTGGATAGTCGCATATCCGGAGTGCGGACTCAACCAAAAATAGATATAAATGAACCATATAGAGGCTAGATAAGCCCCAAATATAATGCGTTAGCGTCGTATTCTCCCAATGCGTTTCTGCCACTAGTTATCGCGGCGTCATCAGGGGAGTATATCAGCGCCAATGCCACAGTGGTGGAGATTAGCGCTTGTAATTCAAAGTTCAAGCACACCCAAGAATAAGGGTCCGTAGCTATGTATAAGCTATACGCCTAAATACATGCAGGGTATGCAAAAAACGGGCTAAACAGTGTGCATAAGGTCATGCTTTGCCGCTCAGCGGCTACTCACTGGCCCTTGTCTAAGACCAAACGGGGTGCGGTACACAGGAAGCACTGCAATAAAAACAACATACAATTACACCTCTGAGTCTAAGGTGATTGTTATGTAGGAAGAAAACATCCCTGGTGGGTTACTCACTGTGTGCTCCCGGACCCAAGAGGGACTGCACTTAGTAGCTGCAATGGCAGCACTACAGCAAAAATCTAGGGTGTGAAAACATAACCATTCAATAATGATGCTCACAGCCCTGGAGTGTGCTAGGGGGAGTGGCGACTCCGAAGTCGGCTACGGAAGGAGAGAAATTCTGGGGTCAGGATACATCGATGAGAACTACGGGGCAAGAAAAATGTAGTATTCAACAAACTCTGCATCACATGGCAACGGGTCTATTCTTGCCCTGATAAGTGCTATTGTAAGCCCTATTCCTAGGTGGGGTGGCCGCCCTAAAAAGGGCGGTCCCACTCTGGAACCTAGACTAAATCAACCCTATTGTGCCACCTATCTATCTGATGGACATAGCTTATTGGTCTACTAAGACCCTCCCTGTCTACCTAAACAAGCCATCAGAGATCTAACCAGCCAAGGGAGGTATAGATAATGAGGTGAGGCTGGAGTAGACGGGTGAAATAGGTGTTTAGTAGGTATAGGGAGGGGGAAGAGGGGGGAAAAGGGGGGGGGGAAAGAATCTAGATAAAGCAGGAGTAATTCTGATGTTCATTAATACCTTCTGGTGCAATCGTGTGTAGGATATAAATCCATCTGCATTCTTTTTGCAGGAGAACCCTGTCCATATCCCCTCCCCGTGCCGACCTCTGCAATAACTCCACCCCTATGAACGTGAGTTGTCCCGTGCTCCCTGCTTGACATGAATTCACATGTTGGGCCAGTGGGGTATCTCTATGGTTACGAATGTCCCCCAAGTGTTCCAGCACCCTCTTTCGTAGTTCCCTGAGAGTTTTGCCTACATATTGGGCTGTGCATGGACAGGTCACCAAATAAATAACCCCTTTGGAGCTACAATTTATGAACTGTTTGATCTTACATGTCTGATTAGTTCTGTTGCTGCTAAATGTGGTTGTTTTCATGACGTTTGCACATGCCTTACAGTGCCCACATTTGTAGCAACCTATAGTGCTCCTGGCATTCAACCAGGTACGTGACTGTGGTTCCGGTGATAGGTGACTATGTGAATTCATGTCAAGCAGGGAGCACGGGACAACTCACGTTCATAGGGGTGGAGTTATTGCAGAGGTCGGCACGGGGAGGGGATATGGACAGGGTTCTCCTGCAAAAAGAATGCAGATGGATTTATATCCTACACACGATTGCACCAGAAGGTATTAATGAACATCAGAATTACTCCTGCTTTATCTAGATTCTTCCCCCCCCCCCTTTTCCCCCCTCTTCCCCCTCCCTATACCTACTAAACACCTATTTCACCCGTCTACTCCAGCCTCGCCTCATTATCTATACCTCCCTTGGCTGGTTAGATCTCTGATGGCTTGTTTAGGTAGACAGGGAGGGTCTTAGTAGACCAATAAGCTAGGTCCATCAGATAGATAGGTGGCACAATAGGGTTGATTTAGTCTAGGTTCCAGAGTGGGACCGCCCTTTTTAGGGCGGCCACCCCACCTAGGAATAGGGCTTACAATAGCACTTATCAGGGCAAGAATAGACCCGTTGCCATGTGATGCAGAGTTTGTTGAATACTACATTTTTCTTGCCCCGTAGTTCTCATCGATGTATCCTGACCCCAGAATTTCTCTCCTCCCGTAGCCGACTTCGGAGTCGCCACTCCCCCTTTCCCCCCCCCCCCTCCCCCCCCCTTCCGCCTTTTCCCCCTCCCCCCCCCCTCCCTTCCCCCCCCCCCCACTCCGTCTCCCTCGCTTTCCTAATTTCCACATAAACATAGATAGATACCAAGTTCTAGCTGTATTAGTCACACTAGACATCTATCCCAATGTTATGGATGGAATTACACTATTAAGTACTCTCCTTTGCCTCTCTAACAATATCTAGGCCCAGGAAATGCCTCTCTAACATACCAGTGATACATTTACATAGCCAGTTAACATGGTGCTGCGCATGGTTCCAATGAACCTGACGCAGCACAGCACCTGGTTCAGGACCTGGACAGCGGCGCCCCACCGCTCACCTGACACTCCTGCTGAGCATTACGTAGGACCTGCCAGGGAGGGGGCGTCCCGCATCGAGCGTGTGGCCGTTGAGTCACGTGACCGAGCGTAGGCGTTCCCTCACCATAGCGGGATGGATTGCTCCCCGCCCAAACAGTGACGCGTCCTAGTCACATGACGCGGGGGGCGTTCCCATCTGGAGGCGCGCGCTTCTGACGCAATGGTGTGGGCCGGACGCGGCATTTAAAGTCAGCGCCGGCGTGCTCAGTCAGTTCGCTGCCAAAGCAGACGCTGACTTATCTCTGTATCCGGAGACCGTGCTGGGGAAACAGTGAGTAGAGACTGTACTAGAGGTGATAGCACACTCCAGGGCTGTGAGCATCATTATTGAATGGTTATGTTTTCACACCCTAGATTTTTGCTGTAGTGCTGCCATTGCAGCCACTAAGTGCAGTCCCTCTTGGGTCCGGGAGCACACAGTGAGTAACCCACCAGGGATGTTTTCTTCCTACATAACAATCACCTTAGACTCAGAGGTGTAATTGTATGTTGTTTTTATTGCAGTGCTTCCTGTGTACCGCACCCCGTTTGGTCTTAGACAAGGGCCAGTGAGTAGCCGCTGAGCGGCAAAGTATGACCTTATGCACACTGTTTAGCCCGTTTTTTGCATACCCTGCATGTATTTAGGCGTATAGCTTATACATAGCTACGGACCCTTATTCTTGGGTGTGCTTGAACTTTGAATTACAAGCGCTAATCTCCACCACTGTGGCATTGGCGCTGATATACTCCCCTGATGACGCCGCGATAACTAGTGGCAGAAACGCGTTGGGAGAATACGATGCTAACGCATTATATTTGGGGCTTATCTAGCCTCTATATGGTTCATTTATATCTATTTTTGGTTGAGTCCGCACTCCGGATATGCGACTATCCAACCAACTATGCTAAAATTTGTAACTAGGTGATGGGTACACAATTTGTGGTGTTTTTTAATCATCATAATTAAAAGTTACGTTTTAGGCACATTCCCTCTTTTTCTTTATATATTTAATGCAGGGACATTGACTAAGGGACAGACACCCGACTTGTTAAGAAGCTTATATGTTCACACTATGTAAGAGACCGGCGGTTCCTTGACCCGGCCGGGTCACGGAACGGCCGATCTTTGCAAAGATCATCCTGGCCGGTACTTCAGTACTTTATGGCCGCAGTGTTCTGATGCAGGCACATCAGTGCGCGCCTGCATCAGAACTCCCCACAGCACAGCCAGAGCCGCTCGCTTCATTGTGTGAACTGACAGGGTTTCCTACGGCCGCAATTCACTGAATTGCGGCTGCAGAAAACTGACATGTCAGTTTTTTACGGCACCGTACGGGATCCCGGCCGGAGCGTATACGATGTATATTTGCTCCGGCCGGGATCCCATAGCAGAATAGGCTTTGTTCCACTCCGCACTCTTACAAGTGTGAACATAGCCTTACATTTTTGCTGAGCTGCTGAATAGAACAGTAATCATCTAATTTCCTGTATTCCAGGCAAATGAAATGTGTGATATACAAAAATAATTATTATCATAAACTAGTTATTTCGTCCAGAGGAATTGAAGAAAATACAATGACATCAACACTAGACATTTTCATTTCAACCTAGGCCTTAGAGGTCACAGTCAAAACATATTACATACTATTATTATAATCCAGCAGTATATACTGCAGGTAAAATAAAAAAAACTATGGAGATCACCATCAGAATATGTATAGGAACTGTATAAACATCTTTTGACTCCTTTTAACACCTTCAGGACCAGATAAATTTTATTTTTGCGTCTTTTTTTTTTTTTTTAAGGGTCTGTCCACACGTACCGACTCACAGCGTAAATCTTGCTGAACGACCGCTGCGAGTATGTAATTCTGCCGCCCCCTTAACCCCTTCTGCTGCCGCCCGTCTCCCGCTCCGCTGTGTCTGTATACATTACCTGTCTCCTGCACGAGGTCCCGGCATCCTGCTCTCATGCCCAGCCAATCAGTGCGTTACCCAGCCTCAGCCACTGATTGGCTGGGCGGGAGAGCAGGACGCCGGGACCCCGTGCAGGAGACAGGTAATGTATACAGACACAGTGGAGCGGGAGCCGGGCGGCAGCAGAAAGGGTTAAGGGGGCATCAGAATTACATACTCGCAGCGGTCGTTCAGACCACAGCGAGTATGTAGTGACAGGGAACTGCCAGGACCTGACAGACTCGCAGCGAGATTTACGCTGCGAGTCTGTACGCATGAACAGACCCTTAAACTGTTTTATTGGGTTTTCACATTTTAGAAATCACATAACATGGTGGTGAAACATTCCACCTCCAAGGTAAATATAGGGGCATAATTTGAGTCATATTGACTGGTGGGACAAGAGGTTTAGCTGTACAACAGTGCATGCCTATATTCAGGTAACTTTTTTTTTTACATTCTAAGAGCCACTACTCTCCATCTACAGTGTCCTATAAGGGCCTTCTTATTGTGGTACCTGTTGTACATTCCAGGGGCGGACACAGACTGCATAGGGCAAAAAAATGTGTCCGGGCCCCCTATAACCAAATTACGCCACCAAACTCCTCCCTCAACCAGGCACATATAAACTATGCAAAATAAGTGCACATACTGAGGATTACATCCAGCATACAGAAAGGGAGAGGTGGTACTGTGCACTGTATGTATATACACTGAGGGTTACATCCAGCATACAGGACAGAAGAAGAGGTACTGTGCACTGTATATACAGTATATACTGGCAAGTTCCCCTATGCCCAAGTCATGGGCCTTGGATATTTCTGCCTTGGTCTGTGCTCTTTCTCTCTGCCCCCCTCCTCTCTCTTGTGTATCAATACAGGTGCCTATTCTGAAGGAAAGCTGGGTCCTAATTGGCCTGCAGCTGTGATGACATCACTGTTTCCAAGTGTTTTGGTCTCTGGGCAGATGTTCTGGTTACCGGGGCAGATGTTTACAACAGCTGTGATTGGATGGAGTGGCCTGAGCGGGAAAAGGAGCTGGCTATTTATACCGGTGTTCTCTGACTGGAGCTCAGTCAGCCTGTGGAACACTAAAGAAGCGCCCCCCCCCTCCCTTAGTCTAAGGGACCTATTCCACCGGACGATTATCGTTAAATCGTTCGAATCTAAACGATAATCGTTAGTTTGAATAGCATTTATCGACTAACGACCGAACGAGAATCGTTGATAGTTTAATAAGACCTGGACCTATTTTTATCGTTGCTTGTTCGCAAATCGTTCGCATTGAATAAGAAGTCGTTCGGTCGTTCGCAGTAGTGACGAACGCAATAGCGACGACAAGGTGACCGCAAGAACGAACATAAGTAACGATTATCTTTTGATGTAAATGGGTGAACGATTTTACTTTCGTAACAGCGGTCGTTTATCGTTAACCATTATGCGAACAATAATCGTCCGGTGGAATAGGGCCCTTAAAGTCCTTATGTCACAATGTTTTATTAGAGGGGTCATGGTCACAGAGACATGCTCTATGGACTGGCTCTTTAAGAAATTTTCAGGAAATGTTGTTTGAAAATTTATTCAGTTTGAAAAGATTTATGGTTGATATATTTAAAGAGTCACTGTCGTATTTTTTTTTTTTTGCAGAAATCAATAGTCCAGGCGATTTTAAGAAACTTTGTAATTGGGTTTATTAGCCAAATCTGCCATTATCTGCATGTAAAAAGCCTTTTCCCAGGTCCCCCCCTCCTTCCTCTTTTTCATCCACTCTGAAAAATCTGAAAACTGTGACTTGTTGCAGGAGACGTCCCCTGTCTGTTCTAGGGAGAGGGGAGGGGGGAGGAGGAAGGAGGGAGTTAGCCGGCAGCAGAAAGCAGATAACAGAGGATTACAGGCACGGAGCTGGGTGACAGCTGTAATCCGAGCTCAGACAGGTCACTGGTGATGGTCCCAAGAGATATCAGGTGAGGGATTTGTAGATTAACTCTTTGTTGTCCTGTTTTGGTCTTTTCTTTAGCTCTCTCCATAGGAGAACAATGAAGACAGGGGGGAGAGCTTCAAACTGCTTTTTCATGATAAAAATGCATTTTTCGGATAATAAACCCAATTACAAAGTTTCTTAAAATCGCCTGGACTATTGATTTCTGCAAAAAAAAAAATTCACGACAGTGACACTTTAATAATTAGGAAAGCCTTAATAATACATTGTGGCTAGTTACTACCAACAAGTTGTCTGTGTGTATTTATTATGGTTATGTTAATGGAAATAAGCCTTCTGATTTCATGTACACTGCATCCGTGATCCTTATGAGCGCTCATCATGTAGTAAATTGTAACAGAAATATATTAAATATGTGAACAGATATGTATACATACCAGAGAGGCACTGTAGCTAAATTGCGGGAACATTGGTCCAGCTGGCAAATCGCAATTTGGAGGAGGAGAACCACCAGGAAACCTGTGTACAAGCTGTGCAAAAAAAATAATATCTATGATTTATAAATCATCAGAAATGCGAAGCCCATGGGTACTGTCAACTGTACGTCTATGCAGATACAATCACTGGGTTGTCTGCCTTCAGCAAATATATATGTAGTTTAGCAGTTCACTAAAACGTGGGAACTTATACAGTAATGAAACTTGTGAGGCCTGGCTGTCATTCAATCTGTGAGCGGCACATGTTAATGATGATGCTACGGACTCACCGCATCCTAACAAACTTCTCAGAACTAACCTTATACATTGCTGCTTTGAGGAACGATTTTAATTTTATTCCAGTAGTGATCAGTCTACAGGTGAAAGCAAAATAAGGCGATTCTCTCTCTGCCCATCTCTGATGTGTACTCCATTGCTTATTTAGTAATGCCCTGGAGAAGCACTGTAATGACTTATTATTTTGGGCGTGTTCTGTTACATGTGAGGGTGGACTAACCAGTAACCATTTAGGCTATGTTCACACTACATAGGTTTCGTAATAATCACAGCCATTGTAACAATTACTTGTGATTACTACGGAACTTACGTAGTGCTACCTTCTAAGGAATCCCGGCCGGAGTGCATACACATAGTATACACACCAGCTGGGATCCCTAGCGGCGCAGCAAGAAACTGACATGTCAGTTTTCTGTGGCCGCTATTCACTGTCAGTGCACACAATGCAACCGCATCCGAATTTAGCAGCAGTGAAGATCATCTGAAGTACAGGCCGGGATGATCTTCTCTGACACCGGCCGTTCCATGAATACGCCGGGTCACGGAATGGCCGGTGTCTTACTATGTGGGAACATGGTTTTATATTGTATTGATGGAACTTCCATAATACTTTTTAATTAGTTTTTTTCCCCCTGTGTATTCATTGAAAGCATCTATGGGGCCCATTAATCCCACATACTATACACCACATGTCCCTTTCTCGTGTTAGAGAGGAATGTGCTAGCATACATTTTTTTTTACTGTATGGAACAGTTAAGGCATCCAGGCTATCCAATACAGAGGCAATCTGTAAAAAAATGTATGCTGTGGATTATAATTCATTGTATACCCACACAGCGATATACCTGTATGTCAGAGGCTTTAACGTATACTCTAGAACAATGGTTTTTTTACATACTTCTGACATACACTACAAACACGATGCAGCACTGTGTATCAATTGTCTTCAGGAACACTTTGCAATTTTACTTGCATTATATCACGAAAGTATACATACTGGAGAACCCGGGGACATTACTCCTGACATTGTTTCTGTCCGCTGTTGTGAATAAATGCCTTCCATTTCTGCGGCCCTGCAGATCCTTGCTGATTCAAAATGTCTTGTTCTTCTACTTGTTCCTCCACTTGGGGCTTCCTTATCCTTAAGTATTTCACACACACTGTCCACAGGCTACACAAAAAACACAATAATCCAATTTATAATCAATTACTCTCATGTTTGATGCATTGTATGTATGGATTTTCAGGATAAGAAAAAGCGCCTTCCCTCACACCTGTGTAGTCGTACATTCCCATCACGCCGCACATGCAGTACAGCTAGTCTGTTCTGTGCTGTACTGCACATGTGCAGTGTGATGAGAACGTAGGTGCAAAGAAAGAGCCCTGTAGTGGGACATACAGAAGCTGTTAGGGGACATTGTGCAGCCTGCACTCAGCTGTGAAGCATGAGTCTATGGGACAGCTCCTCAATCACATTGTATTCTAGTCTGTTAAGGTGTGCTGTAGATCTGGTACTAACACTTCTGCCTAAAACCAGCTTACCAATACATACATACAAGTAGGAGATTCGTAGTCAAACATCTCTTTGAGATATGTAGTATCTCCATAGGGATTGTCATCATACGTGATACACACACGCTTGGTCAAGTTGTTGTACAGGACTTAGTAAATTATTACAGCAGAACTAATGATAGAAAAATGGTAACTAATCCTCTAGAGTACTTGCTTCAATGAATAAACAGTTTTAATCAACACCATAAGAGTGTATATATATATATATATATATATATATATACACACACACACAAACATACACATATAAAAATGTTGTAACCAATGTAGTTAAAAGATTATTAAAAAGCCCATAATTAAAAGATCATGAATTGTTGGAGCCACTAGGTATATACCTGTGTTGAACTTAGAAGATAAGCATATATTCACACGATGCGTTAATGTTCCACAATGTTTGTTAGAGGTGATATAGCAATGGTGAAATTTGGAGGTATGGATAGCTCCTTAACCCCTTAGCGACCCATGACGTATCTGATACGTCATGGTGCCGCTCGGGGTGTTCAGAGCGGGGTCCCGCCGGGACCCTGCTCTGAACGGCGCTGATCCCTGCTGACACGTGCAGCCGGTCCCGCGCCGGCTAATTAAGCCTCTAAGTGCAGCTGTCAAACCTGAAGCATATCAGCACATTTTTCAGAACATCATTCTGGGGACCCAAAACAACTATCATATACAGCATTATTAAGTGTTAAGCGAAACTGGAGAGGGGGGGATTTTATTGCACAAATGTCGAGGGCAGAATCACGTAAAATATACGAATTTGAGTCCCTGCAACCAAAGGAACTGAACTCAGAATTGGAAATTTTTGGTTTTCTGTAACGGGGGGAGCGTCTGGTTCCCACGGGCATAGCCAGCAGGCTGTTTAATTACCAGCGTGACTATGACCCCTGCGATCCACACCCTCCCTCCACATATACTATCATACGTTCAGATATCATATTTTTATATTTTTATGTGTTTAAAATTTATCAAAAATACAGATATGTAATATTCCTATTTTTTAAGTACAATATCTCATCTCTATATACTGTTGTTATCATGTACTGTATAATACTGGTTTCAGATTTCATGTATAAATAATCATATTTATCTATTGTCTATATTTTACATTGTTTATAATTATCTATAGCTCATCTCTCCTGTCTATCTACGAAAAAATGTCACATTAGATTTGTATCTAGATAAGTTTAAAACATATTGTCATAAACATCAGTTCACATTACATTACTATAATACTGCGTTTTTCCCTAAAATATGCATTTTTTCTACATTTTTACATTATATATGTTGTTTATTGGATGATATCCAGATACATTATATCTGAGATTTAAATTATCCACATATATAACTTTTCTGGACTCTGGAGGATATGGATGGACATAAAACCCTAATGGGTCACTCCGTGTTTTACAAGAATCCATCAAGTCCAACCCTGAGATTTTGACTCGATTATCTGAAATACTATAAAAGAGCAACATTGCACTACATATACCAGCTACTGAGGAAGAGGCCCTGGTTTTGCCTTGAAACGCGTTTAGCTAACTAACAAATCACTACAAGTCAACTTGTTACATTTATATCTGATGTCGCAAGCCTGACAAGCACTTACAACAAGAACGGCACGGATGATTGACAGGCCGATTCCCGCGAAACAACAAACCTGTTAGCGCCACTCTGCATACTCCAGCTCAACCCACAGCAGCTAAACAGGAGTGAAGACGCTGCACGCTGATCCGGCAGCCATACATCTAAAGCCGATACAGCTCTATCCGATAGCAGCGGTCTCCAATGCGGAGCGGAGGATCCTCCGGCGCACTACAAGCCACACAGTATCCACGATACGGCTGAAATAACATCGATCCGGTGAGAGGCGTACCACGCCAACCCTTTTTTCAGCAATATTGCACTTTTAAGGAGCTATCGATACCTCCAAATTTCACCATTGCTATATCACCTCTAACAGACATTGTGGAACATTAACGCATCGTGTGAATATATGCTTATCTTCTAAGTTCAACACAGGTATATACCTAGTGGCTCCAACAATTCATGATCTTTTAATTATGGGCTTTTTAATAATCTTTTAACTACATTGATTACAACATTTTTATATGTGTATGTTTGTGTATATATATATACACTCTTATGGTGTTGATTAAAACTGTTTATTCATTGAAGCAAGTACTCTAGAGGATTAGTTACCATTTTTCTTTTATATTTGTGATTAGTTTTTATCTCTTGGTACAGGATACACTATTGACCTCGAGTTCTTTCTAGTATAGAGAGCTCCACCATCTGCTATTTTATTTTAGAACTAATGATAGAATCTATCACAACTGGCCAGAAAATAAGTGAGTCTGAGTGTCTAGCAACATTTCACACATATATAGATATAAAATGTAGCGGAAGCAATTTTTTCACCACAGATGGTTGCACTGTGACATTACAATGACCCACATTTACAGTCCCACTCTGTTGCATCTTACACATTAATGTTTGCTTTATTTATATATAGTTCAGATTCTAAACATAATTTTACACCACAGACATATCTGCATATCCTTGTTTTGGCAAAAGTTTACTAAAAAAAGATCAGATTAATTTTTTTTTTATTCTATTTGGGTTCCCACATAGTGTCAGGCCAATTGTGGACAAAAAACATTTTTGCAGAGATTTATCAGTGAGATCGGGGCAGCTGATACTGCAACGGCGCAGTCATTTACTAATTTACACAGGGTCCATATGACATCACCTGGCAGGTGCAGAGAATGTTTTCCATTCAAGCAACTACAGTACCCCACAATTTGTACCAGAATTACGCCAGATTGGTAAGAAAAACTGACAAGGCCAAAATATTGCATGGAAACAAGAAAAGAAGTTTGTCTTCTGGATTTCCCAACTCCCCAAGATATTTATAATATATTTTTCTCCCAAATACTGTTGTTTTTCACCATGAGATTTTTCATTAACGTATATGAGATCATGGGAGCCAATCTGTTGTCAGTGCAGCCAGAAGCCTCTGCTAGACCTAACAAGGCTGGCTAATGCTACGTTTACACGAAACGATAATTCGCCCCATTGTACGATTAACGATGTCAGAGTAACAATCTTTTTTTCATAACGATCAGCGTTTAGACAGTACGCTATATACGGAAAATTCACTTTGGTTAAATCGGCGAACGACTGTTCACACGGAACAATCTGCAAATTTTTTGCGAACGATCAACAACGATTTGAGAAGTTGTTGAAAGATCAAAATGAACTATTTCTCGCTCGTCATTTGATCGTTCGCTGCGTTTACACATACGATTATCGTTCGAATTTGATCGTTATCGTGCGAATTCGCACGATAATCGTTCCATGTAAACGCAGCATAACTAAGACTCATTCAGCCTGCCAACAGCAGGCTGAAGCAATAAAGTACTGAGATAATGGATCAATGCAGTACATAGGTATTTCATTGATCTCTATTAACAATACAGTTATTGCTTAGAGATGTCCCCTTGGGGACTATACAAGGGTTTTGTTTTTGTTTGTTTTTTAAATATAAATAAATACATCCCATAATAAAAGTTTAAAGGAGTATACCACCCAAGAGCTAAAAATGAAATGCTTCCAAACCTAGCTACATGTTTTTCTAAAAGCTGATCTATATCCAAGATGGCGCCGATAAAGAAACTAAATTTCCCAGCATGTATTGCACCTCAGAGACAACTGCCAAGTATCTGCCTCATCTTGTAGTATCTGCCCATCGCTGGCTCAATCTGCTTCCGTTTTAGGCCACGTTCACACTTTGTAAGACAGCGGACGTTCTGTGACATGTTGTATGCTATGGCAGCATGGGGTACTATGAGTTCTTTGAGATTTTGAGGAAATTGGGGAGAGAGGGTGCCATGGGTCAGGTCCCAAAGTAACAAATACTTTACTTATCACATGGAAATAATGCAGAATTATTATATAGTTCAACCGAAAGAGCAAAGGGTCAGATTTTGAAAATTTTCTGTCACCTGTGATTACATTTGAGACGTTTACCTCTGTTCGGGAGGTCCAGGGTTTCTTTTTGTAGAAAACAAATTTTAAACCTTGATGCCGCCTGGATGACAGTGTCACTGAGGCTGCACTTATCTCTCTGCTCCTCAGTCCAACACTGAAATCTACATCCCACTTTGTGACACTGTGTGTGTGTATAATAAATTTATTATAGTCTAGAGTGGCATTCACACTGTCGTCTAGGTGGCACCGTGATTTAAATTTATTTATTTTTTTCAAATAGAAGCTCCAGACCCTCTGCACAAAGGTAAATCTATAAATGTACAATGTGCAGCAGTCACTGTTGCAGGTGCTGCTGAGAATGTCACCCGTGTAACATACTCCTTGTGGTTGAGTATAATTATACATTAGATTGATATTAAACAGATAATCAACCTATCAATTACCATCTATTCTACAAGTTGAAATAAATTGTCTCTTGTCTTTATTAGTTATTGGGGTGGTTATAGTTGTTAAGGGGAGGGTTAATGCGGAGTGCATTCCCATGTAAATAACATCAATAACCACAGAAAGGCAATAAATCGGCTTATCTTAAGATTTGTTGTTTTAGGCCGGGTTTACAGAGCGCATGACACTGTCCATTCTGTGACACCGCCGTGTCACAGAATGGCCAGTGTCAGTCTGGCGGGACTTTACGTTGTCCGCACTGTCAGTTTTTGTGAGGCCGCAATGAATCCCAACCGGAGTGTACACAGAGTGTATACTCTCCGGCCAGGATTCCGTTAAATCAATGCAATGTATTTTTTTAATTTAATAACGGCTGGTGTTACAAAGTTACAAAGTTTCTGAACCAAATATTAGGTTCTGCTTTTCTATTGAAGCAAATATTTATTTAATGCAACAAAATGCAAAAAACATATTATATAATCATAAAATGTGATCATCTCGGCAGTGACAGCCTGCTCAGCCAATCACTGGCCAGAATGAGACAACGCAGTGGTCAGTGATTGGCTGAGCTGGCTGGCTGCAGAGACGGTTCGTCTGTGGGGGTTGCAGTGAGTGGGGACACAGAGACACGGCAGGAGAACCTCGGGGGAGTAAGGAGAGAAAAGCATAACATCTTTATTATTTTCTATATACCTGCGGCACTATATGAAAACTTCCCCAATGCCAGAGTACCCCTTTAACTTTATAACCATATTGCATTACTTATTTTACACATATCATAAGTTATACATTTACTATAGTCCAGAGTGGCATTCACAGTTGTACTGACAGTAACTATACAAACTACCTATATATTATATTCTGTACTAGTTATGGAATACCTATAGATATGGAATATGGATAGATGTAACCGCATGACACTTCTATGCATAATGCCCTTCTCTTTATATACCCCTGTGTCTTGACACTTGAAAAAAAAAAAAAAATGAAAGTAACTTACTGATTTCTGTATCGCTGGCATACTGTTGCTTGATATCTGAAAGAAAAATTTCATAGTTACACATTTAAATACTAATCCCTTAAGAATAGCTTTCAGGTTTCTAGTTTGAAATATAAATATATGTTTATGACTGTTATTTTGCCGCCTGTATTTATATAGTAATCATACATGTTTAGACCTATATGAACTGGTCAATGTGGTCAGCAAGCTGTGTCATCAGCAGGAGAGTCAACGCAGTACCAGGGATGAGACAGAAATCATTGTAAGATAGACGAAGGGTCAAGTGAACACCGCTTTACAAACATTAGGTGCAAAATCACCACCAACACAAAAAAAAAAAAAAATATATGAACAAACAAAAAAAAAGTACTTGCGCTTAAGTAATCGGGGTGTTCTACCAAAGAGCCTTCAAATAAACTAACTGAGGCAAAATAGTAAAATCTAAAATTTGCGTACTAATTTAATATATTATCCAGTCTATACCTATAGTCATACAAGGTACAGGAGATACAGATCATAAATGAGTCTTACAAAATTTTGTTCCTACAAAATTTTTAACTGTAGCTTCATCCCCAAAAAAAAGTCTTTCAATGCAAAAATGACTAAAAAGTATAGCCGTTTTTTCAGCCACTTTTTCACGAAATACTAAAAATATTTACCTAAAAAAGGTGTGCCACATCTTTTTACAAATACAAACTCAATGTGTGTACGCAAAACTGTCTGTTCTGCTCTGAATTCTATACAACACAAAACCTTTTTTTCCGCTTGATGATTTATGATTTACAGTTATTTTATAATTCAAAAATGGGCAAAAAATAAAGTGGGAAAACAGCCTTAGGCTATGTTCACACTTTATAAATAAACGGCCGTTCTGTGACCCGGCCGGGTCACGGAACGGCCGGTCTCTGCAAAGGATGACCTTTCCGGCTGCAGTGTTCTGATGCGGGCGCAACACCCGTATCAGAACTTCCCATAGCGCATAATGGAGCCGCTCGCTTTATTGTGTGAACTGACAGGTCCTTCTGCGGCCGCAATTCACTGAATTGCAGCCGCAGAAAACTGACACATCGGTTGTTTGCGGCGCCGCATGGGATCGTATACGGAGCGTATACGATGTGTGTACACTCCGGCCGGGATCCCATACAAGAATAGGTAGTGTTGCACACCGTGGCAACAACGGCCGTACTTTTACGCTGTGTGAACATAGCCTCAGGGCAGCTTTACACAGGGCGGATCGCAGGGGAAATCTTGCTGCGAGTTTTGCAGCGAGATTCATTGCAATCTAAGGTCCTGGCAGCTCCTATGTGAATACATACTTGCAGTGGATCTTTTAGACCACTGCGAGTATGTAAATCACTACCCCCTTAACCCCCACGTTGCCTGCATATACATCACCCGTCCTCAATCCGACTTGCTGCACAGGGTCCTGGCTTCCTGCTCTCCCGCCCAGCTGCCAGGACCTTGGATTGCAACGGATCTTGCTGCAAAACCATCAAATCTGCTACGGATCCTGTACGTGTGAACCCACACTAAGGCTGGGTTCACACTACGTATATTTCAGTCAGTATTGTGGTCCTCGTATTGCAACCAAAACCAGGAGTGGATTGAAAACAGAGAGGCTCTGTTCACACAATGTTGAAATTGAGTGGATGGCCGCCATTTAATGGCAAATATTTGTTGTTATTTTAAAACAACGGCTGTTGTATTGAAATAATGGCCGTTATTTACTGTTATATGGCGGCCATCCACTCAATTTCAACATTGTGTGAACAGATCCTTTCTGTGTTTTTAATCCACTCCTGGTTTTGGTTGCTATATGAGGACCACAATACTGACTGAAATATACGTAGTGTGAACCCAGCCTTAGGCTGGATTCATACATAAGGGGATATTTATTAAATGGAGCATTTTTAACAGCAGGCTTAAAAATGTCCTCGCAACACAGCGGCTTGCTAGACTTATGTAGAGACGCAATGCCTCTGCATAAATCCTGTGCACACTGGCTCCTCCCAGTATGCGCATGCAGTGAAACCTACACTGGCGGAAAAATGTTAAATGCGGCACACACAAAAACCCCGGTTACAACCCCTCCCCGTCCCTCTGAAGCAAGCAGGACAGTGGGGCCCAATGCAAAAAATGTATTCGCATATAGCCCCTCTACTCCAGAATATTCAATTTATACCACCTCATAAATGTCCCACATAATATTTTAGTTAATATTTTTACCCTGTAAACCAGAAGTGGAACCAAAACAGAAAAAAAAACATACTGGAAACATGTAATGTGTAGAAAAGACCTGTGCAATTGTTGTAACAGAGGTAAAGTTACACAGTCTGATATTGGCCCCTGTACGTATGCAAACAAGGGCCAAGGCATGAACAATAACAATCGACTTGTGCCATATAAATCCCTTGGTCCGCAGTAGCATGTATTGCATATCTGACAAATATCAAAGCATGCAGCGCTATTCTTCCTGGAAAGATTAAAAAACCCACAATGGACAAAGAAAAGGCCAATTTTAAGGCAATGGAGTTTATTTTTTATTTCTTTGGAAATGTTTAATAACAACAGTTTTTACTATTTTTAAATACAATTTCTATAATAGTAATGCTGCCGTTTTATCGTGATATTCTGGTCATTTGGAACAAAACAAAAAAAATCTCAACGTGTAAACGCTTCCTTACACTTGGTACAAAACCACCACCACAATAAAGTCAACAAACAAAATAGAAAAAAATGTACTTACGCTTAAGTCATCAGGGCATTCTATTTCAAATAACTCTAAAAAGCATGGAGGCTGAAGACAAAATAGTAGAAGTTAAAATATTAAAAATGTATTGTTAATTTGATATATTATTGGGTCATAAAAGGCACAGGAGCAAATACAACAAACACAATAAATGAGTAAAAAATAAATAAATCACAGTCTCACACCATGTTCCTACTAATTATTTAGCTATAGTTTAATCCAGAAATAAAACACGTTTTTTTCAATGCAAAAATGTCTGAAAAGTATAGCAGTTTTTTCAGCCTTGTTCGCACAAAATACTGGAAATATTAAATCAAAAAAGCATGCCACTTCATTTTACAGATGTAAACTTCATGTATATAAGCAAAATTGGATGCTCTGCTTTTACGTTCAATACACAAAACTATAAAATGAAAACACCTTTTTTTGCTTCTTTTTTGATGATTTACAGCCATTCAAAAATAGGTAAAAAAAAGTGCAAACTTCACCTTAGGCTAGAATAACACAAAGGGGAACATTAATTGGTGCGCAGCGGCCATTTTTGGGTATAGAGAGGCGAGATGCAAATAAATATATTCGTACACACTTGTTGTGTGGTCACAGGGGGGCGAGGAGGGGGTGGAACGGGGGCTGCGGCCTTTGAATCCAACGGATTTAACATTATTCAAGCGGAAAAATTTTAAAGAAACCTACGCCAGCTGGCGTACTCTGGATTTATGTAGAAGTACTGCGCCTCATAAATCCTGGGAGCCTTGGCGCTGCGGATGCATTTTTAAGGTCCGGACCTACTAAATGCAGGAGTTAATAACTGTCCCCTATAGTATTTTGGTTAGTAGCAGTAGCCAGTAGCATGTAAATAAGAAGTCAATTGCACACACGTAATTGAGGGGTCACTGACAGGTGAGCGGGACTTCTTGTGCAGGCAGCATCTGTAATATGTACTGTCCAGTGCCGGAAGACTAGACAGCGGAGTGTGTGGGAGATTCTACTATACTTATCTACTTTAGAGAAGCCCGACCATGTACTAAAGGGGGACTTCTCAGGAGGGGCCCATCTACAATAGGGGGGGACTACAGTCATGGCCAAAAGTATTGAGAATGACACAAATATATTTTCACATGATCTGCTGCCCTCTGTTTTTTTATGTGTGTCTGTGAGATGTTTTTTATCACATACAGAAATATAATTGCAATCATATTATGAGTAACAAAAACTTATATTGACAGTTAGAATGAGTTAATGCAGCAAGTCAATTTTTGCAGTGTTGACCCTTCTTCTTCAGGACCTCTGCAATTCTCTCTGGCATACTCTTAATCATCTTCTGGACCAAATCCTGACTGATAGCAGTCCATTCTTGCACAATCAATGCTTGCATTTTGTCTAAATTTGTTGGTTTTTGTTTGTCCACCTGTCTCTTGATGATTGACCTAAAGTTCTCAATGGGATTAAGATCTGGGGAGTTTCCAGGCCATGGACCCAAAATATCTATGTTTTGTTCCCTGAGCCATTTAGTTATCACCTTTGCTTTATGGCAAGGTGCTCCATCATGCTGGAAAAAGCATTGTTGATTGCCAAACTGCTCTTGGACTGTTCGGAGAAGTTGCTCTTAGAGAACATTCTGGTACCATTCTTTAATGGCTGTGTTTTTAGGCAAGACTGTGAGAGAGCCGATTCCCTTGGCTGAGAAGCATCCCCACACATGAATGGTTTCCAGGTGCTTTAGAGTTAGCATAAGGCAAGACTGGTGGTAGTGCTCACCTCGTCTTCTCAGAATAAGCTGTTTTCCAGATGTCCCAAACAATCGGAAAGGGCATTGATCAGAAAAAATGACTTTACCCCAGTCCTCAGCAGTGCACTCATTGAACCTTTTGCAGAATATCAGTCTGTCCCTGATGTTTTTTCTGGAGAGAAGTGGCTTCTCTGCTGCCCTCCTTGAGACCAGGCCTTGCTCCAAGAGTCTCCGCCTCACAGTGTACAGTGCAGATGCACTCACACCTGCCTGCTGCCATTCCTGAGCAAGCTCTGCACTGCTAGTAGCCCGATCTCGCAGCTGAAACACTTTTAAGAGACGGCCCTGGCGCTTGCTGGTCTTTCTTGGGGGCCCTGGAGTCTTTTTGGCAACAATGGAACCTCTCTCCTTGAAGTTCTTCATGATGCGATAGATTGTTGACTGAGGTGCAATCTTTCTAGCTGCGATACTCTTTCCTGTTAGGCCATTTTTGTGCAGTGCAATGATGACTGCACGTGTTTCTTTAGAGATAACCATGGTTAACAGAAGAGAAACAATGATGCCAAGCACCAGCCTTCTTTTAAAGTGTCCAGTGGTGTCATTCACCTGTGTTAATGGAGCAATCACTGAAACCATGTTAGCTGGTCCTTTTAAGGCAGGGCTACAATGATGTTGAAATGTGTTTTGGGGGATAAAGTTCATTTTCAAGGCAAATATTGACTTTGCAAGTAATTGCTGTTAAGCTGATCACTCTTTATAACATTCTGGAGTATATGCAAATTGCCATTTTAAAAACTGAAGCAGTAGACTTTGTAAAAATTAGTATTTGTATCATTCTCAAAACTTTTGGCCATGACTGTACACAGGAGGGGGTCAGCTACAATAGGGGCAATCTACAATACGGAGAATACACAAGAGAGGGGCATATACAATAGGGGGATCACATAGGGGGCCATCTACTAAATGGGGTGTGTACACACGTACAGGGTCTGAAGCAGATTTGATGCTGTGTTCAGTTATTTAGTCAAATCTGCGGATTTGCACCATCAAATCTGCTGTGGGTCCTGTATGTGTGAACCTACTCTAAGGCTGGATTCTTACATAGGGGGACATTTATGAAGTTCAGCATTTTTATGCCAGGCTTAAAAATGTCCCCGCAACACAGGGGCTTGCTAGATTTATGTCGAGGCTCAATGTTTCTACATAAATCCTGTGCACACTGGATCCTCCCGCCGTGTGCGCATGCAGTGGAACCTACACCGGCAAAAAAATTTTTAAATGCGGCCCACGCAGAAACCTCTCCGTCCCGCTGAAGCAAGCAGGACAGTGGGGCCGGATGCGAAAAATGTATTTGCATCTGGCCCCTCTACTCCAGAATATCCAATTTACAACACTTTATAAATGTCCCACATAATATTTTAGTTTATATTTTTACCCTGTAAACCAGAAGTTGAATCCAAACAGAAAAAGAACATATTGGAAAATTATGAAGTGTAGAAAAGACCTGCCGTTGCTCTAATAGAGATAGGGTCCTTTTACACAGTCTGATATGGGGCCCGTGTACGTCCAGTATGCAAACAAAGGACAAGCAATTAAATCGTTGCTCGCTTGCAGTGCCTGTACACGGCACAAACAATATCAATCATTTGTGCGGCCCGTAACATTTATTGTTGACTTGCACAATATAAATCCCTAGGCCTGCAGTAGAATGTATTGCATATCTGACAAATATTAAAGCATGCAGCGCTATTCTTCCTGGAAAGATGAAAAAACCCACAATGGACAAAGAAAAAAAATGTTTAATAAGTTTTTCCTTTTTTTTTTTTTTTTTTTTTAAATACTATTTCTATAATGGTAATGCTGCTGTTTTATCGTGATATTCTGGTAATTTGGAACAAAACTGCAAAAAAAATCACAAAGTGTAAACACTGCCTTACACTTGGTACAAAATCACTACCACCACAAAAAAATCAACAAACAAAATAAAAAAAATGTACTTACTCTTAAGTAATCATGTACTTACATTAAGTAATAGTAAAGGGGGAAAGAGTGGAGTTCTATCCCTAGGCTGAAGACAAAATAGTAGAAGATAAATTATTAAAAATGAACTGTTAATTTGGTATATTAAGTCTCATGCCATGTTCCTTACTAATCTTTTAGCTATAGTTTTTTTTTAATAAACTGTTTATTTATTACAAGATTTCCATTTTAGAAGACAAACATTACAAGGATACAGTTAGCCTTGAACATTGGTGGTCATACAGGAGGAACAATTTCACGTGGGTTCAATGTCACCCCATGATGAAAGAATGCTATGTATAAGATCTACCAGGTCAGGAATTAATGTAGATGTCGAAATGTATGACCCCAGACTGAAGTATCCCGTATAAGGAGCAGGAACAAAGCACAAAATAAAAGAAATAGTAACCCGGAGCAAAGCAACAGAAACTCCTGTGTAACATAGAAACTACATAAAACAAATAACACGGACCAAAATAAAAAACAAAAACAGACATGAGACTAAGGGGTATTACATTAGGAGGGGAAGGCTGTCGGGTAGAGGGCGTCCCAGGGATCCCAGACCAGGCCGAACTTTTCAACTGCATTGGCATTCAGAGCAGAGAGGTACTCCATCCTCCTGATATCTCTAAGCTTGCCGATCAGCGCCTGGCTAGAAGGAGTGTCAGTGGTTTTCCATGCCGCTGCTATAGTACATTTAGCGGCTGTTAGGATGTGTAGGAGGAGGCGCGCTCCATGTTTGCGGAGATTCTTAGGGGGAATATTCAGTAAGTACGTGGAAGCATCTAATGGAACCACCACTCCCAGCACTGAGCGTATCAGAAGTTTCACCTCCCTCCAGAATTGTATCAAGTTATCACAGTCCCAAAAGATGTGGGGGATAGTACCCAACTGTGAGTTACATCGCCAACATAGTTCTGAGACCTGTAGAAACAGCTTATGTAGTAAGGCAGGAGTGTGGTACCAGTGCATCATTATTTTGTACTGGTTTTCCTTGTAGCTAACACATGCAGAAGACTTCGACGCCTGGGACCACACTATCTGCCAGATTTCGGGTGGTAGCTCTCTACCGAGGTACTCCTCCCATTTAACCATATAGGGTAGCTTGGCTAAGTCTGTCAGGTGGTCGAGAGATGATATCATATATGGAGGATATGAGTCCTCTGGTGGAGTCACAAGTCTTACACATCCACTCAAATGAGGTAGGTTTGGGGAATCTGTCCTCTGGACAGAACGTGCTTTTATAGTGTGATATCTCTTCGTAAAGGCCATAAGCCCGAAGGGGGAGATGGAATCGCTCCCGCAGAGTTTGAAAGGGGAGAAGGGTTCGCTGAAGGGGGTCCACTATATCGGCAAAATGAAAAAGCTTCGCCTGTAACCAAGGGGCTATCACCTCTGCCTGCATACTTGCCGGTATAGAGGGGTTATAGAGGAAAGAGGTTAATAGGGAGCAGGGGGACCTAAGGGAGGCCAGGGAGCACGTGTCCTCCCATATCCGTGCGGTCAATCTCATAGGGCCCAAAGAGTCCCTGGGCAGAGGTGGGGAGTCAGGGTTCCAGAGCGTGCTGTTGGGGTGACCAGGGGCCATCCATAGCCGTTCCAGGTACATCCACTTAGTGTGTGGAAGTAGGGAGGACCATGCCGGTACCCGTCTGAGATGTACCGCCCAGTAATACTGTTGCAAGTCTGGGACCCCCAGACCCCCGGCCACTGTTTTAGTCGTCATAACCCGAAGGGGAATACGGTGACGTCTGCCTCCCCAAATAAACCTCATTATGATTTTCTGAAAAGTCTTCAAAAACATCTTAGGGTTAGGGACAGGTAGGGTTTCCCATAGGTAAAGGAGCTTTGGAAGGACGGACATCTTTACCGCAGCTACACGACCGAGCAGAGAAAGGGGGAGGGTAGTCCACTTAGCTAACTTGGCTGTGACCTCACGTAAGAGCGGGGGGAAGTTATGGCGGAAAAGGGAAGAGCAAGTTGAAGTGATGTTAGTACCCAGGTATCTAATACTATGGTCTTTCCATTTGAAGGGGTAAGAGGATTTAAGGGTGGCTACCTGCCCTGTGGGAAGATTTATAGGGAGAGCCTCTGTCTTTGTTGTGTTTATTTTGTAGCCTGATAGTTCGCCATAGGTGTGTAGGAGGGTATGGAGGTTAGGTAGGGACGTAGTGGGGTTACGCAATGTCAGGAGAATGTCGTCCGCAAATAAAGATAGCTTGAACTCCCTATCCCGGACAAGGACCCCCCTTTTAGCTATAGTTTAATCCAGGAAAAAAACACGTCTTTTTCAATGCAAAAGTATAGCAGTTTTTCAGCTTCTTTTGCAAAAAATACTGGAAATATTGACCCAAAAAAGCTTGCCACTTAATTTTACAGATGTAAACCTCATGTATATAAGCAAAATTGGATGCTCTGCTTTTACGTTCAATACACAAAACTATAAAATGAATACACCTTTTGCTTGTTTTTTGATGATTTACAGCCATTCAAAAATGGGTAAAAAAAAAGTGCAAACTTCGACCTTAGGCTAGATTTTAAAAAAAGGGGAACATTTATTGTGGTACGCAGCAGTCATTTTCGGGTACAGAGGGACCAGATGTAAATAAATTTATTCGTACACACTTGTTGTGTGAAAAAATTTTCGCATTAGGTCCCTCTATGGCAGACGTGCCAGAGGGGCGGGGAGGGGGTGGAATGGGGGCTGAGGCCTTTAAATCCTCAGAATTTGTCAAGTGGAAAAATGTTATAGAAACCTATGCCAGCTGGCACACACAGGATTTATGTAGGAGTATTGTGTCCCTACATAAATCCTGGGAGCCTTGGTTATGCGGGGGCATTTTTAAGGTTTGGACCTACTAAATGCTGGACTTAATAAACGTCCTCCATAGTATTTTGGTTAGTATATTTAGCATGTAAATAAGAAGTCAATTGCACACATATAAATGATGGGTCACTGAGAGGTGGGCGGGACTTCTCATGCAGGCAGCATCTGTAACATGTACTGTGCTGTGCGGGGGCATTTTTAAGGTTTGGACCTACTAAATGCTGGACTTAATAAACGTCCTCCATAGTATTTTGGTTAGTATATTTAGCATGTAAATAAGAAGTCAATTGCACACATATAAATGATGGGTCACTGAGAGGTGGGCGGGACTTCTCATGCAGGCAGCATCTGTAACATGTACTGTGCTGTGCCAAAAGACTAGAAGAAGAGAGCTGCAGCAACAGGGAAGTGTGTGTGGGAGATATTTTTTATATTTATCTACTTTAGAGAAGCCCGACCATGTACTAAAGGGGGACTTCTCAGGAGAGGGCCATCTACAATAGGGGGGACTACTGAGGAGGGGGTCGGGTACACTAGGGGGCCATCTACAATAGGGAGACTAAGGGGGGCGTGGCTAGCAGCCGACATGAGCGGGAAGACCTCCGTCTTTGCAAGGCTGTTCCCAGCTATAATCTTATATCTTGCAGATATCCTGCTGAAATCTCTATAGTCTGACTCCTACCTTGTCGCTGAGACCCTCTACAACATTCCCTGCGAGAATGAGCCGGTCACGCCAGCCCTCCGCCACAGAGAAGCTGAAGGAGTTTGCTCGGCCTACTCCACAAAATGGTGACGAACAGCCGCGTGGTACGCGCGACCCAGATGAAGCTGAACCAGGCACCACTGATGCCTCGGACACCGGAGAAACTGAGCCCACACTCTCTCATGTTGCTGCTCAGCTAGAGGCCATCCATGCAGCAATACATCATGCTACCAACTCCCTGACTAGGAAGATTGAAGAGGTGAAAGTGGATGTCGGGCTCCTGAGGCAGAACAAGCATAACCTGCAGGAGAGTGTTCGTGAGACTGAGACCAAAATCTCCCAACTGGAGGATACTACTAATCCTATTCCATCAAAGATAGTGGTCCTGGAAAAGTCTGCTGCCGCCTGGTTACAACAGACAGATAATCTTGAGAATCGTCTGAGAAGGAACAACCTGCGGATCCTCGGCCTGCCTGAGCGTGCAGAAAGGGGTGACCACTGTAGCTTCATGGAGCAGTGGCTGCGAGACTAACTACCTGACGCCACACTTTCTCCAGCATTAGCAATTGAATTGGCTCATTGTGTCCCAGTGAAACCTCTGTGAAACCCCCCCCCCATGACCGCTCTTGGCGATTGTTAAGTAGCCGGGAACAAGATGTAATCCTGCGGGCCGCCAGGCTGAAAGGTAAAATCTGTAATGAAAATGCCACTGTCATGCTTTTCCCTGATTTTTTAATCGCTCCTTTTACATTCGCTATTAACCCTTAGAGGATCGGGCCAATTTAAATTTTGGAGTTTTCGTTTTTTCCTCCTTGTGATTAAAAGGCCATAGCACTTGCATTTTTTCACCTAGAATCCCACATGAGACCTTTTTTTGAGCCACTAATTGTACTTTGCAATGACAGGCTTAATTTTTTTATAAAGTACACTACAAAACCAGAAAAAAATTAAATGTGTGGTGAAATTGAAAAAAAAAACAATGCTTTTTTTATTTGGAGGGTTTTTGTTTTTACGCCGTTCGCCCTGGGGTAAAACTGTCTTGTTATATATGTTCCTCAAGTCATTACGATTACAACGATTTGTAACATGTATAACTTATATATTATTTGATGGCTTGTAAAAAATTCAAACCATTGTTAACAAATATATGTTCCTTAAAATTGCTCCATTCCCAGGCTTATAGCGTTTTTATCCTTTGGTCTATGGGGCTGTGTGAGGTGTCATTTTTTGCGCCATAATGTGTACTTTCTATCGGTACCTTGATTGCGCATATACGACTTTTTGATCGCTTTTTATTACAATTTTTCTGGATTTCATGAGACCAAAAATGCACAATTTTGCACTTTGGGATATTTTTGCGCTTACGCCATTTACCGTGCGAAATCAGGAATGTGATTAATAAATATTTTGGGCAATTACGCACGCAGTGATACCAAATATTCTTATTTATAACATGGGAAAAAGGGGGTGATTCAGACTTATTAGGGAAGGGAGCTTTTTATTAATAATAACACTTTTTTTTTTACACTTATACTAGAAGCCCCCCTGGGGTCAGGGTTATTCCCCCTTCTAGTATATGCACACTCATCTCTTATTGAGATTTATGCTGTATAGTTTTACAGCATAGATCAATGAGATCGGCACTCGATTGCTTTCGGCTGCTGCAGCCAAAAACAGTGTCGGGATCAGCGCCATTACGGTGCAGACCCTGGCCGGGTAAGGACATGGGGATCGCCCCTCCGCGATCGCGTCGCGGGGGGGCGATCTCCCCACTAGACACCAGGGAATCGGCTGCATATAGTAATCAGATGCAGCTGTCAACTTTGACAGCTGTATCTGATTACTGAATTAGCGGGCATGGCGATTGGACCATGCCCACTAATAGGTCCCGGGCCACATGCGGCACCCGAGGTATGCCCAGGTTCATCTAGGGGTTAAGGCAGATTATGTGATTTCTGTATAATGTTGTAGGAGGGGTACAGGCCTTTCCAACTGTGTGTGTACGCACCACCTTTTACACAGACTTCCCCATGTATTTTTGTCACGATATTGTACAGGCCTTTGTTTATGGACCAAGAGTACATCTTCTAATGTTCTTTGTATTTTCTTTCTGTTTTACTGCAGTACCAATTGTTCATATCCAATATGTCTTTCCGTGTGCTATTCCTAAATGTTTGTGGGTTGGGGACACCTAAGAAGAGAACAACGACCCCTGCCCATGAACTCCATGTTCAGTTCTGCTTGAATAAGTATGTCTTAACTTTCGGTACTGCAATTGTTATGGTTTATAGAGTTTCTGTTCTTGGAATTCTGTTTATATGCCTTTCCATATGGAATTGCACAACACTAGACACTGTTTTTTATTCATACCAAACAAATATGTTGGCACCGCAAGGCCTCTTTGACATGGTGTAATGGCTAAAAAAAACCCTGAAATAAAAAAAGGCCCCAAAAATTACCAGGTCTCTGTCATGTCAGGTGACGCACTGCGGCCACATATGGGGGATTTCTAGAAACACTGGAATAAGGGGAATAAATAGTGAGTTCCATTTCTCTGTTAGTATTTGCTGTGTAAGAGGAAAAAAATTATTAAAATAGAATATCTGCCAAAATAATGAAAATTTTAAATTTCCCCTCCAACTTGCTTAAATTTCTGTGAAACACCTAAAGGGTTAATAAACTTAGGAAATGTTACTTTGAATACTTTGAGGGGTGCAGTTTTTACAGTGGAGGGATTTATGGGGGTAACTAACATACACTCACCGGCCACTTTATTAGGTACACCTGTCCAACTGCACGTTACCACTTAATTTCTAATCAGCCAATCACATGGCGGCAACTCAGTGCATTTAGGCATGTAGACATGGTCAAGACAATCTCCTGCAGTTCAAACCGAGCATCAGTATGGGGAAAAAAGGTGATTTGAGTGCCTTTGAACATGGCATGGTTGTTGGTGCCAGAAGGGCTGGTCTGAGTATTTCAGAAACTGCTGATCTACTGGGATTTTCACGCACAACCATCTCTAGGGTTTACAGAGAATGGTCCGAAAAAGAAAAAACATCCAGTGAGCGGCAGTTCTGTGGCGGAAATGCCTTGTTGATGCCAGAGGTCAGAGGAGAATGGGCAGACTGGTTCGAGCTGATAGAAAGGCAACAGTGACTCAAATAGCCAACCGTTACAGCCAAGGTAGGCAGAAGAGCATCTCTGAACGCACAGTACGTCGAACTTTGAGGCAGATGGGCTACAGCAGCAGAAGACCACACCGGGTGCCACTCCTTTCAGCTAAGAACAGGAAACTGAGGCTACAATTTGCACAAGCTCATCGAAATTGGACAGTAGAAGATTGGAAAAACGTTGCCTGGTCTGATGAGTCTCGATTTCTGCTGCGACATTTGGATGGTAGGGTCAGAATTTGGCGTCAACAACATGAAAGCATGGATCCATCCTGCCTTGTATCAACGGTTCAGGCTGGTGGTGGTGGTGTCATGGTGTGGGGAATATTTTCTTGGCACTCTTTGGGCCCCTTGGTACCAATTGAGCATCGCTGAAACGCCACAGCCTACCTGAGTATTGTTGCTGACCATGTCCATCCCTTTATGACCACAATGTACCCAACATCCGATGGCTACTTTCAGCAGGATAATGCGCCATGTCATAAAGCTAGAATCATCTCAGACTGGTTTCTTGAACATGACAATGAGTTCACTGTACTCCAATGGCCTCCACAGTCACCAGATCTCAATCCAATAGAGCATCTTTGGGATGTGGTGGAACGGGAGATTCGCATCATGGATGTGCAGCCGACAAATCTGCGGCAACTGTGTGATGCCATCATGTCAATATGGACCAAAATCTCTGAGGAATGCTTCCAGCACCTTGTTGTATCTATGCCACGAAGAATTGAGGCAGTTCTGAAGGCAAAAGGGGGTCCAACCCGTTACTAGCATGGTGTACCTAATAAAGTGGCCGGTGAGTGTAAAGGCCCCACAAATCCACTTCAGAACTGCACTGGTCCCTAACAAAATCAGAGATAAAATTTTCATGAAAATTTGAAAAATCGCTGCAAAATTTCAAAGCCCTCTAATATCCTAACAAGTAAAAGGACGTTCACCAAATAACATTACCATAAAGCAGACATGTTGTAGATGTTGTATTATAATTAGTTCATGTGGCATGACTATCTTTCTTAGAAAAAGAGAGTTTTGAATATAAAGAAATGTAAATTTTTCTAATTTTTACGCAAATTTTGTGATTTTTACAAAAAACTACTGAGTGTATCAACCAAAGTATACCACAAACATAAAGAGGAATATGCCACAAAAAAAAACGATGTCAGACTAACCCGGATAGTTAAAAGCATCGCAGAGTTATCACTACATAAAGAGACACAGGTCAGATTTGAAAAATAGGCCCCGGCATTAAGGCCAAAACAGGCTGAAGAGGCAAGGGGTTAAAATCGGATAACTTTTATTAAGACGTAAAAAAAAATAAAACAAACGAAAACAAAGCGATTCGGCCAATTATCGTTCGGTGTAATAGTACCCTAAGGGTGCATTTACACAGACCCTTATCAGAGCCCTTGCCATGACACTTGACCCTTGCCACACCCACACCGCTCTAACTCTCCCTCACTGCTCAGCTTGAGAATAGGCTGTACTCCCACTGGGCACCAGCTATCTCTCCTTTCTATACAAAAAAGTTATAAATGTACAAGAACACTTACCGCAGGTTCCTCATCATCAGGAGATGACCAACCCATGTATGGCAGAATATCCACATCTTCTGCAGATATAATTTCTTGAACATTTGGTTCAATATCAACATCTTCATCTGCACTCTAGAGGATACAAAATATACTTTTATGTTGCAATCCATAATTTATCAGTTTCAAAATTCTAGCAGCACTGTCCACATGTTTCAATAAGAAAGAAAATATATAACATAGATCACTACTCTCAATGTTTCTAAACCTAGTAGTCTCCGACTGATTCTGGCCCCGAACGTGATTTTATTTCACCAATTAAGACCCCCTGAAACTGCAGAAGAGGCCAAGGTAATACCTCAGTGGGTTCACATCACCTTACTGGTTGCCTTATTGGAATGGTGATAGCACAACTAAAACTTGGAGTAGATAAAGTAGACACAAAGAAGCATAAAGAATCAGGGACAAAAAAATTCTTTAAGAAATGGAGACCCTTTATTTTTATACATTATGACTCAGCAGCAATACATGACATTGTTAAACCATTTCAACTAACAAAATGGCATTGTACTGAATTGTTGAAAGGTACACTAGGAGCTTTGTAGCTACCGTGATAATTAGAGATGAGCGAACCGGGTTCGGGTTCGAGTTGATCCGAACCCGAACGTTCGGTATTTGATTTGCGGGGGCTGCTAAAGTTGGATAAAGCTCTAAGGTTGTCTGGAAAACATGTATACAGCCAATGACTATATCCATGTTTTCCACATAGCCTTAGGGCTTTATCCAACTTCAGCAGCTACCGCTAATCAAATGCCGAAAGTTCGGGTTCGGATGGACTTGAGTATGCTTGCGGTTCGCTCATCTCTAGTGATAATGATTGGCCTACAATGTTCTATCTGTTCAAAAGTTTTTGTCTGGATTTGGATACTCGCATTCTTTTCCTTAATCCTGTGTTAATATATCGTATGACGAGTTCTTTTATACTTTAAATTATACCTTTGTGACTTTATACTGTTGAGTCTTGTTGGACATGCTGTTCTTATTTTTTGTTATATGTAAAAATCCAATAAAAATATATGTTAAAAAAAAAAAACTAAACTAAACTAAATCATAGAAACCCAATGCCATGATCATACCCTGTGCTTTACCTTTACAACCCAACTGCACTTGAGGAGCCAAAGTAAAAGGACTGGACCTTGTTATAGAATTTTCTTTTTGTTTCTTATGAAAATTTGTGTAGAAGACAGACAAGTTTGCTCTGCATTGCAATGGGGGTTGCATGTACATGGAAAAGTTTGCAGCATTGAGCAATTTTTAAATATTTACTTTGATACTTACAGTATACGGCTATGTTCCCACAATGTCTTTTTCTGGCTGCTCAACTGCCCCCTTTTTGGGCAGCTGTCATTTTGATGACAGAATGTGTCTATTTTATGCAAATTCCAGCTGTAATTCGCATAACATAGACATATTTTGGGGCTAAAATGACAGCAGACAGCTGTTGAACAGCCAAGAAAGGATGTTGTGGGAACATAGCCCAAGGGTACAAACACACAGGCCGGTACAATCACACAGGCCCTCATGCCGTCCCCACTCTGCCGCGTCATAACTGTGCTCAGCCGCGATTGGCTGAGCACAGCTATGCTCAGCCAATTGCAGCTGAGCAGCTGATGACGCGGCAGAGGGGGGCCGGCATGAGCGGGTCGGCCGGCCTCCCGAAGATGACGTCTTGGACAAGATTACAGACTGGGTCGGTCGAAACGGATGAGGTATGTATAGTGCACTACATTTCTGGGTACACGGGCGGGGGTCGGGGAACACGGGAAGGGGGCCATTCACATACATCACATACAATACAAAGTTGTATAACTTTGTAATGTGTGTAATTTTGTGAATAATTTCTTAGTGCCGCACTACCCCTTTAATAGTTCCTCAGTGTAAGCCTACTGCATACGTTAATGTGTGAGTGCATTGATAAAATCCCAGATAATAATAATTTTTCCCTCAATTATATATATATAGTTAAAGAATATTATTAAACGGTTTTCAAACCTGCGGATGCCGTTCCCACCGTCAATGTTTCTTTTTCTCTGTCACAATAGATAGGAAATACCCTCTCAACCAATCACTGACTGTGGCGGATCACTGCTGTACACTAAGCAGTTTCATATGGAGAGCTATGTCTCTGGAATACCCTTTGTGGCTGTAATACCTGGGCAGTACTTACCCTTTTTTCCACTGCCACAAAGCTTGTGAATTGAGTCACTAGAGAGTATTCTTTACTGAGCTGAATGATCAAAGACTTCATCTCCTGCTTCTTCATCTGTATATGGTATAAAATGACAAAGAACTATCATAATGATATTCTCCAGTCCTCTCTTAAACAGTTTGATCCAAACATCTGCAAAATACACAGAACATATAGAGAGGTGTATACATGTGGGCGTGTTGAATACCCCACCAGTAGGTTTTGATGGTAGAGTCGCCTCTCCCTATTGAAGGGGTTAAGTGTTTTTAACCTATTGGGTTCTTTCCACAGTTACTAGGCAGATTACAGGTAAGTAGAAGCGGTAGATGAGGTAAAAGAGGTAGATGACGTCAGCTGAAGAAAGATCAAAAAGGAATTTTGGCGGGAAGAGCAGTTATTCTACGCGGTCAAGCCGAGAAGATCAAGATTACCTGCGCTTCAGCTGTCTTTGCTGTGAGGGAATCGTGACAGGAGTAGAAGATTTCTATTACAGAGTTCTTACCAAAGCCTCCGGTGTCGGAGGTGAAGAATGGCTCCGGCAATGTCTACTGGCTGCCTCTGAAGATGTCAGTGTGGTGGCTGGACCGAGTGGTGTGGTGAAGCGGTAGCTAGGACTGTGCTGGGTGGAGACATCATCCAGTGATGAAGAGGCTGCTGCATTTGAGTTGGGACTGCCATTGCTCATGACACCGGGCCGTTCAGCTCCAGCCGCACTTCCCATTGTGTGCAGTGGTGAATAAAAATGGAATTTATCCCGGCCGTTCTGTGACACGGCCAGGTCACAGAAGGGCCGGTGTCATACGTTGTGTGATCGTGGCCTTAAAGCATACCTGTCCACGGTTTAATCCTAAGCGTCTGTTCTGTTTAAGAGAAGGATTCACACACAGAACTCACAGGTGCCTAGGACATTTCCATGGCAAACAAAATATCCGTCAACAGCTTTCTCTGTACATGGAAGTTGAGAAAACATCATCATGATAGGTTTATGCTTTAAGTAACCCATACACACTAGATATCCATCATCTGAAAGCTATAGTTTCCAACACCCCCTCAGCTGAGTGTGTGTGTGTTCTGAATGAGGGGAGAGGGAACTGCTACCTAAATAAATTGGGCCAGGAATGTTGATATCAAACAGTCTGATCATTTTCGCCACTACCTCCGCCACTGGGCAAAGTTGAAAAACCACAAACAGATGAGATGGTTAGCCTATCCTTACATTAAGCTATTGCGTATGGCTTCCTAACAAGTGACCAGAGAGAGTCTAATAAGGGGTTAGTAAACATCTAGAAATAGACAAATAAAGTAACATACAACTATGAAACAACTACAAGGTAGTCTGGTATGGATTTAAGTAGTAAGGTGGACTGGGAGAAACTGTGAGTTTATAGTAAGGTGCACTGAGGGAATTCCCCACTTAAGGCCGGCCAAGAGAATGTTCAGCAAGATCATAAGGCCGTATTAGATGGCTAGACTCACTCTGTAAGCAAGCGCTGATCTGCTCGATAATCCTGCGGCTGGGGCCACTAGCTAGCAGTTCTTTCCTCTAATCAGCCGCTGGCTACACACCACCTATTACACGGAGAGATTCGCAGCCGACAGAAGATTATTTTTTAACATGCTGAAAGACAACGGTCAGCCGATGGGCGACCGATCGATGGCACTATTACATAGAGAGATATCTGCCAAATCGCTGTGTGTAGTAGGGCCCTTAGTTCATGGTACTTAATTGATAGAAAAAAATCTATAGAAAGTAAAAGCAAAAGGTGCGAGGGGGGGGGGGGATAGGTATGTCTGTGAGTACTTTGAGTACTTGCTCTAGGTGCTGCAAAGAAAAGACTACTGTGTTAACTGTGTCATTTTTAATTCATGTAATATGTTTTACAGTAGTATTACACTGACCTCATTCTCATTTTCCTTCTCTTGCAGAATTCCATCCTCATAGTCTTTTATTAGCGCTCGAGCTGTGAGGGTGTGCAGTATCTGGAGGCAATGAGATCAATAGCATGTAGGCAAAAATATATGAAAGAAAATACATCACATACAGTATTACATAGCTGGGAACAGAAGCCCAAATCCTGAGCCTGAGGCTGAATAAGATAATAACTATTTTGCATGATGATCAGACACCATTTCACTTTTTTTTCAGAATGCGCTGATTTTTACGTTATTAGCTTATATTTATTAGGCTACCAAGATGATTTTTTTGAGGCTTTTCTGGGGACATGGAGCTGTAGACCATTTATATACAAATAAAATATAAAGTATACCAATCTCCCCACTGGCACTTCCTGGCAATGACTTTTTGGACCTTTTTCACATGGCGTAAGACACCTGATGTTACGTGACCCAGCTGGGTCCCGTAACGGTTAGTGTCAGAGAAAATCATCCCGGCCTGCAGTACCGGCCGGATGATCTTCACTGCTGCTGAATTCGGATGTGGGCGCATCAGTGTGCACCCGCATCAAAATTCCCAGCTGCACTCCATTGTGTGACCTGACATCTCAATGAATAGCCGCCGCAGAGACTGACATATCAGTCTTTTGCGGAGCCGCTAGCGATCCCGGACTGAGTGTATACACCCTGGCCGGGATTCCATAGACTGCAGCACTACATAAGTTCCGTAATAATCATGGGCGTTGTTGCAAATCGGCAACAACAGGCGTGATTATTACAAAAATTACGTAGTTTAAGCCTCTGCCTGCATAATACTAGTCAAGGTTTGGTCAGAAAATATGTAGATATAGTACTTGCTGGGCAACGGGTGGGATCTCCTCTAATCGGGGTTATGGAAAATCCTTTGATATGTCTTTGTTTGGTAATAAGAAGAAAAATAATGAGTAATGAAACATACTGTTCCAGTTGTCTTCTGTAGTTCAGTGGTTGAAACCATGTTCTCAAGCTCCTCACCATTAATTAAAGCCTTTAGGGTTGCCTGAAACAATAAAGGTTAATTTAAGCGGAAGACGATGAATAAATGCAATAAGGTTAAACGCAAAAAAGGAACAATAACTTTAAAAGGTGCATTTTACCACCAATTTCTGGTTCTATAGTTTTTATTGAGTTTTTCAACAAATAAAGGAGCAAGATCACTTCAATCCAACTTGGTTACCGAGCGCAGTAAGAACAAACATATAAGGTATTTTGTACATATATAGTCTAAACAAGATTTGTGTGAATAATACATAGTTTGTGCATGAGAATCCATGGCTCTGTTAACGGAAGTATGCTTTTGTGGAGTGGAGGGAAGAACCTGTGGAATCATATTCTTACAGTTTCAGGCTATGTTCACACGTTGTATTAGACCGGCCGTTCCGTGACCCTGCCAGTTTCTCACGGCACCGCTAGGGATCCTGGTCAGAGTGTATACCATGTGTATACACTCCGGCCGGGATTCCATAGAAGGCAGCACTACGTGAGCTACGTAGTAATCACGGCCGTTGTAACAACGGCCGTGATAACTACGTAGCTTATGTAGTGTGAACATAGCCTCATGGTGCAGGGTAATTGAGTCATAAATAATAGATCAACTTTTAAGCCCATGCATGATTAAAAGTTAGGTTTTAGCTGGGATCTTTTGGACTCTCAATTATAATTATCATTTTTACAAAATATTCCTGGATCTAATATTTAGCTCTAGGTAAGAGCTTGACTAGTTACCCCGATTACTGTATGTTTCCACTGTAAAGGAGCACAGAAAGAATTAATAAATTTAAGATCTGCACCACATGTCAATTTATGCAAGTAGATAGGACTTGCTGTAACAGTATTCCTCTGTGGATAGTCTGTCTGCAATTCTGAAAAAAAATAGACTACAACAAACCCCTTATGCAACAAAGGTTCCCCTCTGGTCGACACCCCCATTTTACTATATATAAAATACTAGGGTATCCATGCCAATCAGCACCAAAACTATTTCAGTTGCAGATCCACTTTTGCCTTAATGTGTACTTAAAGGCAATATCCATTTTTAGAAAAACATGGCCGCTCTCTCCCAGAAACAGCACCATTCCTGTCCCCGTTTGGATGTGGTATTGCAGCTCAATTCCATTGAAATAAATGGAGCTGAACTGTAATACCACACATAACCTGAGGACAAGAGTGGTGCTCTTTTGCAAGTAACTTTTCCAATCCTGGATAATCCCTTTATGTGGCCTACGTGCATAGACAGTCCACAGAGATCACTGCAGTTTAAACAATTCATGGATCACTCTATTTGGGCCCAGTTTTCACTTCTGATTATAATTAACGTTTTGGGGATGGTCATGCTACATAGTGATGTGCTTTCAGCTGAACACTTTATTACAGTAAGATTGTTTCTAAATGTAGAGCAAATGTGTTACTTGACATAGTACTGTGTGATAAAATGATATACTGTTTCACCACAACTCCATTTTCTGGTTGCTTGGCTTGTACTTGTGACAAATGCTCCTCATGTCCAAGCCACACAACCAAAAATTGTGTTGTAAAAACTACAGCAGTATGCACAGTAACACTACTGCTACATGTATGGGCCAACCACAACTAATATATAACATACCCACCTGAGTGCAATGAGAGACAAACCCATAAACAAAAAGACTGTCCTTAGAGAATATAGCTGGTATGTTTGCAGGTGCTTGTAGAATCTCGGAGTACTGATTGTACAGCCTCCACTTCACTGACACAGCTGTACACGCTGCAGATTGTAGACGCGCTCTCTGTTTCACCATCTATAACAGAAAATATATATCTTTTCAGCACACACACTGTTTTGGCGGTCCCTTTTTTGGCCTTTTTGGTATTCGCAGCCTGAAAATGTTTCAGGCTGCAAGTTTTTCTTTGCATGAAAGAGGATGAGAATACAAGAAAAAAAGTGAGTGAATACAGCCTTACTACTACTTCAATATTTAAGAATGCAAACTCAACATTCTGGCTTTGACCCTCATCACAAATTTTTTTTTATAAATCCCAGCGTATCTGCTTATTTGTGAACGGAATCTTATCCCCATATTTTCATCTTGCTCATGGGATGCGGCAGGGCTGCCCTATCTCCCCTCTCATATTTGCCATAGCTATTGAACAACTTGCGTTGAGTATACGTAAACATCGCCATTTTGATGGTGTGGTGTAGCACTACTGTGAGGCACGACCGGTCACTTGCTAGATGGTGCTGTGTGACTCCACTATAGTAGTGGTTGGTCGGTATATAGCTCAGCCAGATGTTAGGTTGTCACAACGCCAGTGACGGTTGGGCACACGGGTATGGAGGCACACCTGCTTTTATTTTAGAGAGGCTGGCTATACCCTTTCCCCTGTGGTCGATGACCTGCCAGGCTGTGAGAGGCTCTCTTGGGCGCTTATCACGGTGGTCCAGAGTGGAGTGGTGACCCACCCGGACTATCGGTACCGACACCCACAGGAAGGGGAGATGACCTAAGAAAGGTGCAATTACTATGTCGGTGTTTACATAATAATGAATCCTGCTAACATAAATAACTTTTTCTTTACTTTAGAAATACTTGATACAGTAGTATACAGTAAACTTTTATACAATATACGTTGGACTTGACTGACAAGACTTGTGCTGAGAGCTTGAGAGGTAGAATAGCCGTGCTGGCTTGGTTGTGTGCTGAGAAGTAGAGTAAGAACAGAGAAGTAGAGAGGAGAATGTCACGAGAATCCCAACCCAATGTAGTACTGTGCTCTGCTTTGCTCTGTGCTTTAGAAGTAGAATAAGTAGTATACTTGAGAGTAGAGAGAATACTTGTGCCCGTGTTTTGACTTCTTGTCTTTGCACCACCTATTGCCCACCAGTGTCGGGTGACCCAGACTAGAGGGTGACACAAGCCCCAGACCTTGTTACCTGGGTTGAGCAGAGTGGTCAGAGTTTCCTGGTTACACCCGCGCTGCGAGATAGAGTACGTAGACTTCTAGCAACTTTCCTCTATCCGGATCAGTTCCTCTTTCTTCAGGATACTGTCCTGCACCTTTAGACTGGTTCTCGGCGTGGGCTGGGATGATCCCCGACTTGTCCTCTGTGTGAGTGTTTAGCACTGCATAGTGTGAGGAAGTGCTGCTTTCAAGAAAAGAGTGTCCGTACTTCCCATGTGTGTCTGTAGACTCAACTACACTACTTGACCTATCTGTACGGGAACCAGACTCAGACTGACTAAGTGTGAGACTACACTTCCTCATCCCATGTGAAAACTTCCTACAAGGTATGAAATACCTGCTGTGAGTGGGTAAGAAGAGAGTGCAAAAGAAGAAGAATAGAGATAGGTAGAAAAGAGAAAGAGCTCTCACTGGTGCACAAATCACAAACAACAATAACACCTTGAGTACTACAGCTGTGCAATACATAGGTACAAGATATATATATACTAGCATCTAGTGGCAAAACTTAGGTACTACTTCATTACCACTTTTACTTAGAGTACAGGCTTTGACAAGGGGTGTATATATTAGCAACACCCGTGGTGGGACACCACAATGGCATTATAAATGGTGTGAGGGAGGATAGGGTAGGCCTTATTGCGTAACAAAAGTTATGAAAATTACTAATAGACACTTATTATGGGAAACGCACCTATAGCACATTTTCCCTGCACTTACTACAGCATGGTGTGTTTAGGTTTCTGTAGTTAGTAATGTCAAGTCACATAAACTGCCAACACCTGCTGCAGCGGTGGGACAGACTGGAGCAGCAGGAGTTGGCAGTTTATCTGATGTGACATCACCAACTTTACAGAGACCCGAACACGCCATGCTGTAGTAAGTGCAGGGAAGATGCACTATAGGTGCGTTTACCATAATAAGTGTCTATTAGTAATTTTCATAACTTTTCTTGGGCAATAACATATCTTAAAATTATTTTGTCTGGACTTCCCCTTTAAGGTTGTATTAGACTGCCCAAGGTATGGGCAAAGCGAGTGCCAATCTGCTAGAGCAGTGCATGCTTACTGAGCCTATTACACGGCACAATAATCGTGTGAACAGGGCCTTGGTTTAATCAGCCTTAGGTTGTGCACCTATTACAGGGAACAACATGCGGCCAATAATTTTTTGACAAGTTGAAAGACAATGATCAGCAGATGAGCAAGTGTTTTCTCTCTCTCTGGCTTTCTCTACGACACAGGGAGATATCAGATAATCATTCCATATTATAGGGCCCTTAGAAAGTATGACAATGTAAGGTATATTACTGAAAGCTATTATGGGATAATTAAACATGCAGTCACCTTCAGCTAATATTGGGATATTATGGTGCTTTTTTTTTTAGAGAAAGCAATATAATAAGTGAGATGTTACCTGATCCCTCCATTTGCTCTTAGATTTGTCTGCAAAATATTCAAAGGCTCCGGATCCATATTGTGCAAAGAGCCTGAGCATGTGCTTATTAGCTGTAGTCCTGAAAAAAATAAATTATAAAAGTATTACATGCAGTCAAAAAGTATGTTGTGTTTCCTGTGTGTACTGTGGATGATATTATTATAAAATTCAGAAAGGATCTCAACCCCCAGACCCTGACTGACATGAAAGTTACATAAAAAAATTCTGGCTAGTTCTGTGTTTTGAGACTCTTAAATGAGGCTCCACAGGCTCTTTTTTGCATATTCATATATCCCAGGGAGCAATGCACCTAGGATTTCACTGTATTGAGTGCTTTGGCTGGCAGCCGACAGTGTTATCTTTGGTTGGTCTCCCTGAGATCAGTGATCTGTTTTCTGTATGAAAATGACATTAATACTTAGTATGTTCAGCTTTGTATAACTTCATTTGTACAGGTGTAAATCATGGCAAGAATCTGCACCAGCTCTGAAATTACATCCATTTTGGGCCTTTTGTTTGACAACCTCAGATTCAATAGATTTATTTAGAGGCGCTTATGGGGCGGGGTGGGGGAGCGGTTAGTGAAGACCGCGGCACAGACACTCGGTCTTGATTACCCTGCCCCCCATATGCAGATATAACCTGAAAGCTCAGGTCTACTAGAAACTAATTTTAAGGTTACCGCTTTCATAGGATCTGAAAGAAGCAGATCCTATAAGGTAAATGTAAATCCCTACATATAATATATTATAATAGCTTACCCTACACCACAAGTGAACAGATTAATGTGATTCTTATTTTTTCTTAGAATCTGAAAGACCAAGTTTTCATTTTGGACATGTCCATCACTGATGAGGAGAACTTTGTGACATCCCGTTTTTGGTCTGAGCAAACACAACGATTGCAGAACCTTCCAGAACTCAGTGCTCCCCATGTTGGGTTTGGCCTCCTATGATCAAAGGGTAAATTACAGGGAAAGACTAGATAAATTACATGTACAATAAAACATTAAGGTCTGAAGAAAAGTGCAAATGAGGAACATCTTTTTATTTTTGGCATAAAAAACCCGGGTGCTGCGCCTCTTACCTTTATTAACTGTTTCATATTTGAAATGTTCTCGTCATTTTGGCAGGACTTTGGGTAGTAATAAAACTCTTTATAATCTGCAAAGAAAAAAGATTTTTTTTCTAAAAATATTCACGACGGTGACGCATGGCTGCTTATGGATATTGATAAGAGACTTAAAGTGACACTGTCACCCCCTTTGTGCATTCTGACATCTCTACACAGGTGTAAAGGGTAAATTTAGCGGTTTTCATACCATATTTTATATCATACGTCATGGTGCTTGTTTAAGTGAAAAGTCATCTTTTATCAACTGCAGATTATGTTAAGTGGGTGGGGCCTCACTGCATTAGTGCCACTTAGCCCCGCCCCCAAAATCGCCACAATTGACCCCGCCTTTCACCAGCCATTGGAACAGACTGGCCAACGGTGGCGTTGTGGGCGGGCTAAGTGGCGCTAATGCCGCAAGGCCCCGCCCACTTAACACAATCTGCAGTTCATAAAAGATCACTTTTTACTTGAACAAGCACCATGACGTATGATATAAAATAAGGTATGAAAACCGCTAAATTTACCCTTTACACTTGTGTAGAGATGTCAAAATGCGTAAAAGGGCGTGACAGTGTCACTTTAAAGAAGTTATCCACTTTAAACTTGTCCCCTCCCCTATTAACTGGAAAGGTGACAAGTAAGAGATCAAGGGGGGGGGGGGCCTGATCTTCGTATCCCCAGACGATCTTCAGATCGGCACCCAGCTTCTTTGTTTTGAATACAGCTGTGGATACGGCACGTGACCTGCAGCTCAATTCTTTTATATGTACAGCACTGTGTACAAGTTATATACAAGAAAATTACATACTGCAGCACTTTACCTTAAAAACTTCATTTTTATTGTATCCAGAAACACAGAACAGGACGTAGAGGAACGCACACTCCCTGCAGACTGTTTCGATATGCCTTGAGAAAGCGCTTCATAGCGCGAAACAGTGGTCAGGGAGTGTGTGTTCCTCTATGTCTTGTTATGTGTTTTTGGATACAAAAGATGAAGCTTTTAAGGTGAAGGGCCACGGTATAATCTTCTTGTACATACTTGTATGGACCTATGTGTTAAGCTTAGCACCACCTACAGCACTGATGAGATGTGATAGCACACCTGACTAAGCACAAACACCTGGGACCAGTAGTGCTGGTGAGATAGCTAACTGTGGACTGAGTACAAGATAGTTTAAGGTGGACAACCACTTTAAGTACCAAATAACTGACCTCAGAATTAAAGTTACTAACAAATGGCAGAAGTGGCAAAAATGTAAAACATTTACTTGAATATTTGACCAACAAAACAAAATACTTTAAGGCTATGTTTACACAACATTTGTTTAAGGCCATATTTTTGAAAAAGCACAGCTACCTTCATGCAAAAACAGCATCACCGCTGCCCCTCAGGTTATGTGGTATTACAATTCAGCTCTTTTTATTTAAATAGAAACATAGAGGATTGTTGACAGAAAAAGACCACTGGGTCCATCTAGTTTGCCCTTTTAGTATTTTCTTTCTTATTATCTTAGGATAGATGTATGTTTATCCCAGGCGTGTTTAAATTCTGTTATTGTAGATTTACCAACCACCTCTGCTGAAAGTTTGTTCCAGGTATCTACTACTCTTTCAGTAAAATAATATTTTCTTACATTGCTTCTGATCTTTTCCCCAACTAATCTCTCACTGTGTCCTCTTGTTCTTGAGCTCAGTTTTTTTTACTAAAAACGCTCCCCTTTTGAACCTTATTTAGTCCTTTAACATACTTAAAGGTTTCAATCATGTCCCCCCTTTTTCTTCTTTCCTCCAGACTATACAGATTCAAATCCTTAAGTCTTTCCTGATATGGTTTATGCCTCACACCCTCCACCATTTTTGTAGCCTGTCATTGGACCCGTTCTATTTTATCAATGTCCTTTTTTCGGTGAGGTCTCCAGAACTGGGCACAGTATTCCAGATGTGGCCTGACCAGAGCTCTATACAGCGGGATCACAATCTCCCTCTTCCTACTGGTTATACCTCTAGCTATACACCCCAGCATACGATTTGCTTTCCCCACCGCCTGGTTGCACTGGTGATTCATTTTAAGGCTGTCAGAAATCACTACCCCTAAAACCTTCTATTCTGAAGTCTTTTCCAACACAGAACTGCCGATGTGATACTCGGATAGAGGATTCCTCCTCCCCAAGTGCATTATTTTACATTTGGAAACGTTGAACTTCAATTAATGGACTTCAATTTATTAACTTAATAAATGGAAATAACCTGCAAAACCCACATCCCAACAAAGGGTCTTTTAAGACTAAGCAATTTTTAACTATTAACCCTTTGAGGACCAAGCCCAAAATGGCCCAGTGGACTGCACACATTTTAATTTTTTTGTTTTTTCCTCCTCCCATTCTAAGAGTTCTAGCACTTTCAGTTTTCTATCTACAAGGCCATGTAAGGGCTTGTTTTTTTTACAGGAATAGTTGTACTGTGTAATGGCGTCTTTTATTCTACTATAACATGTATGATGGAACCCCAAAATTATTATTTATGAAGATATAAATTGGTGAAATCGTAAAAAAGAATGCAATATGGTAACGTTTAGGGGGTTCCTGTGTCTACATAATGCACTATATGGTAAAAGCGACATGATACCACTATTCCATAGGTCAGACTGAACACAACCATATGCAGGTTTATACTGCGATTTTGTAATACATTTTTTTTTTAATGAAATCCTTTTTTTTGCTATGCGGCTGTATGGGGCGTCATTTTTTCCGCCATGATCTCTAGTTTTTATTAATACCATATTTGTGAAGATCGGACGTTTTGATCACTTTTTATACATTTTTTTTTTTTATATAGGCCGGGTTCACACCACATAAAAAACACGGCCGTAATTCATAAAACCGGCTGTAATTGCGCAAACAACGGCCGTTATTTGACAAATAACAACCGTTGTTTGCACAATTACGGCCGGTTTTATGAATTACGGACGTGTTTGTTTTTTACGTGTGAACCCGGCCATATAATGTAACCTAAAATCTGTAATCCTGGCCCTTTTTTCCCTCTTTTCATCTACGCTGTTCGCCGTTAGTGATGACGCTTGTTATATTTTAATAGATCGGACAATTACGCACGCTACAATATACTATATGTCTATTTATTTATTTTTATATGTTTTATTTATATAATGGGAAAGGGGGGTGAGTTAAACTTTTATTGGGGGAGGGGCTTTGGGGCATTTATAAAAGACATTTTTACTTTTTTTTTTTTTAACACATTTTAAAGTGACACTGTCACCCCCTTTTGTGCATTCTGACATCTCTACACAAGTGTAAAGGGTAAATTTAGCAGTTTTCACACCTTATTTTATATTATACGTCATAGTGCTTGTTCAAGTAAAAAGTCATCTTTTATGAACTGCAGATTGTGTTAAGTGGGCGCCCCCTTGGCGGTCATTGGTGGGCTGGCCTAGAGGGGGTGGGGCCTAGACCTTTAGGTCAGCCTGTTCCAATGGCTGGTGAAGGGGCGAGGCCAATGGTGGCGTTGTGGGCGGGGCTAAGTGGCGCTATTGCTGTGAGCCCCCACCCACTTAACATAATCTGCAGTTGATAAAAGATGACTTTTTACTTGAACAAGCACCATGACATATGATATAAAATAAGGTATGAAAACTGCTAAATTTACCCTTTACACCTGTGTAGAGATGTCAGAATGCACAAAGGGGACTTTTACATACACTTTTTACATTATACACACTGATCATTGCTATGCCATAGGCATATCATTGATCAGTGTGATAGTCGCTTTGGTGATTAAGCCTGCCTGTGGCAGACTTAATCAACGGAGTGCCGATCAGACCTCACAGAGGAAGGTGAGAGACCTCCTCCAGCGGTCCGTTAAAAGGATCGAGGGTCCCGATCAGTAAGTGACAGGGGACTGTTACTTACACTTAATCGCTGCGTTGCGCCGTTTAAGGGGTTAATGACACGCTGCAGCGTGTCATTAACGATGAGGGCCGGGCTGCTCATTGCAGCCGGCCCCCACCTCCTATGAAGCGTGCTCCGCTCTGGAGCGCGCTTCAAAGGAAAAGACGTACCGGTACGTCCAGCGTCATCTGGGCACAGACTTCCAGGGCGTACCGGTATGTCCTTGGTCGTCTAGGGGTTAAGAACTAACGATAAACGATCGCAAATGAGAATGTTTATCTGAATGTTTAACCTGAAATTGTTCACAATATTACACAGAACAATAGTTGTTAGTTACTATGATCTCCATCTGATCCCAGCAAAAGAATGAACAATGTGCAATTACACTGAATGATTAGTGAACCAATGCAGAACTACAACGAACAAATGTGGAATTACAGCGAACGATTAGCGAATGATTAACAATGATTTTAGGGTCAGATCTAAATCAACGATCAACAACACACAACCGATTTATCGATCGTTGCCTGTAATTAAACAGGACAATTATGGTTTAAATTTGAATGATATAACGATTTTACGCAAGATAATTGTCCCATGTAATAGGGCCTTAAGGATAAGAGTGGTAGAAAGCGGCCATTTTATAGCATAGTAAACACTTCAATGTTACTTACTTGACCCAAAAAGGACAACATTCTCATATAAACTGTATATATTATCAAGTGCAAGCAGTGCAACCTGTTTAGCACTGCGAAAGCAGGACTCCATGGAGTTAGAACAGTCAAGGCATATAGTCATATATGTATCTTCACGAGGGTTGATAAATTCTGGTTGAAAAATCAACATGCACGCCTATAAAAACAGAAACAACAATAAATAACTTGCAGTTACCTAGCTCTGTATGGAGGAAAGGAAACAAATATCGGTCAGGAGAGCATAAGCAGCATATGGTTGAGAGGAGTGAACATACAATGGAGTGTCTTATACTCTTAGGCTATGTTCACACTACATAAGTTTCATATAAATCACAGCCGTTGTTGCCAATTTGCAACAACGGCCGTGACTTATACGAAACTTACATTGTGCTGCTGTCTAAGTAATCACGGCCAGAGTGTATGCACATAGTATCCGGACAGGATCGCTAGCGGCCACGCAAAAAACTGACATGTCAGTTTTCTGCGGCTGCAATTCATTGAATAGTGGCCGCAGAGAACCAGTCAGTTTACACAATGGACTTTGTTTGCAGCAGTGACGTGTGCCCGTATCCAAATTCAGAAGAAAGGAAGATCATTCGGCTGGTGTTATACATAGTGTGAACATGGCCTCAGGGTGCAAGACCCCGCTGCGAAATCCCGCCTGCTTCAGTGTAGTCAATGTACTGCCTCGCCGCTCTCCACTCAAAGAATTGGAACTGGGCTATAATCACACATAGTATCTGTGTGTGTGTGTGTGGGGGGGTGGGGGGGGGGGGGTTACACATGGTATCCTGTCTACCTGAAGGTTAGGTGGAAGATAGCAACATCTACTGATCTGAGAGAGCAAGCACCAGACACAGGACAGAGTCACCATTGGCTGCACAAGAAATATGAGAGTTATAGGGGAGAGCAGAAGCGTGATTTTTGTCGTAATGTTTATTATAGGGGTGATAAATCGCCAAAGTTAAATGGGTGGACATGATGGGGGAGATTTATCAAAGGGTGTAAAATTTAGACTGGTGCAAACTACCCTCAGCAACCAATCACAGCTCAGCTTTAGGCAGTGCTAAAAGGAAAGCTGAGCTGTGATTGGTTGCTGTGGGCAGTTTGCACCAGTCTAAATTTTACACCCTTTGATAAATCTCCCCTGATATGTTTCTGTTGGTTTGCTGATTTTTAAAAGTTTTATTTATAAAATAATAATAAACATTGCAGCCTATTTTATTCTAGTTTTACTGTTGTTGCTCTTTATTTATGATTATAAATGGGGGACTAGGATACCATGGAAAGATGTGCACAGTTTCTATGTTTTCAACCCACTCCTGGTTTTGGTTGAAAAAAATACTGATCAAAATGCTGAATGAAACACTGTGGGGTTCATCTATGAAGACAAAAATAAAGGCCTTCCCCTTTTTTCCCAAACACATTTACTAAGAGGCATATGGGGGAAAAGGGTACTATTACACGTGCCGATAGGGGCCCAATAATAACTGCTAGATCGGCGCTTGTTTACTGGACCTATTACATGGCCGATAATCGTTTAACAAGGGCTGCATAGACATTGTTACCGATGTCCTTGCAGCCCTTTCTTAAACTGCATACATTACCTATCCATGGTGCAGGGCTCCTCCTGCGCTCTGCTTCTTCTCCCCGGGTCCTGCGCACTGCAGCACACAGCAAATCACTGGCCGCGGCGGTCCCAGCCAGAGATTGGCTGAACGTCCTGTAAGCTAAGACAGGCCGCTCTGAAGCTGCAGTGGGGACGCGGGCAGAAGCAGAGCGCAGGAGCAGCCCTGGACCATGGATAGGTAATGTATGCACTTTGCATATAGTCAGCTGCCGGCCGCGCACCGCTATTACATGTAGCGATGCGCGGTCGGTGCCTGATCGTTTTGTTTATTACACGGAACGATAATCAGACGGATAGGGATGATTATCGCTCTGTGTAATAGGGCCCTAAGGCTGGCATACACCACGGAGAAAGGGTGAATCTGTTCTAAACACTGTGTGAATCCAGCCTTAGGCTTTGTTCCCACACAGTATTTTTGCTCCACATTATCAACCAAAACCAGGAATGGAATGAAAACACAGAGGGGGGATTTACAAGTACGCAGGTCTTATATTAAGCCCCTTACCCTTTTTTCAGGCAGGATTCCGTCCAGGTGCAAGAACCTGCGCCCGGCGTACTAAATCTACGAGTAGGCGTAAAGTATGATAAATGAGGCCCAGAGGAGGCCACGCCTCCTCCCTGCCTTGTCACGCCCCACCAAGCTCCGCCAGCCCGAATCTGAATCTGCACCTTCTCCCTGGCATACACCTCTGGCGTACCTTTCATAAATGTCCCCCAGAAAGGCTATGTTCACACACTTTTGAAATTTAGTGGATGGCTGGCATATAATACCAAATAACATCCGTTATTTCAAAACAATGGCCATTACAGTCTTTTGATGAAGTACAGTCAATATAGTGTGTAGTGTCACTTGTCTGGCCCAAGTGTGGTGTCCCACCACGGGTGTTGCTATTGGTTACACCCTTCGTAAAAGCCTGTTCTTTTTCAGTGTAAGTGGTGTTGTAGAAGTACCATCGTTTGCCACAAGATGTCGTTATTGCAAGTATGTAAATTCAGTTATCGCACAGCTGTAGTTCTTAAGGGGTTATTGTTTGTTTGTGTGTAACATGGATCTGTATGCCAATGAGAGTTCTTTCCTCTTCTTACCTATCATATCTCTCTTTACTTCTAACATACACACTCCTCATCCACTCCCTGCACACCTTACAGGGGCTGTAGGAAGTAAGTCACATGGGTAGAGGAAGTGTAGGGTCTTTTGTCTGTAGACTCTGTAGCGGAAGGACACCAGCCAGAACACTCTCTACAGCGGTCCAGTTGGGCCCTGGCCCCTGCCAGGTCCCGAGTCTAAGTTGTGGTCTGGACACAGAACACATGTACCTAGATACCTTTTCTTCTCAAGCAACTTCACTCAACACTATGCAGTGTTAAACCTTCACTAGAGAGGACAAGTCAGGGATCATCTCAACCTGCGCCGTGGACAAGGGGAGATACAGTGCAGGACAGTATCCATAAAGAAAGTAAGGAACTGATCCGGATAGAGCAAAGTTGCTAGAAGCCTAGGATCTCTATATCGCAGCGGTCTATTTCTATCTCGGTGTAAGCAGGGAACCCTCAGCATTCCACTCATTCCAGGTTACAAAATCTGGGGCTTGTGTCACCCCCTAGGACGGGTCACTCGACACTGGTGAGCAATAGGGTGTGCAAAGACCAAAGAGTCAAAACACAGGCACAAGTATTCTCTCTCTCTTCTCAAGTATTCTTCTATTTCTACCTCCAAAGTTCTGGCAGAGCACAGTACTACTTGGATTGGGACTCTCTCGACATCCTCCTCTCTACTCTCCTGATCTCTTCTTTTATTTCTCAGCATGCAGCTCAGTCAGCACGACTGTAGCACTCTTTCTACTCTCAATACAGATCTGGATCCTAAAGTATTAAGTGTCTTATCAAGTGTAAAGTATTGTATCAAGGCAAAGCTGTATGATCTACTGCCTACCTCAAGTATCCTCAGAGTAAATAAGACTTTATTTATGGTAAAGACACTCTGTGATTCCTCGTCAAGCACCGACACAGTACACACATACTCCTTGGGTCGTCTCCCCTTTCTGTGGGTGGCAGTGCCAATAGTCCAGGTGGGTCACTACTCCACTCCGGACCACTGTGATAAGTACCCAAGGGACCCTACAACAACCCGGCAGGACACTGACCACAGGGGAACAAGGCATAGCCAGCCCTCTAAACCAAAAGCAGGTTTGCCACCATACCTGTGTGACCACCTGGCACTGACGTCACAACATAACATCACTGGGCTAGGCTCTATGTTGGCCAACCACCATAGGACTGGTGTCACGCCCGACCAGCTGGCAAGTGACCACCGTACCGCCTCCACACCGGGGGTGGTCATCACATAAGTATATTCCTGTATATTACCTCACTGTCTTCATCCGGGTGTTTTTCAACCCACATCCTTGGGATGTAAGCACTTTCCACAAATATATAAATAGTAAAACCATCATCGCCGAAAGAGCTGGGTTCTTCTGTCTGAACTACAGCCTTGCACTCTGTTTTCTGCAATATAGACAATTGACTTATAGTTTTAGAATGGGTTAAATGTAGAGTCTGAAACAGGAGTAAATTCATTCACAAATTCACCCCGGTGATTTCACTCCTGTAGATGGAAAAGACTTACTTTTAATTTAATTTTGTGTGTCCAACATATTATACTTTGTAATTTCCTGGGCATCTCAATGGACATATCAAAAGAAAAAGATCTGAAAGACAAGAAAAATGGAAAAATAAGCGTTTCCCTTTGCAATAATATAATGTGTCTGACATTGGGCACATTTTTCCAGTGTACAATAGATTAATTAGACGTATAAACAATATCAAGCTATATCTGCCTATTCTCAAACAAGACGCTATCCTGGATGATGTTCTGATGGCAGGTGTTCGGGAGGTTTCATTAGGGGGTACCACCCTATGGAACATATATTCTCTGTATAGTTACACATCCGTGATCCGTGTACATAAATGTAAAGGGATAAATAACTAGATAAATAATAAATAACTTTTGTGACTGGTAAGAAATATACCACTTAGAGTGACATTTATTGTAATACCCATTTTTTGGTATATAGACTCACACTTACCCTTCTGGTGCCATGTCACTTTCAATGCCCACTTTTGCTACAGTATCCTACACAAAACAAAGAAAGGTTCCAGTGAACATAAACTGCTGTACCAATAAACATATCCAGCAAAATACTACATTGGCAGGGGTCTGACTCCCACTACCCCTGCTGAGCAGCTGTTTGAAGGGGCCACGGCTTACCAGCAGTAATACTTGCATTGCTGAGCTATTAGTAGCGGCAGTGCAAGATATTGCAGCAGAATCCCATTCAAGTAACCACTGCAGTATCTTGCACTACTGCTCCTAATAGTATGACAATGGCCACTTCAAACGGCTTCAAAAAATGTCAAAATGGGGAAAACGTATAAAATAGCATAACCATCAAAACTCACCTAATAGATCCCTGCCACATAATCTTCCCTGCTAGTCTGTGTTTACTAGGGAGTGGTGATGTATCTATACACCTATACGACCAGTGCAGAACTGTAGCCTCAGCGATGTACAGTACCATAAGAACCGGTGGAGGTGGTGGGGGAGCGAGGATTTTTGTCAGTGGTCAGCTCCATACTGGAGAATGACTCCCATCCTATGCACGAGACTGTGATAGCACTGGGCATTACTATCAGTGACCGTTTAATTCACCCAAAGTGCGAGAAGGTAGACAGCTTCTCAACAAATCCATATTCTGCCCAGATACCAAGTGTAAATTCATCCCACGGCCAATGAGGACCCGGTTTACCAGCATAACCACCTAAAACAGAAAGCAGGGCGGAGGGGGAGAGACAACAGCACCACAATTCAACCATACTATTATTATTATGGCCTCTGTTTTCATGTGCTCCCCATCCAAAGGATGATAGGGGCTTTCCATTAGCAGCACAGCCAAGTAAACACAGACCAGTAGGGAGGTATCCATCAGGTCAGTAATATGGAAAACTCCTTTCTTTGCACAGTCCTATTTTTACCTGTGTATTTTCCTTCAAGGCTTTGTCTTTTTGCCATTGAGCGACGTTTCCAGGAATTGAGAAAGCAATATGATTAAATCGAAATTCGAGTTCAGTAACATAGGTGATTTTTATGATGACAGTCGCCTTGGGTGGTAAATTTCCAACACTCACTGTGAAGACATCCTAAACCAGCAAGAGCAAAAATTACTTTTAGTTCTGTCAATCATCAGGGAAATTATATTTGTAAAGATTCCATAACTTTACACTTATATTTGTAGAGTCATCACTTTCTATGGGTGCAATACTGATCAGCCATAACATTAAAACTTCTGACCATCATATTATTAGGAAATGAAAATGGAGGCAAAGAGTTTTGTATAAACCTACAGGAGCATCTTGATCCATGAGATACGCTCCATGTCCTTCACTGATAGCGCTCCTGTACTCTCGATGTGCCTGCTGCTTTTCTTTAACCTGCACAAAATTATATACATATACTGTATGATTAGACAATGAAGCAATACATCTTTGCATGAATATAAAATCTTATTCCAGTGAAACCAAGTGCGGTACCTCTCCTATGATGTGTTTTCCATTGATAAAAGCTTCAAACCCACATACAGCTGCTGTACTGTCCAGGGGGAAGACATACTTTGCCTCAATAGGGAAGGAGGACTCATTCTTATAGGTCTGGAACATCACCACCTGTTGTAGGAAAAATACATATTACTGGAAATAGCTGAGAATTTCTAAGACTTGCAGACAGCTTAATAAAAGCATGTTAAAAAAATGTAACATGTTGGTATGAGCTTAAACGGCAGGGGATGCTGACTTCCAGTGTTGCTTTTAATATATTCCTCTGCTGCACTGTTATTGTTTACTCACTTATTATTATGTTCAAAGGAAGAAGGCGAAAGGAGGCACTCACCGTATAAAAATCTTTCTTTATTTAATCATCTTCATAAAATCTCAGGTCAGAGTGTGTAGCAGACGGCGGGGACGCCGCTCAGCAGCTGAAAGTGTGACAGCTGTTTCCCGCGCGCATGCGCGATTCTTCAGACCATTCTTCAGTCTGAAGAATCGCGCATGCGCGCGGGAAACAGCTGTCACACTTTCAGCTGCTGAGCGGCGTCCCCGCCGTCTGCTACACACTCTGACCTGAGATTTTATGAAGATGATTAAATAAAGAAAGATTTTTATACGGTGAGTGCCTCCTTTCGCCTTCTTCCTTTGAACATTTATATTGATGCTTGCACTGCACTCATTCAGGAAGAGCACCCCGTCTTTTGCCGTGTTGCCCGTTATATTACAGAGGCTTGCAGAGTTGGTTGTGCCGGTTTGCTTTCTCTCTACTCAGAATCACTTATTATTATGTTACTGGTAAGACCACTGTGCCTTAGCATGGTGGGCATATGAAATCAGAGGCCCCTGCTATATTGTGGTTTGTGTTTTGTTGTCTCTCCCTGCCCCCTCTTTTATTGTAGGTGATGGTTTATCAGGACCGGGTCTAAAGACTGCGGTGATCATTGACGTCACACACAGATGTTTTAAGGACTGTATCTGGGCAGAATATGGTTACTTTAGTGATATGGCTGATTGGACAACTTGTGAGCGGGGAAAGAGCGAGTTATAAATAGTTCGCGCTCTGTGGCTGTAGCTTCAGTCGGTTACCTCACCCGAAACAGTGCGGACCTGTTGCCGACATGGAGAGCCTCCTGAGAGACTTAATTGCCAGAGCGGAGTCACAAGGAGGTGAAGTTTGGCTCCGGAAATGCCTACATGAGCCTCCGGTGTCTTGACTCAGCTGCGGTGCCGCTACCAGAGACCGCAGGACCGAGTAGGGCGTCCCGTGAATATGACGCGCGCACCAGCCTGTCTCCGCTGGACAGCCCACCTGAATTAATGAGGGAGACGTGTGACGCTGGACACCGTGAAGAGGAAGGGGAGGAGGAAGAAACTGCAGCCGAGGAACGTCGTCGGAAGAGAGCCCGCAGAGGAAAGGCTCCGGTTACCAGACATAGTGGGAGATCTTCACAGCGACAGGAGTCCGTTAACCCGTCTCGTGCCAGATCCGCATCCCCGCCACCTGAGGAGCAGAGGAGATCTGTGAGGGAGAACGAGCCGGTGACGGAAGGAGGACCGGGTGGTGAGATACTTCCTACCCCCTTGTCTGCCAGCCCAGCAACGAGTCCCGTATTCTAGATAGTTTAGCCAAATTCTTAGCAGAGTTTCAAAGACCTCCACAGCAGCCCCTTAGCATGAATGCTTGGTTGGCTGCTCCTTATTGCCAGCTAATCCTCCTGTAGTTGTGCCTTCTTCTCCTAGCATCAGTTCTATATCTCCTGTCATGCCTCCAATTTTAGATAGAGCTGCAGGGGTTTCACAAGTGTCAGTGAGGTAACCAATGGTTATTGACATCTCCCCTCTTGGCTTTCACTTGTCTATGTCAGTGAAAGAGCGCATATGGCACAATGAATACATTGACATTATGTCACTATTACGGTCAACGAAGGAGTTTATGGTGAAAACCTATAAAAAAGAGGATAAGGAGAATGAGGACAGTAGGAAAAAGGCAGTACCCAATACTTGGCTGCAGGCATTTTGTGTATATGCTGCAGTTTTGGGAGAACGTCATCCTGAATTATGTTCAGGTTTGTTTCAACACGTAGACATAGTGCTTGAGGCTTACAAGCATTTTGGAGGATCAGCTTGGTTCTCATATGATGAGCTTTTCCGTCAAAAACTGGCTGTATACCCATCTCTAAAATGGGGAACCAAAGACGTCAGGCTATGGTTAAACCTAATGTTACCTCAGCGTTATAACAGACCGACACCTTCAGTTTAGCAAGGCAAACTCCGAAAAGGAGTGTGTTTTGCATATAATGAGAGTACGTGTAAATGGCAGGCGAACTGCCGCTATCGATACAAATGCTCATTTTGTTCTGGAAGTCATCCAATGACTAAGTGTTTCAAAAGGGGGAACCAGCCCCAATCAGGAAGTTTAATTAGGGAACAAATTACAAAAAGCATGGACTCCAGTGAACCTGTCCGCCATGTTGCTGTTCCTAGACAGGTTCCCCGATAGGGAGAAAGCTAAAATTATAGTTGAGGGGTTCATGTTCGGTTCCGAGGTGCCAGAGTTCAAGGGCCCTGGCCTCATGTGGTCAGAAAATCTTCACTCTGTGACACTTCATGAGGCCGAGGTAAAAGTAAAAATAGATAAAAAAGTTGAAACAGGTAGATTTGCAGGTCCATTTACATCCCCACCATTTAAAAATTTTAGGGTGTCACCTACAGGTATAGTTCCAAAAAAGGAAGCCAATTCTTTCAGATTAATTCATCATCTTTCGCGTCCCCTAAGGATTCATTGAATGATGAGACAGACAAATCAGTTGCGTCGGTGAAATACGCATCTTTTGATGAAGCCTTGAAGATGTTGAGATTGTATGGGCATGGTGCAAGGATTGCGAAAGCAGACATTAAGTCGGCGTTTCGTATCCTTCCTGTAAACCCTAAAGGGTTTAACTCTCTCGGCATTCAATTCAGGGGTAATTTTTACTTTGATCGTTATCTGTGGATGGGGTTTTTACCTATCGTGTTTTTATTTCTAGGTTTTTGCCTCATTTCTGCAGGAGTCTTGTCCAGAAGGATGGGTCCTGCACTACCTGGACAATTTCTTATTTATCAGTCCTGCAGGGAGTTCAGTCTGTTCAGAGTTGATGAGGAATTGGGATGTTTTTCTCATTACCTATGGAGAAACTGAACAGAATAAGGAGCTTGTTGGTATTATTGCTTGCCAAATGCAAAACGACAATCAGGGAATTTCAATCTGCCTTGGGTTTATTAACGTTGGCGTCACGCATAATACCAATGGGTAGGATATTTTCTCGACATCTTCATCTAACCACTCGTGGTTTAAATTCGCTCTGTGCGCATATAAGGTTTATGACTTGAGTTTCTATCAAAATTCAATGGCAGGGCAATATGGCAAAATGAATTTGTCGACTCCAAAGCTTTGTTGTTACAAACAGATGCAGCAGGTAGTGTAGGATATGGAGCTTTTTTCCAAGGCAGGAGCTTTGGGAGATGGCCCAAAAATTGAATTGATTCAGGAATAACAAAAAGTATAGTTCTCCTGGAACTATTCCCTGCTTTGGTTTCAATTGTTGCATGGGGAGCGTTGTTCCGTAACAAGAGGATATTATTAAAAACTGAAAACAAGGGAGTCGTATTTGCAATAAGCACACTGTCTTCAAAATGCGGTTTCACCATTAAACTCCTGAGGCACCTAGTTTTATGCTGCTTGCAGTGTAATATATGGCTCCTTCCGGGATCAAAAAGTTTTTGCTGTCAGTCTTATGGTGGGGGATCGGTGGACTAAGGTGGAGAAGAGTGATGAAAGAGCTGAAGGAGTTAATGTTAGTTTGGCCTACTCCGAATATCATCATATTACATGTAGGAGGTAATGATGTAGGCCGTATAAAGACACTTGACCTTATCTGGGACATAAAGAAAGGCTTAGCGGTTTTTAAGTGTTTGTTCCCGAATACATTATTTGTTTTTTTCTGAAGAGGTCCCGCGATTAGGCTGGTCGACTAAAAATACCTTGAGCGGATACGCCGCAAGTTGAACAGGTCCATCGAGAAATTTATGCCCGTTGTTGGTGGTTTCAGTTACAGGCATATAGATCTCGACGGCTTTAGTGAAGGATTATACAGGTTTGACAGGACCCATTTATCGGATGTTGGGGTTGTTATATTTAATCTGGGTTTACAAAATATCTTGGAGAAATGGCTACGGTGTTTTGGGGGGTCCATGCCTCGCTAGGCATGGCGGTGGGTGTGGTCACAGAGAAAGCTCTGTGGACTGTTTTATTTATGGACTCTAAGTTATTATTATTATTTTATGAAATAGTTATTATTATTTAATAAATTATTTATGCTTCAATAACGTAAGCCATAATAAAACACCGTGGCCTGTTTTCAGCAACAGTTGTTTGTCATTATTTACTTAAGGTTTATTAAGGTAAAATTATATGTACAAGTGGGCCTTCTGGTTTCATGAGGGTGTTTGGTGCACTAGTGGCGGTACATTACCCCTCAGTGCACAGGTCCGCCTACTCATAAATATTCCTCAGGTGTAATGTAATTGAAAGCTGCTTGTCACTTCAGAGCACCAGATGAATATTCATGTGGGTGCAAATGGCATATACTCTAATAACTTATCTAATAAATAATAAGCAGAGTCAAATTCTTTCAAAGTGTGGAGTCTTACTGCCACGGGTCTTTATTCTCAGTTTACTAAATTATATTCATAAACATATATATCTAAATATACTACTCTTTTAATAAATGTATAGATCACAAAAAAATTTTTCATAAATTTATTCCTTAAAATATCCAACAACCTTCATATTGAATCCAACTGAATAACATCATATGACTGTCCGCCCCATTCAATCCTGTCGGGACGACCCACCCACCAATGCCGGCACAGCCAGGCATGAACCCAAACGGGCCGCGGCCAGCTCCACCATATTCTGAAGGCCCAGATTGAATAAATCGAGACCTATATCGGACAAATTAATGCCATCAGGACGATATAAGCCTGGAAGGAAAATTGGACATGAAATTGGACATGCCCTTATTCAGACGACGTCTAATAGTGTCAAGATAGACGAAGCCAGAAAACGACCACACTAATCTAGGCACTATTTCCGAAAAGCAGAGAACAGTGGTGGGATATAACACCGCCAATACCCGAAAAGTCATTTTTAAATCACCAAATAAAATATCAGAACACTTTCGTCCGATATCATTACCACCTGCATGTATTATAATGATATCAGGCGAAGGCCAGACCCTACAGACCCCTTCAAACAAGTCCATCAACTGCTCCCATCTCAAACCCCGAACTCCCGCCCAGTAAGTCACCATATCACTCAGTCCCAAATTAGTGGTATAAATCCTGTAAAGAGCTCTCCTATGGGCCCAGTAGGTGAAGGAGTGTCCAAGAATCCACACCACGATAGGACTGCGACCTGAAACAAAAATCAGAGACACAAATGAGGTCTAATACGGTACCTCTCAGATTTCCATCTACCTAAGTTCTTAATTCTAGACGGAGGGGGAGCCCTAATCTAAAAGCCTCAGTCGCAGCACCTATTTTAAATGAGTGAGCAGAAAAACCAACCAAATCTATACCCAAGAGTATCAAACATTTTCGAAAAACACAGACAAATTGATAAATTTCGACAAGGAACAACTGTCCTCAAGCACCAAATATAAACCAACAACGGCCGGGCGGACCAACATATACTCAAGCACCAATCGAACAGGACAAACCGGACTACCCAGGATCGCTCTGAGAAAAATATAAACACCACGGCCAACTCTGTCCATCTTAGAACGTTTAAGAAACAACCGAACACTATTCCTAGAGACAAAAATATCCTCTAAACCCAAAGTAGAAACAGAATCAACCCTATTAGCTACCAACTCAATAATCCTAAAAGCACCGAAGAATGCCAAGGAAAAAGCAACCCTAAATAAAGATACTTCAAACGGAGAATCACAAACCGTTACACAAACCTGACACAAACGCACTAAAAGAGGATAAGTCACCGGACGCCTTTGATCCGGAGCCGCCCCACGCGGCAACCTCAACCCTTTAAGCAACTGCTTAACAGCAAAGCACAAGGACATAGGAGGAACCGATAACCACCTCTGAAAATACGAGACACCAGAAACAATCTTAGAAAGAACAGATAAGAACAAACCTGAAGACAGCAAATCAGATAAAAATAGTAAATAAATCAAGGGGGAAGAACAAACGACCGAATATTTGGAAGCACGACAAAAGGAACACCAACGAAGCCAAGCCGCAGCGTAGGATCTCCAGGTAAGTGTTGACAACGACCTCTTAATCAGCTCACTAATCAATGCCAAATTATCGTCCATAATTCGGGAGGACAAGACGACCCTTCGAGATCTGCCGCTGGAACCACAGCTTGAAAACGCGCAATCTGCAAACGAGACAAAGAATCTGCAATGACATTGTGCACACCATATTTTGCCCTCAACCAACATATTTCGCCCTCAACCAAATATTAAGTCTAAAACATAATAACACTTAAGTGTCTCAAAAGCTTAACGACCAAATCAGATTTAGAAGATAAACAATTTATAGCATATAATACTCCCTTATTGTCAGTGTTAACTAGCAACCTCTTATCCTTAAACGCAGGCCCCCACAAGGTCAAAGCCACTAAAACGGGGAACAATTCCAAGAGAACAATATTAGACAACACACCAGACCGAACCCAAGAATTATGCCAATTTTCAGCACACCAGTGACCACTCCAATAGGCCCCAAAACCACAGCTCCCAGCAGCGTCAGTATGTAAACCCAAAGCTTCAGCCTCCACAAAGTCCTCTTGCCAGACAGATCTACCATTAAAGTCTGATAAGAAAACCTCCCACAGACGCAAATCAGCCCTTAAATCAGCAAACGTATATGCGCCCCAGGAGACTTCAAACCTCTAGTAGCAGAATAAAGACGCCTACAAAAAACCTTACCCATGGGAACAACGCGAACAGCAAAGACCAAACTACCCAATAAACTCTGAAGCTCCCGCAAACGAACTTTTTTCCTCCCCAAAAAGGAAGCCAGCAAATTCAAAATCTTAACAATCTTCTCCTGAGGCAAAGAAAATTCCATCTTAACAGTATCTATAAGAATACCCAAATATTCCAAACAACTATAAGGTAAAACTGTCTTATTCAAAGCTAACGGGACACCAAAATCAGCACATATACGAAAAAACGAATCCAGAAGGCGCTCACACTCACCAGATCGAGCACGACCCACAAACAAAAAGTATTCCAGATAATGACAGCACGAAGACAAACCCGTGGTTGACACCAGAACCCATTCCAAAAAACTGAAATAGGTCTCAAAATAAGAACAAGACATGCAGAAACCCATAGGTAAAGCTTTGTCAAAATAGTATCGCACCTGCCACATAAAACCCAAGGAATTATACCCCGAAGGAGAGACTGGAAAGAGTCGGACGCCGACTCAACATCCGCTTTGGCTGACAAGGCATGTTGACCACATGAACGCACCAGATCAAGAGCCGACTCGAAGGTACTATACTTGACTGACATCAAGGATTCATCCACCGAGTCGTTCAGTAAAGAACCCAACGGATATGACAAATTATGAACTAATCGAAACTTAAATGGCTCTTTTTTGGGCACAAGACCCAGAGGAGAGACCCTAAAATCTTCAAAAGGCGGACGCAGAAAAGGTCCTTCAATGCGCCCGGCAACCAATTCCACAGACAATTTCTTATTAACCTCAGCAGAATTAACATTAAGAGATTTATGATTACTACTCACCGAACAACCTTTCCCATTATAACTGGGTATAGGGAAACCATAGGAAAAACCAAACATCAGCAAATCAGCCGTCTGTTTGGACAGCGCTCTTACCAAGGGAGCATTTTTTCCAGCATCACCGGTGTCCGTGCTCTTTGAAAGCGCATCTCTGTTAATTGCAGCGGATTGTATGCCATGACCCACTTTCTTAAAACAATGGGACACAGGGTGAAATCCGGAACAATGGCCGCATTCATGCCTGTACTTGCATGACTGGCCCCACATGCACAAGGACTCATTAAATGCAAAGCATAGTCCTTTACGAAAGGACTGCATAGGAACAGAAGGCGGCACTGGACGAGACCTCTGCGGCATCATGAGTTGGATCCAGAGTCCAACGTCCTTCTGGCCCCATTTCAAATTAGGGTAAACCGATAACTTTTGTCTGAACATCTCATCATACAAAAGCCATGCAGAACCACCAAAGTTACGATAAGCATCTAAAATGATGTTGACATGTTGAAACAAAGATGCGCCAATATGAGGCTGTTTTTCGCTCAATACCATAGCATACACACAGAAAGCTTGTAGCCAGCTATAAAATGACTTATACACAGGAGCCTTCTTCTTGTCATCATCCTTATCATTCTCTTTACGTTCTTTAACCTGAGGTAGCAGCGAGAATATATCAATGTAATCATTCTTCCATATTTTATCTTTAACTGACTGCGACAGATGAAATCCCAAAGGGGACACATTACATGGCAACACCTCTTTCATGCATACTTCCGGCACCCCTGGCTTAACAGCCGGCAAAACCGTCTCAGTCGCACGTTCAGCTAACGAACTGTAACGGTCTAAAACAGGCATCTCCTCATTAATAGCAGTGTTAACCCATGCATCACCAAGGGAGGGAGAAGCCACAGCAGGGGAAGGCATAGATATAGTATTATTAACAATTTCACTTTTACCAAGCATCCTCAATAAAGCAGCTACACCGGACAACATTTCAGCATCAATATTGACATTTTGCCCAACATTATTAAACAATACTGGCATCACCGGGGGGGCGCAAATAGCACCAGACTTACCTGAAGTAACTGCCCCAGAGGCTCCCAGTTTGTCCGCAGCAGCGACCGGATCTTTTTTCTTATCAGCCCTTTTAGGCCTCTTCCTGTTCCCCCCAGTACGGCTCCCAATCGCCGAAGCAGCAGCCGGTGACGTCAATCTTCTGGCACTCCTGAGCCGGCTTCCCAATCTGCATCGAATGACGAACTTCTCTCCGCCTCCAACTCCGCCCCCGGATCCGGTTGGGTCAGATCCTGTCGCACCGGCAGTGACGTCCATAGACGAGCCCGGGAAGACTGCACCACTGCTCAGCACCTCCATCGCAGATGAACAATCACCGGAACCAGGTAAAGTTGAAATGCCAGCACCGGCACCGGCCGCCACCGAATCTTCGTCGTCATCATTAACTTGCAGGCATTGACGGAGCCAATACTCGCCCCCGATTCCAAAGGCCTTAGCCAAAACTCTGTAGTAGAGGTCCTCCATGATGCAGGAACAAATGTAGAGCAGACAAACGCAGGTGATTTTCTCGGTGTCTTGCAAACTGCAATAACGGCTCCTCAGGCATCTAGTTTTAATAAACCGGCTTGATGATGTCATCACAGGTATCTGGCCAATCCTGAGGATAATTACTTTTTACCTGCCCAGATACCAACGATCACCTGTACCTGTAAATAAATACCTGCATAGGAAGAAACCATTATGAGGAGTGTGTGTGTGGGGGGGGGGGGGGTTGCTGGACCAGACCCCCTAGCTATCTAACAAACTTTAGAGTGCCAATGCACCCACATATATACTCTTCACTAATTGCTCCGAGTATATGTCATGAGGAGGCAACGGACATCTAACACCCCTATTGGCATAGTACACAATAACTCGCAGCATAACAGTGCAGCAGAAGGGCATAATAAAGATATATTAGTAGTAATTCCTCTCACAATTACTCCCAATAGTAGGTTAGATTCTTTTGACCTGCTGTCAGTTTTACAGGTGTACTGTACCTTTGCTGCCAGGTCTACTACTTGAGCTTTAACATCGATTCTTTGTAGAGGAACCTGCTGCCCGTCACTGCCTTCCAGACCGCCCTTTGTGACCTGACCTTCAGGTAACTCCAATAAAACGTCTGTTAAAATAGAAAAACTCCAATTAACCCCTTCCTGCTGCAGCAGAGGACAGCATTTCAGCTTTTCCTTCCTCTTTCGAGGAGGTTTTTTTTTTTTTTTTTTTTTTTTAGGTATGAGGTTTTTTTTTTCTGGACCAGGATTGCTAGTGTAATTTTATTTATTTTTACAGTTTTTGTCTATGGATAAATGAGATGGGAATACCCTTTTAAGCAATGGCAAGTCCAGGTGCCACCTATAATTATTACTGAAATGCTAGCACTATTGGCCACGGCTAAAGGGCCTTTAAAAAAAACGCGAAATTGTTCGAATTTAAAAGATAATCTTCTGGTGCAAAGTGGCATCAAATAAAAATTCATTGGTATGTCGTTGGCGCATCTTTTGAGCTGACCTTTAAACCATTGTTAGGGTAGCTTCACACACACCATATCGCTTCGGATTTTATGCTGCAGATCCTGTACTTGTGAATGCACCCTTAATTGTTCTTAAGTCATTCAGTGTAAACACTCATCGTTCACAGTATATATACAAACACAAGTACAGTGGTGCCTTGGATTATGAGCATAATTCGTTCGGGGACTGTGCTTGTAATCTATATCAGTCTTAAAGCATAACATGTAAAACAAATGAAACAAATATTTATAAACAGCTGAATGTGTCATATTATAAGTAACTGTACAGTAATGGAGAGGAAGGGAAACACAAGGGCTGACAGAGACTGCAGGGAGCAGGAAGGAATGAGCAGGGCAGATGTGGGCACAGTATAGCAGCACTCTCTGTCCGGGGAGAAAGGGGTTACAGCTATGAAGAGATTACCTCCACAGTTCTGTCCCCTGATGCAAGCCCCAGCCTGAAGTGGATCTGCTATTATTTGGAAGGTGAGGAAGATTTCCTGGGTCAGAGTACAGTGCTGTAGACCCCGCTATGCAGACCATGGCCCTCCTACACCCCCCCCCCCTCCCATCCAATACAGAAAGCTCTTAAACCAAAGCAATGCTCGTAAACCAAGTCTCAATTTTGAAAAACTGTGAGCTTTTCTTACAAAACGCTCTCAATCCAAGTTACTCTTAAACCAAGGTACCACTGTACGAGCATATTAACAACCGTAATTACGATCGTATTAATGACTTTTCATAGCGATTTATTTGTATGTAAAAAAGGACCCTTCACTGGAACTTTATCAATAATGGTGGGCTGCATATGGGATTGCCACTGCTTAGGGCCCTTTTACACGGAAAGATTATCTGACAGATTATCTGCCAAAGATTTGAAGCCAAAGCCAGGAATGGACTATAAACAGAGATCAGGTCATAAAGGAAAGCCTCAGATTTCTCCTCTTTTCAAATCCATTCCTGGTTTTGGCTTCAAATCTTTGGCAGATAATCTGTCAGATAATCTTTCTGTGTAAAAGGGCCCTAAAAGCCTCCAATTATCAGTAGCACAGCACTAGCTGCAGCTGTTAGTGCTGCATGTATGAGCAGCCTAAAAGGGTTCTCTGATTTGGACAATCCCTATACTGGGGATCATATACGATATATCTGCTGGGAACTCCAGTGATCAGTTGTTATTTTTGGGAAGACCTGGAAATAATTTTTGTTTAATTTCTCTGCAGTGCCACTACAAAGGAATCTACGCAATACATAGTGCCTATGCAATTCACTGTGTGTAATGCAGGACAGGACATGTGTTCCAGAGTAAGGGTCCTACTCTGGACAAAGTGATTTTTCAATGATTAACGATATACAATCTCAGACAACCGTTTCGGCAAACAACCTGAAATCATTCACCCAATTATACAGAAGAATGATCATTGCTTGCAATCGTTCTTGCGGTCGTCTTGTCCTAGCTGAACCTATGGGAATGGCGTGTTATTACACCAAAAGATTTGCAAACGATTTTTCGAACGATAATCGTCCCATGTAAAAGGGCCCTAAGAGACTCTCTTTGTGACAACTCTACACCCATCTGATAACTCAGTATTTCCTAAAAGGGTTTATGAAAATAAACTACACAACCATATTATCCTTCCTTACCGTCTGAAGGTTCAGGTTGGATTGGACGATGATCTGGTGTTTCATCAATTGAACTGAACAAAGATTCGTAAAGTGGATGAACATAGTCGCCATCAGTGGAAAACTGAACTATGTATCTCATTTGAATTTGCTTCACGTCATACACCACATATTCATCATCCTAAGGAGTAAATCAGAAGGTCACAAAGTGTTTATTCTGTTTCCCCTTCTAGGCATAAATACCAGATTATCTCAGGCCACGTTTTACAGGGAGAGGTATAGTTAGTGACCTTGTGGATAATCGAAAGTAAAAAAATAAATAGTAATTTTCATCCCAAATTACCCAGCCCTACAGGAGAGACATAATTTACTTACCATTCTTGCTTTTGCATCTACGCTTCCAATAATACTTAATATGAGCCCATTATTTACAGATAACACTACTTACTGAAAAATCGGAGTTCAACCTGTCCTTGCGCCGGACACCGTGCACACTGTGGAAGCCATTGGGTGGTTCAGTGATTGTGTAATCTCTGCGGAACACATCTGCGCAGTTACCTAGAGCCACATCACAGACCATCAAGAGCCGCGATCCAGTGACACTGCTTGGATGGGAATACTTTATACTTGTGCTACATGAAAAGGAAAATCAGCGAACAGAAAAATAAATATAAACTTTTCAGAACATATAATTATTTTCATTTTCTCATTGATCAAGATTATAACAATAGAACTTTTTTTTCCAAACCTTATTGAATCACTGAAATAAATGCCACTTCCAAGGTTTCCGATATCCGTCCTTTCACCACCAAATTCTCCAACAATAATTTCTGGCAACATTAGCCCCCTGTAGAGAACACAGGAACATAATATATTATATATAAAGAAAAATACAGTGTTGTTCTCTCTTTTTTTTTCACCCTGTCTATTTTTTCTCTAGTCTCGCTATAAACCTAACTCTCCCTTCTCTAAGCGTTTTCTATGTTTCAGGACCATTTGTCTGGCTATCAACTCCAGTACTCATTAGAGAAGATGTAGACAATCTTAGATAATGAGCCCCTAATGGCTGCTTGTTTGGCTTGTAGTTAGACCCTCTTGACAGGAAGAGCAATCAGAAAAAAAACCAAATGTGCACATGTGGTGTGTAAACCCCGGTGTGGTGTTATATCGGAGGATCGGCCGGTCATTTGCTAGGTGGTCAGGTGTGGGTTGGCCAAGATACAGCCGGACCTTAGAGTGTTATTTCGTGACGCCAGTGCCAGTGAGGCAAACAGGTGTGATGGCACGCCTGTTTTTATTTTTGAAGGCCGCATGTACCCTTTTCCAATATAGTCAGTGTCCTGCCGGGTTGCTACTGGGTCCCTTGGGTTAGAGTGATCACGGATGGCCAGAAGGGTGTAGTGACCCTCCCGGACTATAAGAACCGCCACCCACAGAAAGGGGAAGTTTTCCAAGGTTGTGGTGTGTGCTGTGTCAGTGTATAGCGAGAAATCACAAGGTCTCTTTAACATAAGAAAGGCTGGTTTACTAGTTGCAAATGTGCAGCAGGTCATACAGAACCAACAGTATGAGGTTTCTCTGGATAAAGCAGTGAATAACACACGACAATAGTTCTGAATAAATACATGACAATACAGCAACCTGATCTGTAGTAAAGGTGTAACGTAGGATATAGTTGTGTTGATCAAGTAGTGCTGAGCAGTACAAAGAAACAGAGTAGCAGAGAGGAGGATGCCGTGAGAGTCTCAACCCATGTAGTACTGTGTTCTGCCGGGAGGTTGGAGGATGAGGTAGAATACTTAAAAGAAGAAGAACACCTGTGCCCGTGTATTGACTTTGAGTTAGTCTTCACACCACCTTATGCCCACTAGACTAGGCTGAATCTTCCTTGAGGGTGACACAGGCCCCAGACCTTGTTACCTGGGATGAGCGGAATGCTGAGGGTTCCCTGCAGTTGAGCGTTCAACCGCACTGCGAGATAGAGCTCATAGGCTTACTGCAACTTTGCTCTATCTAGATCAGTTCGTAGCTCTTTGGCTTTCGTGGATGCTGTCCTGCTCTGTTACACTCCTTGTCCTCAGCGTGGGTTGAGGTTGTCTCTGGCTTGTTTAACAGTGCATAATGCTGTGTAGCGTTACTTTTAAGAAAGTTGTTAGAGGTGTACTGTCTCGGGTCCTTATCATACAGGGTTCTAGCTAAGACTGAACTTGAGGTACGGGGACATGGCAGAGGGCCAGGGCCCAGATAGGACCACTGTGGAGAGCTATCTAGCTTGTGTCCTTCCTCTACAATGCCCAACATGAAAGACCTTTTTTCCTCCTCCACCCATGTGACTTACTTCCCTAGTGTAACTAACGTGCGCTGTGAGTGGGTGAAGAGTGCAACAGAAGAAATTAGGAGAGAGGTAATAGGAGAAAAGGAAACAAAACTCCTACTGGTCTACAGACTCAGGTGACACATAAAGAAACAATAACCCTTTACATCCTTCAGCTGTGTGGCTTCCAAGTACACATATATATAATACAGCGCCATCTAGTGGTGAACATTAGTACTACTTTCATCACCACACAAGTACAATAAGTACAGACTTTTGTGAAGGGTGTATCCAACTGCAACACCCGTGGTAGAATACCACACACACTCACCGTGAGAGAATCCCTACAAAGTTGCATGGTGAAGAAGCATGGAGCAAGGACTTGACATTCCCCAGATCACTCTTGAAGTTAGTGATCTCGCTCAGTCTCCCAACTCTGAAGACTCTTAATATATTAAACTGTCCATTGCTGTAGGGAAAAAAGAATTGTCACAAACCATAGAAATGACTACTAGTCTTTAATGGGTAAAGCACATTCACACAATGCATGACTAACAAAACAGGCGGAGGACTTGCTCTGGGCACCTGTCTACCTTCTGGGGGCACCCACCTACCTACTGGAGACAACAGTTAACCTACTGCGGACACCTAAAATCTACCTACTGGCAGCACCTGTTAACTACTGGTGAAACTTACCTACTCAATTTAGAAATTAATATTTTAGGGAAAGGGGGAATAAATAAGGCTGGTTGCACAGTAGGAGAGGGAAAGGGAGAGAAGCCATGTCTTCTCTGCTAAGGGCACTAAAAATGTCCTGTCCGAGCCCTGATTGCAGGGAAGCGTGGGGATGGGGATAAAAGTACCAACCTCTGGATGTCTTACCTGTGGTTGTGATCCAGAATACTTTGTTTAACCTGAAGGAACTCTGCAGAGTTTGGGTCAATATGTTCTATTCTGCATCTGAGCGCTTTGTATTTGGCAGTAGAGGAAGGGGTAAATATACATGACCTATTCTCAATCACATTAATCATGTCTCTAATTACCTAGAAGTCATAGTAAAAAGAAAGAAAGAAGAGTTGAAGTAAACACAAGTGTTATTACAGAACTGTCATACAGGAACATTTATTTCATAGCTTTAAATGTTGCTGCTGCCATTTAAACTACTGATCCGAGACCTAGTAGACACTTTCCTTGGTTGGTTAATTCTACACTGATCCTATTAATGAATCTGCTTCATTTAAGGGCTCGGCCACACTAGCTTTTTCTTTTTTTCTAATGGATCCGTCCATATTAATTAAACGGATGAGCATAAACTGATGAGCAGACTGATTCAAACTGATTGCAAAATGTTCATCTTTTTTTATGGTCCATTTGTATTTTGGCTTAAAAAAACTGACTTTTGTACATCAGTTTGCATCCGCTTGCATCAGTCAGCATCCGTTTTTCTATCCGTTTATTTTTCTTCTTTGGTTTCTTGCTGCTTCTGCGCATGCTCAGTGCAAAAACGGATGAAAAAAAACGGATGTGAACGGAAATACCTTCCGTTTTAGATCCATCCTCATTGACTACATTGTAAAAAAAAAACGAAAGAGCACTTTCTGTTCGTGATCCGTTTTTTTTAAGCGGAAAGAAAATACTGCAAACACTTTTTTCTTCAGTTCACAAAAACGGATCTTGAACGGATTGCATGCAAACGGAGCACAATTAGGGCAAACGGAGCACACTAATATATCATGGGAATCTATGGGGATTTTAACGGATCCGACAGTTTCCGTTTTGCTTACTCCAAAACGGAAAAGGTAGACTGAATGGTGCCGGATGGTCAAACGCTGATGTGAACGTAGCCTTACAACTCCTCTCAGCCACTCTCTCATTTCTAGATTCTTGTAAAAACTGTCTAGTGAGGAACAAAAATTGTAGAGCACATATAATAACTTTGGTGCACAGTAGACTGTTGTTTTTTTTTTTTTAACCTAGAAGTTAGTTTTACTCTGAAGTCAGTGTTTAAGTCAGTAAATCTTTCCGCAAGAGGACACACATACCTGACATAAGTCCTGCTTATCTGTCAAGAACTTCATATTAATGTCATTCTGTATCTTCTCCTTGTGTGGAATAAATCGATAGAACTCCTGCATCATCTCACATATGTCTTCTTCTTTATCTTTGTTGATTAAAGCTTTTCGAATCAGGCATAGAATTCCTTCTGCTTTACTAAGCTTAAAAAGAAAATAAAAGTTATATATATAAAGTTATAGTTAACTTTTTTACCAAAAGTACAATTTGAGAAAAAGTCTACGCACTCAATTTAATAATTCTCTACAAAATATAAAAGTTAAAACTAAATGGTTTCAACAAGAGGTGAAATGTTTCTCCTTCACTACAGTGAAATAACAGCCTACAATGTGTATGCACAGTTGCATAAAAATAAAAGGGGTTCTCCAGGCCAAAAGTATGACACTTTCTTCTAAAATGAATGAAGCTTAATTGTAATACAAAAAAAAAAAAACACAGAAAAAACAGGCATGGTGCTGTTTATACAAGAAAGTAGCTGTACTACTATTTACTAATTCTATATTGTGTAGATTTCACTTATTGAATCTGTTTCCCCCCCCAGTCCCTCTATTTCTTACATCATTCAGACTAATGATTTGTACAGGACATGAAAGTATAGAATCCAGATGTCCAAGCGCATCCATCCAAATAGACCCAACCAGGCCGGCCACTTCTGGGGACAATTCTGTGATGTTGATGGCTTCTCCGAGCAGAACCTTTTTAAAAAGACAAGACATATGTTTGAAAACTGTAATTTTCTAAAACTGGAAAATTAATGTCACAGAAACCCCTTAACCCCTTAAGGACCGGACCAATTTAAATTTTTGAGTTTTCGTTTTTTCCTCCTTGTGCTTAAAAGGCCATAGCACTTGCATCTTTTCACCTAGAAACCCACACAAGCCCTTATTTTTTGCGCCACTAATTGTACTTTGCAATGACAGGCTTAACCTGAACCAGAAAAAAAATTATATGTGTGGTGAAGTTAAAATATATTTTTTTTATTGGGGGGGGGGGGCCTGGGGTAAAACTGACTTGTTATACATGTGCCTCAAAATAGTCGATTATTGTTCCTTAAAATCGCTCTATTCCCATCTTTATAACGCTTTTATCCTTTGGTCTATGGGGCTGGTTGAGGTGTCATTTTTTGCGGCATGATCTGTTCTTTCTTTCGGTACCTTGTTTGCTTTTTGATCACTTTTTATTAAAACTTTTCTGGATTTGATGAGACAAAAAATGCACAATTTTTTACTCTGGTGGGTTTTTGCGCTTACGCCGTTTTCCGTGCGAGATCAGGAATGTGATAATTTAATAGTTCAGGCGATTACGCACACGGCGATATCAAAAATGTTTATTTATTCATTTTTGTAAAATGGGAAAAGGGGGGGGGGGGGTGTCTTTCAAACTTTTATTAGGGGAGAGGACTTTTTATTAATTAAAAATAAATTTTTATACACATACTAGAAATCCCCCTGGGTTTAGGGTTATTCCCCCTGGGGTTAGGGTACTACTCTGATCTCTCATTGAGATCTATGCAGTAAAGATATACAGTACTGCATAGATCAATGAGATAGGCGATCTATTGCTCTGGCTTGCTGCAACCAATTACAATAAATCATTGAGCCGGGATCAGTGCCATTACGTTGCTGACCCCCCCTGGCGGGAGCGGATGCGGGGATTGCTCCCCCATGATCATGTATGGGAAGAACTGCCTTTTAAATGAAGCCGTCAACTTTGGCAGCTGCATTTAAAAGGCTAATTAGCAGGCAGGGTGATCGGACCATGCCCGCTAATAGCTGTGGCCCCAGGCTGCAGATAGCACCTGGGATGGCGGCGGTTCAGAGCGGGGTCGCCACTCGGCCCCCCTCTGAATGCCCCTAACGATGCCATGGCGTACATTTTTGCCCTGTGTCATTAAGGGGTTAAGAAATACCTACATGTGGCTTAACATGCTGACAAGTTCAGGAGATCCATGCAATTCTTTTATTTCAAGGCTAGTAAACATGTAACTCTTTTTTAACTTCTTTTGAGGAAATAGCTCAAAACTATAATTACCATAGATGACATAGATAAATGACAAATTAAAATATATCACCTTCTGCAGAGCTTTGGAAGCTAAGTTCTCAGCCTGTAATGGGATCCTATCGATTTGAGTGAATCCTTTGTTTTTAACGTCATTAATTCGATGCTCATATTTCTCACAAGCCTTCTCAGCAGTGTCCACCAGACTAAATGTAACTTGTTTCTGGACAAAAAATTTTTTTTAAATCATTATTATTACTTTTAAGAAAAAAAGAGAAAGTGTATATGAATCCTCTGAGCACCAGGGCCCCCACCAATCAAAACTTCTGACACAGCAATTGGACATGTGAAAAGTTTCTTAAAATGATATACAGTGGTACCTTGGTTTAAGAGTAACTTGGTTTAAGAGCGTTTTGGATTGAGAGCTCAGAGTTTTTCAAAATTGTGACTTGGTTTAAGAGCATTGCTTTGGTTTAAGAGCTCCCTGTACTGGGTGGGAGGGGGAGTGGGGGAGGGGCATGGTCTGCATAGTGGGGCCTACAGCACTGTACTCTGACCCAGGAAATCTCCCTCACCTTCCAAATTATAGCAGATACACTTCAGGCTGGGGCTTACATCAGGGAACAGGACCGTGGGGGTAATCTCTCCATAGCTGTAACCTCTCTCTCCCCGGACAGAGAATACTGCAGTTCCTTCCTTATGCACTTACTATACATTTACTCCACATGCTGACTGCTATACTGTACAGTAACTTATAATATCACATATTCAGCTGTTCTCATTGTTTGTTGCATTAGTTTTACATGTTATTCAGAATAAAAAAATCATTATTTGTGGGGTGTGGAACCAATTGTCTACATTTCAATAATTTCTTATGGGAACATTTGCTTTGGTTTAAGAGTTGATTTGGATTACAAGCACAGTACCAGAACAAATTATGTTCATCATCCAAGGTACCACTGTATACTCTTTAATAAAAGTGCATGGATACAAATGCAGAACAATTCATTTGTAATAACATCCTATTATGTACACAGGACAGGTTAGAAGATAAGATGTTGCTATACAGCACTGACCAACACAACAACCTGTCAGGTACTTCAATACAGTATACATTCATCTGCTTAAAGCGTAACTGTCATATTTTTTTTTTATTGCAGAAATCAGTAGTATAAGCGATTTTAAGAAACTCTGTAATAGGTTTTATCAGCCAAAAAAGCCTCTTTCTGTCCTCAAGAAGCAATTTCACAGCCTCCCCCCCTCACTTCTTATCTGTGCATTATCAGGCAAACACGTCTTCATTACAGAGAAGCCAGTGAAGACGGGTTCTGCTCTCTCCATTGTAAACCTATGGAGGGGGGAGGGGCTGAGGGAGATGAGGCAGCAGGAAGAGGTGACATGAAGGTCAGCTGTTTGTAGACTCTCTGGGCACCTAAACCGCAGGATTCTGGGGTCAGAAAGGTCAGTGCTTATCTATGAACTTACTGAGAGAAGATTGCAGGGTGTTGTGCTTTGCAGAAATCCTCCGTGCTCAGTCACTCCTAACAGCCCCTCCCCTCTCCATAGCCACATAATGGACACAGAAATCCTGCTTCTTCTGCAGTGAGAGGGGAGGCTGGGAAATTGCTTTTTCAGTCCAGAAGGAAACTCTTTTGGTTTATAAAACCTATTACAGAGTTTCTTAAAATCGCTTGTACTATTGATATTTAACGTTTTTTTTTTTAAATGACCCTGAAATGACAGTTACGCTTTAAAGGCAGTGTAGATCGTCTATGTTGTAAGTTAGAAGATAAAGGTACACGTTCTGTAGTAAGAAAACTGTGGATAGATATGGAAACATTTCTGTAAAAGTCAATTACTAAGGCCCCTTGCATACATCCGTAATTCCTTTCTGCATTTGCGGACAGTATGCAGACCCATTCTAGTCTATAGACCAATGCACGTGACCGTGGATTCTACTGTCTGTGCAGTGCCTGAAGCCCATATTTTATTGTCTTTGATTAGCCTCACATCAGTGATCGGGGGCGGCCCAGTCATAGCATTCTGCAGACTTTGGTGGACTGTGGTTTGGCAGTCCGAAAAAAATCAAAAAATCTTCAATATTATAATTTACACATCCAGCAATCCGCACAAAAGAACAGTCCCTTACCACACCTCACTGGACCATTTCTCTCTGTATATTCTGTATGTGTAAATTATATTAATATATATGAAGTGATTTTGACTATTGTGATGGAAATTTCTATAATTTCTTTGCAAATTATTTTTTACACCACCAATTTACAGTGGCTTGAAAAAGGGTTCGAGTGCACAGACCTTTCCTAATGCAGCCATATTTACCTCCGATGTGTTAGGAAGACCATAAACCGTAGATATCCTATATGATAAAGGACACTGTCCTGTAAGGAAAAGCAGTTCAACAATTGCATATTCTTCTTCCTGAAAAATAAATATGTGCATAGGGAAAGTCAGCAAAGAATTTAGATATATTTGTTACATCAGCGTTGGACTGAAATACATTGGATTTCTACTAGGATTTATTCTGATGGTCTACATTCAAGAATATTTGCACTTTTATTCTCAATAATTTGTTAAATAGCATGAAAACTGAACAAACTCTAGAAACAAAGGTTCTCTCTCTGCTGAGCCTTATGGGAACTACTGTAAATAAGTACTGTGTGTCTGACCCAGAAACCATCAAATAAGTGGGCCAGATCCTGTAGTAGTTATTCAGTACCATGTGAGATATCATGTGACTAATGGGAAGATGGGCAATGAGTAAAACACAGGTGTACAGATTTTAGAATATAGTAATTGCTACTAAAGAAACAACAACAGTAAGTAGAATACAGTACATTTGCTGGAGATGTATGGCTATGAGAAGGATGAAATAAATAAACCTAAAACATGGTTCAATGGTTGTTCTGTTTTGTTCTGTTACTAGAACAGAACCATTAAAAAAACAGATCCACTGCACACAGACACCAACGCCGCCTGCCAAATCACATTGGCTATAATAGGGTGTGTTAGGTTTTCATCGTGGTTTCCGGCATTTTACCAGGCAAAAGAGTGCAGTATACTGTGCCAATTTGCTTTGCTATTCTTGATGCAACTTGCTATGGAGGCCCCAGTGGATCAAATATGTGAATCAAGAAAAAGCTACGTAGTTTTACCAACTATTCAGAGAAACACAGCAGGAAGATTGTTTATATTATTTATGTGTGATTTTTATTTTACAGCGCTTCCACATTACTGATTTTTTTCTTCAAGGTAAATTGTTATAAAAGTAAGTTATTAAAGTAATAGAGATAAATATTTTACTTTTTGGAAGCAGCTGTATTTTGCCACTTCTGAGTTATCTAAAGTGTTTTCATCGTTGTCATTGCCTTCAAAATCCATATCTTCCTCCATATTACTGTGGAGAGAAAAAACGTTGGTTACATATAATATAAATTACTAAAGGACACAACCAATGGTTAAATAAAATGACTGTCTATAAGTTGGCAATATCATGTTCATTCTGTGCTATATTTCCACTCAGTATCACAAATGTGCTGTGATCGTCACTTATTTCCCTTTTAAAGGCTACCTGTCTCTATGCTTCTCTAATACAGTATACCAATTTACTAATAAACCAATATAGAGACATATACGCCAATTTTTCTTTCTGCTCAAAATTTTATTTCTTAATGAATAAACATGTCACCCAGTGAATCTGGACACTGTTTACAGAGGAGAGATGATAAGTCCTGATGTGTCATAAATACATATCTCTCCATTAAAGTCGATTCCACTTCTTGTTTTGGCTACAAATACTGACCAAATCACTGACTGCCATTTGTAAGTTTTGGATAAGAATGTTCTAAAAGGATTAAGATTTATTATTTGTGTAATTTTAGCAATAAGCATACATACAGGTTCTTTACTCATACAGTGCTCAGGCTAATACAACATGAGTGACAATGGATTGGGGAGCAGCCTGCACAGGAAAAGAGAAAGTAAAGGATTTTACGCACAGGACTGTGCATAGGAAAGGGGGGAACAACAATACATCATTTGAATTACCTTTCCACAGTTTTTTCCTCGTTTACAAATCTGTCAAGAAATGGTTTTTTCAATTCCTCTGAAAAAATATAAAACACATTTAATGAATAAAAAGAGTTTCATGTTCTTATTTTCATAAATGAAAGGAAGCCGAGATTCTAACAATTCTCAAGCCAAATTAATGTTTTCCACACAAAGTTTTAAAAGGGGCTAGTACATCTGCACTGAAAAAAATAGTTTCCTTTCCTTTAGTTAAAGGGGATTGTCAAGACCTGCTCCCACATAGGATCATCAAAAGATTCTGCGTTCTGTCCCAGCTCTGGTTATGCTACTTCCAGCACTTGAAATAATGTGCATTTTTCTGTCATTGGTTGTCAGTGATTTTTGGATACAGGTAAAAAGTAACACTAAAGACTAAGGGCTATATTACACGGCACGAGGAGGAAGCGAGCACTGACCTGTGAGTTCAGCGCTCGCTTCCTTCTCGTTCCCCATTTACTGCCTGTGCTATTACACGCATAGACAGCAAGTGAGGGGGGGGGGGGAGCCGCAGTGAGCTGTGGTAGGGGCTGCCCTGACGATCATTAGGGTCCTGTTAGACGAAGCCATTTTTAATGATATACGAATCACAAATAAGATTTTATCATTAACCTGAAATTGTTCACCATTACACAGAACAATAGTTGTTAGTTACGATTGTTTACTGCAATTGTTTACTCCATCTGATCCTAGCAAACGAATTAACGATTAGTGAACGATTAACAATGACTTTAGGGTCAGATCTAAATCAACCATCATGAACAATTTTTACGATCGTTGCCTCCAAATACACAGAATGATTATCCTTTAAACTCCAACTATATAATGATTTTCCGGACAATCATTGTCCCGTGTAATAGGGCCATTAGATTGTCTGGGCTGTCCATTGAAGTAAGCAGCGGTCTGCTGCCATCCCTGTTACACGGAGCGATGCACAGCAGACCATTGCTGTTGTTCTTGTGATTTTTTTAACCTGTTGAAATACCACGATTAGCAAACATCATGCATCTCGGTTGATTGTGGTCTTTTAACAGACGTTATTTGTTTGATAAGTAAGGCATGGCAGAAATGTAGCAGATATGAAGCACTGGATAGGTTTGGACAGAGAACAATTCCATTTCTAACTGAAAAAAATAGTTTTCAGTAAATTGTTACCCCTAGTTTGGGCTGAATTGATCACAAAATGTGGAATGTGGACTTTGACGTCTGCCACCATGAACAGAAAACAAAACTTTTATGTTTCAAATAATGACCCATACTGTCGCCCGTATTAAGCTTCTCCAGTCCCTTCTGTGTTTCCGGGTTTGCGCAGCCACAGGCCTTAAAACATTATTGAGGATCATATGCCAAGCACGCTGAAAGCCACTTAGACAGCCAGCACCCTGCTGTGTACTGATGATAAGCAAAAACCCCCAAACAGCTGTCAGCACGCCGTTTCTGGGAGAGATTCTGGCTTGGCGTATAATTTCGTCATGTTTAGATTGCGCATGTGGGGAAGATTTTCTTCTTACATCCATTGACGTAGAATCCCTATATACGCGCATCCCGCAGGGTTTGGCAATAGATAGTATCCGTATGCTACTGGAAAAAACTAATAAGAGCAAGGACTACATACAATTTATTTGTGAAGGTCTAGATTTGGTTCTTTCCAACAATGTTTTCAGTTTGACAATACATAGTTCTTGCAGGTCTCCGGAGTGGCCATGGGCACTCCGATGGCCTGCAGTGTAGCTAATTTATTTTTAGCCACTTTTGAGATGAATTATGTGTTTGCATCTTCAAATTTATTTCTTAGACTTATTTACAGATACGTACGTTTTGTCGATGACATATTTATTATTTGGACAGGGACAGCAGATGATTTTGCCAGTTTTGTGGGTATGTTAAATAAATCTAATACTATAAATATGCTCTTTACCTGTAAGATTGATAGAGAAGGATTGGAATTTTTGGACGTTCTGGTCTGTAAAAATAGTGATGGTTTAGAGACAAAAGGATATAAAAAACCTACTTTATCTAATACATTACTTCACTATAGCAGTTGTCATGCCGAAGCTACAAGGAATACAGTACTGTATGGCCAATTCTTGAGGTTGCACCGAATTAATAGCAATATGGATTCCTTCCTGCGGCAGGCGGGCGATTAAGCCCAAAGCCTCCTGCAGAGAGGTTATCCGAAGCCTCAATTGGATGAAGCGTGCAACAGGGCGAAGATTAAAGGGAGAGCAACTTTGCTTTCAACAGCATCTCATCGTAAAAAGAACAAGAAAAATAATAACAGATTTGATTTTTCCTTTAAATTATCCCTAATGGCCCCTCAGATTCATAGTGCTATAAATAAATACTGGAGCATACTTGAAGGAGATACTTCACTGAAAGAATGGGTAGAAAGAAAACCTTTTGTAACATTTAGACGTAGCATGAACCTTAAAGGGAATCTGTCAGCTCCTGGGCCCTACCTGAGGTGCTGGCAGTGTGCTGTAGCTGGCAGTCCCCTAGTGAGCATGGTGCTGTTTTTGGTAATTTCCCGTGCAGTGGATTATGTACAATCTTATGTCTCCTACTGTACTGAAGAGTCACAGAAGAGTTGTTCGTGCCACACTCTGACACACATCTCCACTCCTTCCCATCCCTCCTCTTTATGAATAATCAATGCTGCTCAGCTGTCATCCAGTGTATCTGATTGCAGATCAGTCCTCTGTAGGCAATTTATGTCTGAAAGAAAAACTCAGATATAGTTGAAGCTGTGGTCTAGGGGTAACTCTCCATGTCTGAAAGAAACAGGTATAATTCAATCCCTTCTCCCAAATGTGCTGGAGCTGTGGTCTAGGGGTAACTCACCTGTCTAGAGACCTGCCAACAGTTCATTCTCTGGTTCGGATCCTCTGATGGAAATTAAATAGATGTCTCCCCCCCCCCCCCCCCCATTATTGTATCATTTTTAAGGCTATGTTCACACAGTATTTTTGCTCAGTATTTTGGTCAGTATTTTGCAACCAAAACCAGAGGTCGATAGAGAACACAGAAAGGCTATGTTCTCTCACTGTTGAGATTGAGCAGATGGCCGTTATTTAATGGAAAATATCGGATTTTGTTTTAAAATAACAGTAATTGTTTGTCATAAAATGGCAACCAACCACTCCATTTCAACAGTGTGTGAACATAGCCTTTCTGTGTTTTCAATCCACTTCTGGTTATGGTTGCAAAATACTGAGCAAAAATAATGTGCGTGAACATAGCCTTAAAAATGATACAATAATGAGGAAAACATAAATAAATAAAGAACTCTATTTTATTCCCATCAGGGGACTTGAACCAGAGAATGAACTGCTGGCAGGTCTCTAGACAGGAGAGTTACCCCTAGACCACAGCTTCAACTATATCTGAGTTTTTCTTTCAGACATAAACTGCCTACAGAGGACTGATCTGCAATCAGAGACACTGGCTGACAGCTGAGCGAGCAGGAGGCCAGGCAGCATTGTTTATTTATGAAGAGGAGAGAGGGGAAGGAGTGGAGAGGTGTGCCAGAGTGTGGCACTAACAACTTCTCTTTGCCTCTTCAGTACAGTAAGAGATATGAAATTGTGCATAATCCACTGCACAAAATATTACCAAAAAGCACCATGCTCATTAGGGGACTGCCAGCTACAGCACACTGTCAGCACCTTAGATAGGGCCCAGGAGCTGACAGATTCCCTTTAAGGACAATTTTGTTTGTAACAATTTTGTCTCTAAAAAAAAAACCCACTAACATGTGGTTAAAAAAATTATTTAAAAGGCAATTTTAGATGTGGCTCCTGTAAGTGGTGTCCGGCTATGATGAAAGGCACTAATTTATGTCTAAACGGAGTTGACATTACTGCCAAGGACTTTATCTGTTGTAAAACCACTCATGTAGTCTACTGTATTTTCTGTCCATATGGCCGTTTTTATATAGGTCAAACCAAAAGGGCATTATGCACCCGGTTGAGGGAACATGTATACTCTATAAAAACTGGTATAGGAGCCACAAGGCTAATAAATCATGTAAAAGATAGCCATAGTGGTGATCCTTCTGTGTTAAAATTTACTGGCATAGAAAGGGTATACAAAGTAGGGCAGGACAGACTTCAGGGTCTCCTAAAAAACTAATTACTTTGAATACGTACGGAAGCAGAAGGCCCAGGAGGTTGCAATGAGAGAGTAGATTGCAGCCTCGTGTTGAAACTTATAATGTTATTTGTAGCGGATCAATGCTTTTAATTATGAATATAAATTTGTTGTTTATTCATGTCATTCACTAATTACGCTTCAAATGTTTACTGACGTCATCACTGATGTTTGTATTTAAGTAACGAGATGACGTAGAAGGAGGGTGGTCCGTAGAAGCGCCGTAAGGGGCGTGAAACAGCCTGTCTCCAGTACCTTTGTGGCGTCTGTACCATTGATGTCTGCACCATGTCTGTATATTGTTTATTTTTATAATGAAGAAATAAAGACAAAGAATTTTATTCGGTGAGTGCAACTCTACTTCCTTCCTCAAAAATACATGTTTAGATTATGTTCATACACTGTAAGATAAAAGCAAAATACGGCAGTAAAATTGGTATATAAAGAGCTGCATTGAAGTCCGACATCAGTCCACATATTGTAAATATATGTTTTTTTCTTACAGTGTGTGCTTTCACTAGATGCTAAATGTAGTACATTACTAGGGCCTATTCACACTGAGCAAAAGACGAGGAATTTACCACTAACAAGATGTCTTGTGTGCCTCTGCTCAAAGAATTGACAGCCAGGAGATCTGATGGCTTCTTGTTCTGTCAATGACATGCTGCACTGAACTGTATGTGCTCCTGATCAGGAGCGCATACAGTTATGGGCCAGGTACAGCACCCAGTGGCACTTGCCCAGGCACTGGCACTGGCCCGCAGGGCCTTACAATATATCTAGAGCTGTCCAGAATTCCAGATGCTATGGGGTCATCAATGCAAGAATTCCGCACAAAGATAGGACCTGTTCTATATTTTCTGTGCCAAATAGAACTTTATGGGTATGGAAAGAAATACGGATAAATTTCACTGACATGTGCATGCAGCCTTAGGCTATGTTCATACAACATATTTTGTCGTATTTATACGGCCGTTGTTTAAATTTGCATCAACGGTCGCATAAATCGGAAAAATACGTTGGCCGGGTGTCTATGGGATCCCGTCCGGAGCGTAAACACATAGTATACGCTCCGGCAGGGACCCCTCGCGGCGCTGCAAAGAACTGACATGTCAGTTTTCTGCGGCCGCTATTCAGTGAATAGCGGCCATAGGAAACCCTGTGAGTGCACACTATGAAGCGAGCGGCTCCGACCGCTTGCTTCATAGTGTGCGTGCCCGCATCAGAACTCTGCGGCAAGAAAGATCAGTACCAGCCGGGATGATCTTTGCAGAGACCGGAAGGTCTCTTACGCCATGTGAACATGGCCTTAGGCTGGGTTCACACACAGTAAGACTCTGGCTATTCTGTGACCCGGCCAGTACTGCAGTACCAGACAGGTGAACTTAATTTCTGTTGAATTTGGATGCGGGTGCAATTGGGTGCACCCGCATCCCAATTCACCATAGAACACAATGGAAAGTGCAGCCGGAGCTGCACTTTCCATTGTGTGAACTAACAGTTCTGTGCGGCCGCTATTCAATGAATAGCAGCCACACAAAACTGACATGTCAGTTTTTCAAGCGCCCACTAGGAATCATAGTGGAGTGGAGCTGTGATTGGTTGCAGTGGGCAGTTTACACCAGGTGTATATTTATACACCCTTTCTTAAATCCCCCCTATGTGTATACACTCCGCCCAAGATTCCTCTGACTTCAATGCAATGTAAATTTTCTATTAATCACGGCCGTGATTAATAGAAAATATATGTTGTGTGAACATAGCCTAAAAGAGCAAATAAGGAAAACATACAGAGCTGACACAATTTGGCAATTTGGATGACAAATCATCATCCTCACCTTCCACATCAATAAGTCGTTCTTCTTGCACCGATTTCCATATGAAGTCAGGATTCACTACAGAGATTCCATATTTTTCTATTTTCTTCTGCTGGGTGCTGTTTAGTGTAGTTGAATTATTGACCACAGCATGTGTGCACTAAAACACAAAGAACATTTAGTTTTCCAAGTATAGCAAATATTAAAACTGCAGTACAGACTTGCACTGAAACATAATGTAGAGTAAACGGTCATTCGCGCATTTTGTGTGCGGTCTGTAATTACGGATGGATGATGTGCTATGGAATGGAATCCGAAACTCCTGGCATCAACATTCATGATGATGTCGGGAGCTCAGAAACTGTTTAAAGAGAAACTGACAGCATGGATATGCATATTGAATTAGCCGATGAAAAAGCGCTTGCTTCCCTTGTGTTTCTTGGCTGATCACTGACCCTTTTACACAGACTGATTGAATAAAAATATTAAAATATAAATGAAATCTAAATATGTTAGTTGCTTTGAGAAACACTAAAACTTTCTGTATTGCATACTTATCATAAAGGAGACCTAGCTATATATAAACGCATCTTGGCTCCTAAGATATATACCCACCTTTTCACTCAGCACTAATGAAATTTCACCTCCATTCAATGTGATGGTGTTTCGTAGCTTCTTCTTTACTTTAAGGGATAAGGAGTTCACTCTGATGAAGAATATGCAGTCTGAGAAAACGTCCGCACCCATCCTAAAGAGAAAATACAGTCAATCTTAGTACAAATCAGAAAAATACACAACTTAAAGGGGGTTTCTTGACACTATACATTGATGGCCTATACTCATGTCTTATCAGTGGGGTATTTATTGCGTAGTTGTGGTGCTGGGTTACTGAAGCTCAGCTCCCATTCACTTAAATGGGTGCATGTCCCTTCTGACATGTCGTAGAAACATGCCAGAAGAAAGTAGGGTTCAACAGCACTGTGGATAGAAGTTTGGAGGGCAGGTGTAGAAGTGGAGGCATGCTAAATGACCAACAATCCCACATACTGGTGTATCAATTCAAAGGAGAATAGAAATTGAACACCATCCAATTGTTTGCAAAAAGTCCCAAGCTTTTATTGTATTAGGGTATTTGCACACTACAGAATCCGGGTGAATAACCCGCCATGGATTCCGCAGCTGGCAACTATCTCCGGCCGTGCCTTAGACTCCATTCTATGCACAGGTGGATTCCAAAGAAGAAACCTGTTTGGGCGGACAGCAGAATCTGCCTGTGCATAGAATGGAGTCTACGGCACGGGCAGAGATGCGCAAATGGGGGCAAGCGGCATATTCCGCGGCGGGTTATCAGCCCAGATTCCGTAGTGTGCACATACCCTAACTGAGAATAGAGCAGAAATGTTTCAATCACAAAGGGGAAACTTTTTGCAAACAATTGGATGCTGTTGGATTTCTTTTCACACGTCGTAAAAACATGTAAAAAGTTTTGAGTGATCGCTAAAATGAGTGAGGAGAAAAAACAAAGACAGTCCCATATACTAGGGTCCTTTTACACACACAGATTTATCTGACAGACTTTTGAAGCCAAAGCCAGGAATGGATTTGAAAAGGGGAGAAATATCAGTCTCTTCTTTATGACCTGTTCTGTTTATAGTCTTCCTGGCTTTGGCTTCAAAATTCTGTCATGTGTATAGCTGTTGTACAGTATGTCCATATTCAGTAGCAGAGAATCCTGGGGGTGCTCACATTGTATGGTCAGCATCTCCTGTCACACAGCACCAAAACCTCTGCAACCACACAGTGACATTATACTGACTGAATTGTTGCATAACAAAGAGCATTGTCTCCTTTTAACCCTTTCACGTCAGCAATCTGTATATATACGTTCCTATTGCACATGCCCCGTGCAGTAGGAATGTACATACACGTTCCTGACTTGAGGGGGCTTTGTGATGAGAGTGGGATCGCTGCAGGGACAGCGATCCCGCTCTCATCTGAGTACAGCACCGGAGATAATGAGGATCAGCTGCGATACCGCAGCTGACCCCCATTAACCCCTTAGTGACCGCCGGTCACTAATGGTCCGCGGTGCCGCCGCTGTATTTCATCTCCCCCACCGTGAATCCACGGTGGGGGGAGATGAAATAAGTAAAATCAGACCCCAGATCAGCCCCCCTAGTGCCCCAGTCACTAACCCCCCCTCCCGCGGCGGCCATCGGATCCAAGATGGCCGCCGCTATCAGTGTGTCACTACTATCACTGCTGTCACTGGGACCCCCCCTGTGGGGTCCCGGTACAAGCGATCAGCGGTATATACTATATACCGCTGATCGCTTGTGCCATGTGCTCCAGGCACTTTTTATCCCCTGTCACCATGAATGATTGGTGACAGGGGATAAAAAGTGATGACCCCCCAAGTCGCCCCCCACCCCCCCTGTCACCCCGTCCCCCAGTCACCCCCCCTACCCCTTATACATTACCTGATCCTGGAGCTCCTTCCTCTTCAGTGTCCTGGCTGGTTATGAAGTGCGCAAGCGCTCCACAACCAGCCAAGCTCTGAAAATTTAAAGTGACAGAGACCAATTTGGTCTCTGTCACTGAACTATGATTACTATGATAGAAAATATCACAGTAATCATAGTAATATAGTGAAAATGAATGTGTAAAGTACAAAAAGTGACAAACATACATAAAAAAAAACAACACACTTTTTATTATAGTAATAATTGCAGTTTACTCCCAAATTACCCAGATTGCCCATAACCACCCCAGGTTGTCCGTAATCACATTAGATTGCACGTAACCCCCCAGATTACCCGTAACCACCGCACGTTGCCCGTAACCACCGCAGGTTGCCAGTGACCCCCTCCAGATTGTCCATAATCACCCCAGATTGCCTGTAACCACCCCAAATTACATGTACCCACCCCAGATTACCTATAAGCACTTCAGTCTATCCGTAACAATTCTAGATTGTCTGTAACCCCCCCAGGTTGCCCGTAACCACCGCAGGTTGGGCATAACCACCCCAGGTTGCCCGTAATCATGCCAGATTACATGTAACCCCCCAGATTGCACGCAACCACCGCAGGTTGCCTCTGACCACCGCACGTCGCCTCTGACCACCGCACCTTGCCTATGACTACCGCACGTCGCCTATGACCACCGCACCTTGCCTATGACCACCGCACGTCGCCTATGACCACCGCACCTTGCCTCTGACCACCGCACGTCGCCTCTGACCACCGCACGTCGCCTCTGACCACCACACCTTGCCTCTGACCACCGCACGTCGCCTATGACCACCGCACCTTGCATCTGACCACCGCACCTTGCCTCTGAACACTGCACCTTGCCTCTAACCACCCCAAATTGCCAGCGACCCCCTCCAGATTGCCCGTAACCACGCCAGATTACAGGTACCCACCTCAGATTACCTATTAGCACTTCAGTTTATCCGTAACCACAGCAGGTTGCCTGTAACCACCCCAGATTGTCTGTAACCACCCCAGATTGTCTGTAACCACCCCAGATTGTCTGTAACCACCCCAGATTGTCCGTAACCACCCCAGATTGTCCGTAACAACCCCAGATTGTCCGTAACCACCACACGTTGCCCGTAACCACAGCAGGTTGCCTGTAACCACCCTAGATTGTCTGTAACCACAGCAGGTTGTCCGTATTCACCCCACGTTGCCCGTAACCACCCCAGGTTGCCTCTAACCACCCCAGGTTGCCTGTAACCACCCCAGGTTGCCATAACCACAGCAGGTTGCCTGTGACCACCCCATGTTGACCGTATCAACCCCAGATTACCCGTAACCACCCCAGATTACCCGTAACCACCTCAGACTGCCCGTAACCACCCCAGACTGTCCGTACTTGTAATCTAATTTTTTTATTTTATTTTAGTAACTGCACTATTCTAATAATTATTACTAGCTGCGGTTTTGCTCCAGCAAATTGGCCTTCCCTTCTGAGCCCTGCTGTGTGCCCATACAGTGGTTTATACCCACATATGGGGTACCGTTGTACTCAGGAGAACCTGCGTTACAGATTTTGGGGTGCTTTTTTCTTCTGTTCCTTGTGAAATTTAGAAATTTCAAACTAAACCAACATATAATTGGAAAAATTCTAGTTTTTCATTTTTACTGGCCAATTTTGAATACTTTCCTCTAATACCTGTGGGGCCAAAATGCTCATCCTACCCCAAGATGAATTCTTTGAGGGGTGTACTTTCCGAAATGGGGTGACTTTTGGGGGGGTTCTATTCTGTAGACATTACAGGGGCTCTGCAAATGCACCTGGTGCTCAGAAACTTCTTCAGAAAAATCTGCACAGAAAATGCTAATTGGCGCTCCTTCCCTTCTGAGCCCGGCTGGATGCCCATACAGTGGTTTATGCCCACATATGGGGTACCGTTCTACTCAGGGGAACCTGCGTTACAGATTTTGGGGTGAATTTTCTCTCCTGTTCCTCGTGAAATTGAGAAATTTTAAACTAAAGGAACATATTGGAAAAATTCGAGTTTTTCATTTTTACTGTCTACTTTTGAATACTTTCCTCTAATACCTGTGGGGTCAAAATGCTCACCACACACCAAGATGAATTCTTTGAGGGGTGCACTTTCCAAAATGGGGTGACTTATGGCGAGATTTTACTCCGCTGGCACTACAGGGGCACTGCAAACGCACCTGGCGCTCAGAAACTTCTTCAGCAAAATCTGCATTGAAAAAGCTAATTGGCGGCTTGATGGCCGACTGAGCAGCAGCGTGTTGGAGGAGCTCCGTACTTCCCTGGCAGTTTTACCCTGATATTTTACCCTGAATGCCATTAATTGGTGACTGAACTGTCTATGCCTCCCCCTGTGACCCCACGGAACGGGTGTTTGGTGTCAAATTCGGTGTGGAGCCCTCGAATCCCGACACGGTGCCTCTCCAACGGCCTGTGAGCCCTGCTCTCCTGCTTGTGGACTACTCCGGGGGAAAACTCCTCTCTGCCTGTGCCTCTGCACGGCACCCGGTCCGCCTGGTCTGTGACCCTCCTGCTGGCTGGAGCCCCCGCTCCTGTCTAGAGACTGTTTGCCGGTCCCCGGTGAATTTCCCCTCGAGGTGAAGTGTGTGGCGTGGCTGCCGGGAAGACGGTTGGAGTGCGCCCTTCCCGCCCTGACTTACCGGAGCGACTCTTATCCTGGCCAGGGTGCGGGCGGACGTGCTGGGGTGATCGGTCGGGGCCCATCCGGACTGCTGCTCGGCCTCCGGGCTGCCTGGATCCCCTCGGCGCTGTGCCGGTGTCGGGCTGGTGCGCGCGCTTTCTCCGGCGCCATCTTGGACACGTGACTCTTCAGTGCAGCGGCAGCATCCGGGATCCTGCCACCCCTCCGGCCGGCACCTGCAAAAAGGTACTGTGTGGTGTAGGTGCCTGCTGCCTGCCGGTTTTCCCTCCTGCCTTGGCGCCAGCTCTGCCCTGCAGCGGCGGTATCCCCTGCTGTCCCGGCTGCCTCTCCATTTGTGCAACAGGAGTGTGTGGGTGGTGTTGAGGCCCTGTGTGTGCCCTGATCCAGTGGGCCCTATATTCTGTCACGGAAAGCCCCCCCCCCCGTAAGCCAGCATATCTGTGCCCCATGGACTGTGTCTCCCTCTGCATACGCCTGTCTCTCTCTCTCCCCCTCCTGAGTGCTGGGCCATAAAGTATTCCTACAGGACTGTGTGGAACTGTGCTGCGGAGACTCCAGGCTTTTGCATACTTGTGCTGCCCTCTGTGTGCTGTCTGCCCTGTTATCCGGAGTGCCCCCCTTTTGTTCCTGTCAGTGAGCACCATGGGAGGCTCTAAGGGAGGCCCCAAAAAGAAATCTAAGGGGCCCGCTCCTGCACATGCCAGAGTTGTGTCTGATGAGGACTCTGGCTCTGAGGGGCAGGAGGGGGAGATGGCCCTGCACACTCCTATATCTGACAAGGTTCAAACTCAGGCCGCCCAAAAGTTGGAAAAGTTTGCACGCTCACCTGGCAGGGACGACGTTCCCTCACCCCTGTCTGTCTTTGAGGGGTCCATGAGTCCTCCCCGCCTACACTCTCCTGAGAGATCACAATATTCAGCATCCACTATCGACCAGAAGCTGTCGGAAGTCCTGGCCGCCATTACTACCTGTCAAACTATGATGGTGTCTAAGGTGGATGAGTTGCGACAGGACTTCGTTATCCTACGGCATGAGACGCAAAAGCTGCGGGAGCGCATGGCCGAGGTGGAGAGGAGAGTCTCTGATGTTGAGGACACTGTCCGCCCCATTCCTGACCAGCTCACAGAGATGCGCAGGCAAATAAAGGCGGTCACTGAACGGGCAGACGACTTTGAAAATCGCCTGAGACGCAACAATGTCCGCATTATTGGGCTTCCTGAAAAAACTGAGGGCCAAGATCCTGTTTGTTTTGTTGAAACGTGGCTGAAAGATATACTTCCAGAGGATACGTTCTCTGACTACTTCACCATTGAAAGGGCACACAGGGTCCCGGCTAGAGCTCCTCCTCCTGGGGCTCCTCCTCGCCCGTTTCTGGCCCGTTTTCTTCACTTCCGAGACAGGGATGCTGTGCTCCGGGCGGTTCGCATAAAAGGAAAAATTAAGGTGGACAATTCCAGAGTATCTTTCTATCCAGATTTCTCGGTGGACTTACGCAAAACGCGCACTCAGTTCACGGAGGTCAGGGTGAAATTGCGGGCGAAAGGATACAAATATGCCATGCTTTACCCGGCCAGACTGAGGGTCATTGATGGCGGAAACACAAGATTCTTCACGTCACCAAATGAGGCGTTGCGGTGGGCTGAGGCTGCCCCACCAGTTCCCCCGGGGGCTGCTGATCGGGCGGCTAACTGAGCACATCCAATTCTGTGGCACTGCATCTAATGGTTGCCTGTCTCTTGACAGTCTTCTGGGACACCATTTGCTAATGTGTTGTTATCCTTTACAACTTGAATATCCTGTGTGATTGTTTTGTCATGGCACTCCTTGCCAGGGAATGTTATTGGAGTCTTATATTGTTCAAAAAAGTTATTAATCTTTCCTTTTTTTTCCCCTTTTACAGGGTGTTGAACTGTAAATGCGTAACTACTGTTAGCTTTAGGTTTAGTTAGGGCAGAGACTTCGCCCCCAGGGGGTTTATTAGTTAAGGGTCTAGGTCTGCACAAGTTTTAGTGTTAGACAGGGTGTTATTTCCTACAGTTCTATAGATTAGTACTCTACAAATCTAGTTTAGAGTAGTTGAAGATGTTTAACGTTTTGCTTATGTGTTTGTTGTGTGCTTGTGTGATTGTATGGTGGGCCTTTCTCCCCTCCCTGTGGGCACTGTTATCGTGGACTTTCTGGTTTCTATACCCGTATAGTATCTCTTACTTTCCTTTGTTATGGCCGCTCTAAAAATTTTTAGTTGGAATGTGAGGGGGCTTAACTCCAAACATAAATGTGCCTTATGCTTTGATTTTATTAAGAAACATGCTCCTCACATAGTGTGTCTCTCTGAGACTCATCTTACAGGCCAGAAGGTCTTGGCCCTCAAGAAAGCCTGGATAGCTAGTGGTTATCATGCTACCTACTCCACATATGCCAGGGGGGCCTCTGTCCTGCTGTCTAAGGCTTTGCCTCTTAACGTCACCCAAGTGGCCTGTGATCATTTTGGCCGCTATGTCATTATTCACTGTAGATATAACTCTCTGTCCTTTACTCTTGTTAGTGTCTATGTCCCCCCTCCCTTCTCTGTTTCTTTACTTGAGCACATCTCAGGGAGGCTGGCCTCCTTTCCTCCAGATCCAGTCATATACATAGGCGACTTTAATGCTGTTCTTCATCCTCACTTAGATAGGTCTAGTGGGGTGGATGCGGCGTCCTCGCATTTCTTGTCTTGGAGTTCGGCCCTCAACCTTACTGATGTTTGGCGCTGGAAATACCCAATGGATACCAGGTATTCATTTTATTCCTCAGTGCACAAATCCTTTTCCAGAATAGATCTTGCTCTGGTATCCCCTGATCTGTTGCCGTTTATCCAATCTTTTTTTATAAATTGTTTATTTTTCAAATATAACAATCAATCCGTCTGCAAGATCAACATGAATGAGACAGAGCCAATAATCGTACATGGTCACAAACTGCATGAACAAAGAGATAAATCCCACTCACATCATTATGTAGATTATAATACAGCAATCAGGAAGTAAAACAAAGGACCATGAGGCTATATCTCATAGCCAGAGAATATGTGCGGCTCCCGTAAGCCCGGTGGGTAAAGAAAGGGCAGACTCAATGGGGGGGGGGGGGGGGGGGGGGGTAACCCCCCCCAGTATGGTTGCAGTGAGTGGCAGTCCCAGAAAATGTGTGGTAAGGTACCTCTTACTGCAAGGCATCTCCAGCATGTAGCCGTTTATCCAATCTATTGAGTATACTGCTAGGGGGATATCAGACCACTCTGCTGTCATTCTCTCTGTGCCCTTGAAATCTCACCCTTCCTTGATAGTGTGGCGGATGCACCCTGGTTGGCTGAGCTCCCCTGATGTGCAGGACGCACTGCGTTCTGCACACACTAGTTATTGGGAGCACAACTCTGATTACCCTGATCCACTGATACACTGGGATGCGTATAAAGCTACCATCCGGGGTGCCTTCGTCACCAGTGTTAAAAGTCTACGGGCTCGATGTCGGGAGAGAGAGGAGACGCTGAGCATGGAAATGTTGCAGGCAGAGGCGTGTCTTGCCTCTGACCCCTCAGATGATAATTATAGAGTATGGGCTAAAAAGCAGAGAGCTCTGGTGGTGGTTCAAAAGGAGCGGGCGGACAGGAAATTGCTAGCCAGAGAAGCTTCTATATTTGAGTTCGGGGATAAAAATGGCAGGCTACTGGCCTACCTAGCCAGGAATGAGCGGCCTCTTACATCTATTCTGTTAGTGCTAGATTCCAGTGGGAATGAGGTCACTAATCCTATAGACGTCAACGCAGTTTTCTTCAACTTCTATAAGGATCTATACTCTTCTAATTACACGCTAACACCCCAGGACATTGAAGGGTTTCTCGTAGACCTCCCCCTAACACCTCTCACGGATTCCCAAGCAGGGCTCCTGGACTTTCCCATCACGGTGGAGGAGATAGTGGAAGCTATTAAAGCAATGCCACCGGGTAAGACCCCTGGGCTAGATGGGCTTGTAGGAGACTGGTACCAGCTCAACGGGGAACTGTTGGCCCCTCGGCTACTCTCCCTATTTCAGGGTGGCCTGACTCTGGTACACTCTCGGATTCCCTTAGGGAGGCCCTCATTGTACTTTTACTAAAACCAGGTAAAGATGCCAGGATGCCTGTCTCATACCGTCCCATTTCCTTACTAAACTTCGACGCGAAGATTCTGGCCAAGATTCTGGCAACCCGCTTGGTTACTGTTATCACTTCTGTAGTCCATCCGGACCAGACTGGGTTCATGCCGGGCCGGACCAGACTGGGTTCATGCCGGGCCGGGCCACAGATATTAACATCCAGCGCCTCCACCTGAACATAGCTGCTGCCAGTGCTGATGTATCTCCTGGCTTTGTCCTTAGCCTTGACATATATAAGGCATTTGACTCGGTGGAATGGCCATACCTGTGGGCTCTCCTGGCGGGTCTCCGCTTTGGTCCTGGATTCATTGCCTGGGTTCGTTTGCTGTATACTGCTCCGTTGGCTCGTATCCGTACTAACTTGGATATCTCTGCACCCTTTCCCCTGGAGCGTGGGACGAGACAGGGATGCCCTCTCTCCCCCTTTCTATTTGCTTTAGCAATGGAGCCTTTAGCAGCGGCCATCCGTGTCTCCCCCTCGGTCTGTGGCATTACAAGGGGCGCACTGGTGGAGAAAGTGTCTATGTATGCGGACGACACGTAGGTGTATCTGGCTGATATTGATTCCTCCTTAAGGAACTTGCTCGCCATCCTTGACTCCTTTGGTGCTGTATCAGGCCTAAGGGTCAACTGGTCTAAATCCTCTTTGCTCCCTCTCTCGGCTACCTATACCAGCGTGTCCTCACTTTCTGTCCCTCTGCAGGTGGTTCAGCGGTTTAGATATTTGGGGGTTGAGGTCACTGCGTCCCTTAAGAGTTACATCCCTCTGAACCTGGAACCCCTGGTAACCACCACCGAGGCTCGTCTCAAAGCCTGGTCTTCTCTGCCCCTATCTCTGATGGGGAGAATTAATATCTTTAAAATGATATATCTGCCTAAATTTATTTACTTATTCCATGCGTCTCCCTCTTTCCCAAGTCGCACCTTCTTTGGGCGCGTTAAGGGAATGTTGAGATCATTTTATTGGCAGGGGAAACCCCCGCGAATTAAGCTAGCTGCACTGCAGGCGTCCAAGCGTCAGGGTGGGTTGGCTGCTCCTAATATCCGAAATTATTTTCTTGCCTCCCAGCTTGGATATGCAAATTGGTGGTTGGACCTAGATCTGAGGAACCCCGCGGTGAATATGGCAGGGGCGCTGATGGGTTCTTACGAAGGGCTCACAAATGCCCTCTATCGCTATACTCCCTCCTCCTCGTATGTAACCCCAATTCTGACCGTGGCAAGGGTATGGTCTGTGGCGCACAAGATGAAGCCTAGTGATAAATTCTCCCCTAGATTGCCCTTGTGGCTTAATCCACATTTGCCGCACCTGATGTCGCTCCCCGACTCTGTCCTGTGGGGCAAACACGGTGTGAAATTCCTGTCGCACCTGTTCTCTGAGTCACATGTGTTTTTATCATTTGACCAGATGAAGTCTGCCTATGGTGTACCGCAGTCGGCCTTCTTCCACTATCTTCAACTACGACATGCGGTTAAATCGCAATTCAACTCCCTCAGGCTTCCCTTGGCCTTCTCTGAGCCGGAGCTCCTCCTGGGCGCTACAGACCTGCCTAAGCCACTGACACAAGCCTATCAACTGCTGCAATCAGAGGGTTCCTCACCCTTTGCCAGAGCCCTTGAGCTGTGGGTGCAGGAAATACCGACCCTGACGGCTGCTCGCTGGAGGGAAGTGGAGGCCACTTTCTATCCCACAGTTGTGAGTTCTAGAGATGTGCTCATACAGTTTCGGTTTCTGCTCAGATTATACTATACCCCCGAGCGGCTATACAAGATGGGTGCTATGACTTCGGCTGTTTGCTTCCGATGCCAGGGGGCAGTAGGGACATTTTTGCATGCGCTCTGGGATTGCCCGAGAGTTATGCCCTTCTGGAGGGAAGTTATGGCCTTTATGGCTGACCATTTTGAGTTTCCACATATCTGCTCTCCAGAGGTTTGTTTGCTGGGTCTCATCAATGAGGTGACACACAGCAAATACTATAGACTATTCATTCGCTTCCTTCTGTTTTGTGCCCGCAAAGTCATTATAATGGAATGGAAGAGCCCAGATGTTCCTTCCTTGACTAGATGGATACGATTAGTCAACACGTATGTTCCACTGTACAAAGCTTTGTATGAAAGCAGGAAGTGCCCACAAAAGTTTAAAAAAATATGGATCCACTGGATATCTCTAGAGGAGACTAATGTAAGGCCCACTTAGGGCTCTGTTGCTATGTCGGGTCCTTTCATGAGGGTCTCGCGGGGCGGGGAGGATGTGCCTTGTATGACTGGTTCTGTGTGTGTGAGTGGATGATCTGTTTGTCCTCAGTTAGTTGTTCGTTCTCTAACTGTTATTTGCCTTCTTCTCCTGGGTTTGTCGGTGTCAACACCCTATTGGTATTACGTGTATATTGCCTGCATTTACCATCCTGGGATATGCGAAATGTGCACCGATGACGTAGATATGCTCTATGTGGCTGTCTGTACTGCTGTTCTGAAAATTGATAAATAAAGTTTTTTATTTTTAAAAAAGAAAAAGCTAATTGGCGCTCCTTCCCTTCTGAGCCCTGCTGTGTGCCCATACAGTGGTTTATACCGACATATGAGGTACCTCACCACACCCCAAAATGAATTCTTTGAGGGGTGCACTTTCCAAAATGGGGTGACTTATGGCGAGATTTTACTCCGCTGGCACTACAGGGGCACTGCATACACACCTGGCGCTCGGAAACTTCTTCAGCAAAATCTGCATTGAAAAAGCTAATTGGCGCTCCTTCCCTCCTGAGCCCTGCTGTGTGCCCATGCAGTGGTTTATGCCCACATATGAGGTACCTTTTTACTCAGGAGAACCTGCTTTAGAAATTTTGAGGTACTTTTTTTCTCTTGTTCCTCGTGAAATTGAGAAATTTCAAACTAAACGAACATATTATTGGAAAAAATTTGAGTTTTTCATTTTTACTGTCTAATTTTGAATACTTTCCTCTAACACCTGTGGGGTCAAAATGCTCATCCTACCCGAAGATGAATTCTTTGAGGGGTGTACTTTCCAAAATGGGGTGACTTATGTTTTTTTTTCTCTCTGCTGACACTACAGGGGCTCTGCAAATGCACCTGGCGCTCGGAAACTTCTTCAGCAAAATCTGCAATGAAAAAACTAATTGGCGCTCCCTTCCTTCTGAGCCCCGCTGTGTGCCCATACAGTGGTTTACGCCCACATACGGGGTACCGTAGTACTCAAGAGAACCTGCGTTACAAATTTTGGGGTGCTTTTTCTCTCATGTTCCTTTTGAAAATGAGAAACTTTAATCTAAACATATATATTATTGGAAAATTTTAATTTTTCATTTTTTTACGGCCTAATGGTGAATACTTTCCTCCAGCCCCTGTAGGGTTAAAATGCTCATTATACCCCTAGATTAATTCTTTAAAGTGTCTAGTTTCCAAAATGGGGTCACTTATGGGGGTTTCCAGTATATAAACCTCCTAAATCAACTTAAAATAAGAACTGGTCCCTAAAAAAAATCAGTTTTGGAAACTTTCACGAAAATGTGGTAATTTGCTGATAAATTTCTAAGCCCCGTATGGCTACGTTCACACAGAGCAAAAGGGGCGGATTACGTGAGGAAATATTTCCGCCTGAAATCAACTGATGCTGAATTCCGAGCAGAATATAAGCAGAATGTAAGCAGAATCCCTGCGTATTCTGCTAGGAAAGTGTTCAGCTCGTAATCAGCTCTTGACAAATTCAGCGCGGAATACTCGAGGAATCCGCGCTGAATCCGCATGCATTCAGCGCTGAAATTAAGCGAGTATTTGGTGAGTAAACTAGACTATACCAGAACATATACTAGAATCCTCCCCCCCCCCCCTTTTCCCCATTTCCGCGCTGATTCAGCGAGTAATTTCCGCTTGTATTACGCTTGTATTCCGCGCTGAATACGCGCGTATTCCGCGCTGAAACAGAAAATCAGAGCCCCATTGATTTGTATAGGCTTCCGCTAGCGGAAAAATGAACATGTTCATTCTTCTGGCGGAAAGCGGATTAGTTCAGTGCGGAAATTCCACTGTGTGAACTGCAGAGCAGAATTTCCATTCAACACAATGGAAATTAGCTCTGCACCTATTTTAACGGCTGAAATTTCAGCTCTGATTCAGCGCAGAAATTCAGCTGCTTTTGCTCAGTGGGAACGAGCCCTAACACCCTAAAAAAGTAAAATATGTTTATGAAATGAAGCCAGAATAAAGAGGACATATTGGTAATGTGACTTAGTAACTAATTTATGTGATACGACTTTCTTTTTTTAGAAGCAGAGAATTTCAAAGTTCATAAAATGCTAATTTTTTAAATTTTTCATGATATTTTGATGTTTTTCACAAAAAACACCCAAAGTAGTGACCAAATTTTGCCACTAATATAAAGTGCCATATGTGACAGAAAGGATCTGTTCACACAACGTTGAAATTGAGTGGATGGCCGCCATTTACTGGCAAATATTTGCTGTTATTTTAAAACAACGGCTGTTATATTGAAATAATGGCCGTTATTTACTGTTATATGGCGGCCATCCACTCAATTTCACCATTGTGTGATCAGATCCTTTCTGTGTTTTTAATCCACTTCTGGTTTTGGTTGCAATATGAGGACCACAATACTGACCGAAATATACTGACTGAAATATACTTAGTGTGAACGCATCCTTATACATAGAAAATTAAATAAAAAATAAATAAATAAATAAATAAATAAAGCAAGTATATTGCTAAACTGGTTGTGATTAAAGTTGAGCAAACTTTGTGCACAGGCGGTATCCATGTTTTCCAGGACTCCGTAGGGCTGCAACCAACTTCAGCAGCTATTAATGAAATGCTGCACGCTCAGACACGCTTGAAGTTCGCTCAGCTCTAGTTGTGATCACAACCCCTGTTGAATTCTTTAAAACATTTTTTATCTCTAATGGTACTTTTAAACGGTGCGATAATTCGCCCGATCGCACGATTAATGATTTTAAATGAACAATGTTTTTTTTTATAACGATCAGCGTTTAGACAGAACGATACATCGTACGGAAAATTCGCTATGCGATCGTTTTGCGATGGTTTAAGCCTATCTCACACATAGGGAAAATCGTTGAAAGAATGTTTACACTGAACGATCTGCGAATTTTTTGCGAACGATCAACAATGATTTAAGAACATGTTGAAAGATCAAAATGAACGATTTCTCACTCGTCGTTTGATTGTTTGCAGCGTTTACACGTACGATTATTGTTCGAATTTGACCGTTATTGTGCAAAAACGAACGATAATCGTCCCGTGTAAAAGGACCATTAGATGTATGCCCATATTCACAGCAGTTTTCAATAGCTGAAATCTTTTATTAGCAAATTCTGACTCTGCTGCAGATCCTGTACATGTGAATGCACCCTGAGGCTATGTTCACGCTACGTATATTTTCGTAAAATACGGCTGTTGTTGCACAGTGCAACAACGGCCGTGATTATTACGAAAAAATATGTTACCTTGCCGTCTATGGGATCCCAGCCGGGATCCCTAGCAGCGCCGCAAACAACTGATATGTCAGTTTTCTGCAGCCGCTATTCATTGAATAGCGGCTGCAGAAAACCCTGTCAGTGCACACTATGGAGCAAACTGTGCAGTGTGGAGTTCTGATGCGGGTGCGCACGGATGCGCCAGCATCAGAAATTTGCGGCCCAACAGATCATCCGGCTGGTACTGCAGTATCGTTCGGAATGGACACAGAACGGCCAGTCTCTTACTATGTATGAACATAGCCTAAAGCAGGATCCACTCAGTTACAACATTATGTGAACAGAGCCTTTCTGTGCTTTCAATCCACTCCTGGTTTTGGTTGCTATACAGCCTCAAATATACGTAGTGTGAACATAGCCATAGGCTGTATCCCAGTTTTCCAGGCGGCCCTCCGGCTGTATCCACCCTCTCCACGGAGGTGGAAGACAGCGGGAATCATTGCCAAAAGTTCAGGTTCGTACGAACCCAAACCTCGGCAGGTTCGGACCATCCCTACTCCCTGCCTTGTTTCTTGGCCAGTGGCATTTCCCTGTAAAACACCTATTACAGAGTGACAGATGATCTAGTCTGCATACAGCAGGGTGTGTCCTGGCAATACACTGTACAATGCTACATTAGCTACAAGCTACATTACAGTAGTTAAATACAGTTTAGATAAAAGCGGGTGAATCTGTACACTGATACTACTGTGACAGCTCTATAATCATTGTTCTATGTATCCAGGTTAGATCTATTGTGTCCCATAAACTACAGGGTGATAGTAGGAGATCTTACTTGCCTATATAATAAGTAGTATAACCCACCTCTCTCCTGTTTGCAGACAGTGGTCCCAGTGATCTGTATGTACTGTGCTGACAGCGATCTTCAATTCCACCTTAACAGGAATGTGTTGTGGACCGTACACAGCTCTATGCAAAGACTGGAAGGAGGAGGAACTGCTGGAGAAACCATATGACTTCCTGATTCATCTTAAAGGGACAGTTATCATTTATAACACATCTACTTCATGCTGGAAATATTCTGACTCTTCTTGTGTCTGGAACTGTGCAGAGATACAAGATAGATACCTTATGCTTTACCTGTTTGTCCTAAACACTTGTATGTAGTTGTACCAAGTTGAGAACACATCCTATCCCACTGCCATCACACCTGCATGTAGTAATAGTGGAGCCCAACTTTAGGCTAATGGTGCGTTTACACTGAGAGATTTATCTGACAGATTTTTGAAGAAAAAGCCAGGAATAGATTTGAGAAGAGGCAAAATCTCAATCTTTCCTTTATGAACTGTTCTCTGTTTATAGTCTGTTTCTGGCTTTGGCTTCAAAAATCTGTCAGATAAATCTCTGCGTGTAAACGCACCATAAATCCATGATTCCATGGCAGTTCTGAGACTAGGTTTAGATGTGACACATCTGTTGCAGAAACAATACATTATGATAATAAAACTACTACATACATACATAGTCCATTTACCATCTAATAGGGTTACACCAGGAAATGACATTGATATAATTGAGGATTCTGTTATTTTAGTCTCTTCTTCAACTTCTGGTTGTGGTGTTCCTATCGTTTCAGGTCCAAAAATCCTGTGGAGAAAACAGTATTAACATTATAAATCTATATGTAGTCATCGCCCCCTAGTGGTGAATGGAATTTTATAATGTAAAGTGTATGTGAGTCATTTTAGCTTTTCTCTTGTTTTGTTTTTGCCCTGTCTAAAAAAAAAAAAAAAAAAAGTCTACAATATTTTCGTATGAACTAAGAAGCAAGATTATCTGCCAAAGATTTGAAACCAAAGCCAGGAATGGATTTGAAAAGAGGAGAAATCTCATGCTTTCCTTTATGACCTGATCTCTGTTTATAGTCCATTCCTGTTTTTGGCTTCAAATCTTTGGCAGATAATCTTTCTGTGTAAATGGACTCTAACATTTTGCATGGCCATAAGTATTAAGGCCCTTTGCTGTGACACTGGATCATCCTTGATCATCTCTGAGAGGTTTCTACACTTTGATGAGTCATCTGTGGTAAATTCATATCAGAGCAAAATCCAAACCATGAGGAGGAAAGAATTGCCTGTAGAGCTCAGAGACAGCATTGTGTGGAGGAGCAGAATTGAGGAAGGGGACAAACATTTCTGCTGCACTGAAAGTTCCTAAGAGCCACAATGGCCTCTATTATTCTTGAATGGAAGAAGTTTGGAACAACCAGGAATCTTCCTAGAGCTGTGGTCCCACCAAACTACATAATCGTAGAAAAAAGGGCCTTTGTAAGAGAGGTGATCAAGAACCCAATGATTGCTCTGTCTAAGCTCCAAAAATCCTTCATGCAGATGTGAGAAACTTCTAGAAGTTCATCCACCACTGCAGCCTCCATTATTCTGGGATTTATGACAATGTGCAGGAAGAAGTTTCTCCTATGTAAGAGACACATGACAGCTTGAGGTTTGCAAAAACAGCATTGAAAAGATACTCAGACTGTGAGAAACAAGATTCTCTGGTCAGATGAAGCCAATCTTGAGCACACAGTTCTAAGCATCATGTCTGGATAAAGCCAGGCACTGCCCATCACTTGCCCAATACTATCCCTACAGTGAAGCATGGTGGTGGTGGCAGCATGATGCTGTGGAGAGTTTTCAGACGCCGAGACAGGGAGACTGGTCAGAGTTGGGGGAAGCTGAACAGAGCAAAGTTCAGATATTTTCCCAATGAAAGCCAAAGGTTCACCTTCCAAGACACTCATCCTAAGGACACAACCAAGACAACACAGGAGCGGCTTATGGACAACTGTGGACGTACTTGAGCCCTGACTTGAACCCAATGGAATATCTTTGGAGAGACCTGTTGATGGCTCCATCCAACCTGATTATAAGCTAAAGACTCATTTGTCGTGACTCTACCCTTAGATCCGCACTTAGTAGTCCTACATACCCCCCCAGATGAGTTCACAATCTCTCGCCTAGTGCATGTGGCTAAGAGGTCCCTGCTAGCCCGATGGTTGGTCCCGGAGATGCCCTCTGTGACTCATGTTATTCAGCAGGTGAAGAGATATTTAGTAATGGATCAGCTTGATGCAGAACCCCAACGCGAAACAATAGCCAAAACATTCTTCAAGAAGTAGAAGAATTTTATTGTTTCTTTCCTAGAACCTGAGGAAATATATGAAGTGGTACGTCCGCTTCGTAACACAAAATGGTATCTCCAAGCTGATGTGGGAGATTCCCTTGGTGCCTTACAGATTAGTGTTTGGAGGGCTTGAAGTTAGTTCACAGGCCTCACTACGCAGGAAAGGATAGGTGGGGTGGCAGGGAAAGGAGGAGGAAGGGGGGTTAGTATAGGGGAGGTTTGTTTGTTAAGAGGGGGGGGGGGGATTTTTCTGTAGAGAAGTTCTTGATTGCTGGATGGATTTTCTTGCTGTATTTCCGGTACTTGTCTTTGGTAAATAAAAAAAAAAACATGTTTGAAAAAAAGATAAAAAGATTCATTTGTCTGATGGGTGGGCACTGATCAAAGTGTCTCCTCCAATCTATTAGGTTCTGAGTCCACTCTCTCTCTCTCTCTGGCAAAGTTTACAGGGACACTTTCCACTTGGCACTCTTATGGAGACGTTCTCTGGCTCACACTGTGTATGGAGGCTGTCCCTGCCCGGCACAATATTTAGGTGTTCTCTAACACCACACAGTCATGGCCAAAAGTTTTGGGAATGACACAAATATTATATTTTCCCATGATCTGCTGCCCTCTGGTTTTTATGTGTGTTTGTCAGATGTTTTTTTCACATACACAAATATAATTGCAATCATATCATGAGTAACAAAAGCTTATATTGACAGTTAGATCGAGTTAATGCAGCAAGTCAATATTTGCAGTGTTGACCTTTCTTCTTTAGGACCTCTGCAATTCTCCCTGGCTGCTCTCAATCAACTTCTGGACCAAATCCTGATAGCAGTCCATTCTTGCACAATCAATGCTTGCATTTTGTCAGAATTTGTTGGTTTTTGTTTGTCCACCCATCTCTTGATGATTGACCACAAGTTCTCAATGGGATTAAGATCTGGGGAGTTTCCAGGCCATGGACCCAAAATCTCTGTTTTGTTCCCTGAGACATTTAGTTATCACCTTTGCTTTATGGCAAGGTGCTCCATCATGTTGGTCATTGTTGATCGCATTGTTGATCACCAAACTGCTCTTGGACGGTTGGAAGAAGTTGCTCTTGGAGGACATTCTGGTACCATTCTTTATTCATGGCTGTGTTTTTAGGCAAGACTGTGAGAGAGACGATTCCCTTGGCTGAGAAGCAACCCCACACATGAATGGTTTCAGGATGCTTTACAGTTGGCATGAGACAAGACTGGTGGTAGCACTCACCTCGTCTTCTCCGAATAAGCTGTTTTCCAGATGTCACAAACAATCGGAAAGGGGATTCATCAGAGAGAATAACTTTACCCCAGTCCTCAGCAGTCCACTCCCTGTACCTTATGCAGAATATCAGTCTGTCCCAGATGTTTTTTCTGGAGAGAAGTGGCTTCTTTGCTGCCCTCCTTGAGACCAGGCCTTACTTCAAGAGTCTCCGCCTCACAGTGCGTGCAGATGCAGTCACACCTGCCTGCTGCCATTCCTGAGCAAGCTCTGCACTGCTGGTAGCCCGATCCTGCAGCTGGAACACTTTTAAGAGACGGTCCTGGAGCTTGCTGGTCTTTCTTGGGCGCCCTGTAGCCTTTTTGGCAACAATGGAACCTCTCTTCTTGAAGTTCTTGATGATGCGGTAGATTGTTGACTGAGGTGCAATCTTTCTAGCTGCGATACTCTTCCCTGTTAGGCCATTTTTGTGCAGCGCAATGATGACTGCACGTGTTTCTTTAGAGATAACCATGGTTAACAGAAGAGAAACAATGATGCCAAGCACCAGCCTCCTTTTAAAGTGTCCAGTGGTGTCATTCTTGCTTAATCATGAGAAATTGATCTCCAGCCCTGTCCTCATCAACACCCACACCTGTGTTAATGGAGCAATCACTGAAATAATGTTAGCTGGTTTTAAGGCAGGTCTGCAATGATATTGAAATGTGTTTTGGGGGATAAAGTTCATTTTCTAGGCAAATATTGACTTTGCAAGTAATTGCTGTTAAGCTGATCACTCTTTATATCATTCTGGAGTATATGCAAATTGCCATTTTAAAAACTGAAGCAGTAGACTTTGTAAAAATTAATATTTGTATCATTCTCAAAACTTTTGGCCATGACTGTAGAGGCATTCTCTGCTTGGCACCATTATAGAGACTCACTCTGACCTGCCCTATATGGGGGCTCGCTGCCTTGTACCATATATTGGCCTCTCTGATACTGTATAGAGAAACACTCTGCCTGGCACTCTATGTGAGACTTGTTCACACATAGAGAGGCACTTTCTGTCTTTATTATGTGAGGTTCTCTAGCATTGCACAGAGGGACACTTTACCTGACACTTTATAACTGGTATATATAAATAACTGACACTGTATAAAAGGGGACTATATATGGGTGCTTTCAGACACTGTATAAAGGGGCACTCCGGCTGGCATTACATATGGCCGCTCTCTGTCACTGTATAGAGGGACACTGTGTAGCACTATCCGCCTGTCACTACATAAAGGGCTCGCACTGTATAATGGAACACTGTGTAGCACTGTCCGGCTGTCATTATATGCAGGGCTGGCACTGTATAAAGGGGCACTCTGCCTGGCACTATATATGGCCACTCTCTGACACTCAGAGGCACTATATAGAGAAGCATTTTACTGTACAATGCACTCACTGGCTATGTATAGAGGGGCACTATACAGTACATTGCACTCTCTGGCTATCACTGTATATAGGGCACTATACAGTACACTGCACTCTCTGGCTATGTATATAGGGCACTATACAGTACATTGCACTCTCTGGCTATCACTGTATATAGGGCACTATACAGTACATTGCACTCTCTGGCTATGTATATAGGGCACTATACAGTACATTGCACTCTCTGGCTATGTATATAGGGCACTATACAGTACATTGCACTCTCTGGCTATGTATATAGGGCACTATACAGTACATTGCACTCTCTGGCTATGTATATAGGGCACTATACAGTACATTGCACTCTCTGGATATGTATATAGGGCACTATACAGTACATTGCCCTCTCTGGATATGTATATAGGGCACTATACAGTACATTGCCCTCTCTGGATATGTATATAGGGCACTATACAGTACATTGCACTCTCTGGCTATGTATATAGGGCACTATACAGTACATTGCACTCTCTGGCTATGTATATAGGGCACTATACAGTACATTGCACTCTCTGGCTATGTATATAGGGCACTATACAGTACATTGCACTCTCTGGCTATGTATATAGGGCACTATACAGTACATTGCCCTCTCTGGCAGTGTTGCAGTTGCCATAACCTGAGGTAACCAGTATTAGGAGTGTAGACAGCCATTATTATTGCTGCACGTCTGTGAGGTGATTTCTCTGCCACTATACACCCACCATGTCTTCCTATGGCCGCGGTATTTGCCCCACTATGAGGGACAGTGTGAGGTGATTTCATACACAGGTTATGTCCACCAAGCAATGCCCCCTCATGCCCCACTACACCTACACAACCGCCATGAGGTAAACCCGCCCTGCCCCCATCTCCTAGCACCATTGCGCCTGTTCACACGTCCCCGTCCGGTTGTTTGCCCTCATACAGGTAACGTGTGAGCCCTGATAAGCCCAGTGCGCCACAGCTTCCCCGGCTCCCGCCGCTCACTACACCCGACAGCCTTTGCGGCGACCAACGTACTTTGCGAAAGGGTTGCTGGGATACGTAGTCGCTTCCAGCTAGTGTTGTGGGCAGGAGTCAGGAGATAGAACTACATTTCCCATCGTGCTCCGCGCTGCAGTGGCTGGCTCAGCTTTGTTTGCAGAGGGCTTGGCAGGAGCGGAGCACAGCCGGGTATTTAATATTTGTTTGAGTCGTTTGGCACCTGGGTGATTGCAGCTCTGGATGTGCAGGTAATGGCAGCGGGCAGCACCGGGACACTCTTCTCCTCTTATAACTCTGCATGCCACTTCCTAACTCTGTTCCTAAACTTCTGGCTTGTTGCTTCTTGGCTGCAAAGTTGTTAGGTTGTTGCTATGTCTGTTGACATTGCTGCCTGTCATCTGAAACAGAGGGGGTTTTATCTGACAAATTGTCTCATTTCTGCGACTTATGCATAAAAATGTCTCTTGATTGGCCTGGCATACATTGCACATGTGGATATTTGCAGACAATTTGCTACAATTTTTGACACTTGAAGGTTCAATATAATGCACACTATTTAAAGGGGTTGTCCATTTTAGATGACCACCTTTATTGATAGTTGGGGGTCTTGAATTTGGAGTATTACGGGAAGCGTGGGTATATTGGGGTAGATAGAGCCCATTGTGGTCATGGTTGTAGCAGCTACTCTTTGCAGGATTGGTGGGGTCCCCCCACCACCACACAAGGGGCCCCCCCCACACACACCTCACAAGGGCCCCTCCCCCCCACCTCACAAGGGTCTCCCCCCACCTCACAATGGACCCCCCGTGTGATGACTTATACGCTATACTAGGGCAGTGATTCCAAACCTGTGGCTTCTTTAGCTGTTGCGAAACTACAATTCTCCTCCTTTATCTGTCAGGGCATGCTGGGAGTTGTAGTTTTGCAACAGGTTGGATATCACTGTCCTAGGATGGTAGAAATCCCTTACACTAGGGGTAGGGAACCTTGGTTTTCCAGCTGTTGCAAAACTACAACTCCCATCATGCCTGGACAGCCAAAGCTTTGGCTGTCCAGGCATGATGGGAGTTGTAGTTTTGCAACAGCTGGAGAGACAAGGTTCCCTACCCCTGCCTTGTACAGTTATAGCGGCAGGTAGCAGTACGGTATAAATGTCTCCTGCCCCTCTGTCTTAAGGATAAGGACACGTTCTGTTCCTAAAACCTGAATTACAACATTTCTCTCCAACACCGCCTGAGTCCCATTGTGCGTCCTGTCCCTTTAAATATTCCTATGTACTGCAAGCGAAAAGTTACGTTAATCATGGTTATAAGGTTAATTTGACCACTTATTGGATTGCTTAAAGGGATCCTACCGCATTGAGAACACTACCAGATCTGCAGGCATCATGTTATAGAGCAGGAAGAGCTGAGCACATGATAGGTAGTACTATGGGAACAGATTTACTATAACTCCTCCTATAACTTGTAATTGTGCGTTTACACAGAGACGTGTATCTGACAGATTTTTGAAGCCAAAGCCAGGAATGGATATGAAAAGAGGCGAAATCTCAGTCTTTCCTTTATAACCTGTTCTGTTTATAGTCTGTTCCTGGCTTTGCCTTCAAAAATCTTAAAGGCTCTGTGTAAACGCACCATTAGTCCTACTGACTGACTGACACAGCCTTGCGCTAGACCTGTGCATACCGAGATAATTGTCAATCACTGATTAGGACCACCCATATGACTCCTACGCTCAGAATAAGTTTTAAATGTATAAATTACAAGTTAAAGGGCAACTTCAGCGAAAAATAACTGTTGCCAGAAAGTGCCAGAAATTTGTAATTTACTTCTGTTAAAAAAATCTCGAATCTTCCAGTACTTATCAGCTGCTGTATGTCCTACATATCTATGTCTATGATATACAGCAGCTGATAAGTACTGGAAGACTTGAGAATTTTTAATAGAAGTAAATTACAAATCTCTGGCACTTTCTGACACCAGTTAATTTGAAAGAATAAAAATTTTGATGGAGTACCCCTTTAATTCCATTCACCATCTTTTCTGTCAGACATCTGGTAGGGAGTGGTTTGAAATAAAATAACAGACAACCAATCCTTACTTTGTGATGATGTGCCCATATAGCCATGTGAGCACTGGGCCTGGCCATACACTACTGGGACCAGAAGTTATGGGAGTCAATGGGAACACCATTGTTGGAGCTCAGCAGGGACCACCAGAGTGGGGACACATGGGCGGAAGGGGATTCATCAGGGCAGTATCTTAATATTTTATGGTGTTTCCCACTTGGCCATTTTTCTCCATTCTGTGTAAATCTATTTAAAGGGGATTTATGAGTTAAAATAACCTATCCGCTATCGACAGTGTCAGATTTGACCCCTGGGATCCCCTGTGATCTTCAGGATGGGGGCCCTGAACATCTGTCAGTTCATATGTAGACATTATTGTTGACGTGTATTGGGATATTTCCACCCAAAATAAAAACATATATTTTATTATTATTATTTTTTTTTTTTATTTCCATTGACACTTTTTTGTTTTTTGGCAAGTTTGCGGTTTGCATACTAATGTAATACGTCTCCTTTTTTTCAGTGCTCGACGACATCAATATGGAATTAACCCTGTGCTTCCTGTAGAGCTCTGATACCCAAAAGAATATGCCAGAGATGATTTCTTCTCCAGATTTTAGCGGTGAACCTGACTTTATGGCGCAGTACATGTCTAACATTGCACGTGCCGGCGTCATTGTGAACTCTTCCTTCCCCAACCTGGAGTCGGGTGGAGATGTGCAGGTGCTGAGGCCGCCCAGTGCCCTGTCCGGGATGCGGGTCCCCACGCCCTTCTCCGGCAGCAGTAGCCTGCTAAGCGAGGACTCTTTTGAATCCCATAAATCACCACACCAAAAGCTGGACCATGCGGGACACAAAGACCCTGACTGGGAGGGTAGCAGGAGCCGACCACACAGCAGACCACTATTCAGACAGGAGGAGGTGTTACGAGAAGAACTGAATGATCCTCTGTTAAAAAAACTTGAACAGGTAAAACAGATGCGGATTTATTATTGGTTCACTATTCTTTAAAGGGAACCAATTAGCAGGATTGTGCTGATATAGTTCCATAGAGCTACTTTGCAGCTCCGGAGGCTGCCAGCCGCAGCTGCTTTACATTGGGGGGAGTAGTTTTATTCCACCACGCAAGGACAGGAGAGGGACGGAAACTAGTCATCTGGGTGGGGAGCCACCAGTGACTACTCACCGCTCTCTTATTGTCACTCATCTCCGCACTGACAGGCAGAGAGCTGTGACTAGACACGGGTGGCTCCCCGACTAGATGACTAGTTGCCGCCCCTCTCCCATCCTCACTTGGTGGAATAAAACTACTTTTTCCCCACTGTAGTAGATAGGGGGCCAAGCCGCAATATCATACACAGCCCGTGGACAAGTGAGGTGCTGATCTTTTTATCTAATTATAGACAATCCCTTTAATTTAGCTAGTCATAGCTCTTACTCATTGTGCAGTCATGTGGTGTGTACTGGAGGTTACGCATTGTAGAAACTATTGATTGATTGTTTTATTCTTTAGACAGTTGCTTAATGTGAAGCTATAAGTGTCTGAGTGTTTCTTAACCTGGCACTAAACATCTTATGTTGATGCAACAGTTGCCAAGGTCAATAGCCTGTGAATTTTGGAGGAGCACCAAACTTAACATGCTAGTTTATGAAACTTGATGATCCAGCATTAGACCATCAGTACCAGTGAGGGTCCATATCCTTGGCCTCCCAACGATCATCTGATTGAAGTGGCTGTGATGCTCGTCAAGCATAGCTCCACGCTTTTAGTAGTGGCTGTACCTGGTACTACAGCCTATTTTATTCATGACATGATGGGAATTGTAGTTTTGCAACATAATATATAGTATACAGAGATCTTGTAGCACTCCGATAATCCTTGAATCAGATGGCGTATATTGTTCAATAGTTAGAGGATGTACAATTGGGTACATCCTCTTTAATCTGACCCACGGATAGATTGGCGCTGACACAGGGAAGCCGGTGCCCCAGTTCGTTTTTCAAACCGCGGCCCGGTTCCCGTGTACGGCGCCGTTCTATGCACGGGTCCTGGGCCGGAGCTGAAGCACAGGAGGTGGGCCAACCTGCCCCCAGTGGGAGGGAATTCCCTCTTCTCTATGACGCGGCTTCATAAGAATCAATGGAGCCACATCATAGAGGGGAGGGAATTCCCTCCCACTGGGGGTGGGCCGTGTTTCGAAAATCGGACCGTGGCACCGACTTCCTCGTGATGGCACCATTCTATCCGTGGGTCAGGTTAAGGGTACGTTCACATGTACCGGATCCGCAGCGGATTTTCTGCTGCAGATCCGCAGCAGATTTCATCTAAATAACTGAACACAGCATCAAATCTGCTGCAGATCTGCTGCGGATCCTTTACATGTGAACACACCCTAAAGAGGATGTAGCTGATGGTACATCATCTTTAAGCATACAAAGGACATTTCAACGTCTTAATTGACGTCTTCTTCAAGCGAGCTTTAAAAAAGACGTTAACTGAGACGTTGAAACGTCGCTTGTATAATAAACACCGTTTGATTCACGGATTATCGGAGTGCTGCAAGATCTCTGTATACTATTTGACTGGAGAACAAGTCAGAATCTCCTATTTGGCGGCACCCACGACACCTAGCAGTGCTGCTCTCTTGTGGACTATATATCCCTTGTATCTTCTTGGGAGAAGTGGCATCAGAGGTATCTTAGGCCAAGTTTACACATTGCTTCATGGCTTGAGGAGAAAAAAAACTGCACTGTATTCTTAGTGGGTAATAGGAAAAAAAATCCTTGGAGATAAATTACGTACCTGATCACGAATTCCAAGGGGTTTCACCACAAACAGCAGTGCAGTTTTTTTTTTTTAGGGGATGGAGAAACAGACTTGTCATCTTATCCTGAGCATCCTTCTGACGTTATTTCAGTTTGCATTGAGAATTAGCAGAATAAGAAGCTAACTGGTTTATGAAAATACAACAAAAACTTTGGAAAATGATAATGGTTTTCCAGTTATGTTTATTGTGAGTGGAAAGCGTTGTTAAAAATCAAAGGGGACGTATTGAATATTTGTAGTGTGATTTGCATTGCTATATGGCCCCTTAAAGGGAACCTGTCACGCGGGCACAGAGCCCGCCCGACCCCCCACCTCAGCCCCCGGATACTGACTTTTTCCGCCGAGTCCTGCTCCTGGAGCCGGTCCTGGGATGAAGATATCAGCGCCCGAAGCCGTGTGCGCGCTGTATGCAAATTACCTGAGATGAGTTTGATTCCTATAGCGAATGAATGGAGCCGTCATTCTCCATGGGCATCGGACTCATCTCTGCAGCGCGTGCGCACGGCTTTGGGCGCTGATATCTTCATCCCAGGAGCGGAACTCGCCGGAAAGGTATCCGGGGGCTGCATCGGGGGGTTGGGCGGGCTCTGTGCCCGCGTCCCCGGTGACAGGTTCCCTTTAACAGTGACTTTTTGAACAAAAAAGTTTTTTGTTAAATAGTTTTTATTGATTTTGCTTCTTTTCTCACCTCTTTTTATTAAGTTAAAAAAACTTCAACAAAAACAGTGACAAAAGTGTCCATCAAACATAAACACAAACATAAATTTTGCTAGTACAAAGATGGAAATGAGACACAACTTGTCACTAAAGACATTACTTAAATATACATGTCCCCAACTATTTTGCCTCCCTCCCCTCTCACAGATGCAGGGCTGAACTGATATACATAAAATCTCAGTCTCTGGCCTAAGACTGGGAATTTTTAGGTGACCTTTAAAAATGTAAAAGGACTGAATAAGGTTTAGGAGGGAAGTGTTTTTTTTATTTTTTATTTTTAAAAACAACAACTCAAGAACAAGAGGACACAGTGAGAGGTTAGTTGGGGGAAAGATCTGAAGCAACGTGAGAAAATATTACTTTACTGAAAGAGTAGTAGATGCTTGAAACAAACGTCCAGCAGATGTGGTTGGTAAATCTACAATAACTGAATGTAACCTGCCTTGGATAAACATATATCTATCCTAAGTGAATAAGAAGGGAAATACTAAAAGGGCGGACTAGATAGACCAGAGGGCTTTTTCTGCCGACAATCTTTTTTATGTTTCTATCCCCATTGTCTGAAATCTAATAAAACCATCTATTCTGCAGTTTCCTGTAATAACTAGTTCCTACAAAGTAGAGCTCATGTCCTAGGCATAGGGGTGGTTCTCCCTCTCTTAAAGGAGAAGTCCAGCAATAATTTTTATGTAAGTATTGTATTGCCCCCCAAAAGTTATACAAATTACCAATATACAGTTATTACGGAAAATGCACATAAAGTGCTTTTTTTCCCTGCACTTACTACTGCATCAAGGCTTCACTTCCTGGATAACATGGTGATGTCACTTCCTGGATAACATGGTGATGTCACTTCCTGGATAACATGGTGATGTCACGACCCGACTCCCAGAGCTGTGCGGGCTGTGGCTGCTGGAGAGGATGATGGCAGGGGGACACTGAGGGACACAGGGCACTGGAGGGACACTGAGCATCCCTCTGCCATCATCCTCTCCAGCAGCCACAGCCTGCACAGCTCTGGGAGTCGGGTCGTGACATCACCATGTTATCCAGGAAGTGACATCACCATGTTATCCAGGAAGTGAAGCCTTGTTGCAGTAGCAAATGCAGGGAAAAAAGCTCTTTATAAGCATTTTCCGTAATAACTGTATATTGGTGAGTTGTATAACTTATGGGGGGCAATATAATACTTTAATAAAAATTTTCTCCGGACTTCTTCTTTAAGAGCAGGGGGAGCTAGGCCCGGACTATGAAGCCATCCTACCCACATCTTCTCTTAATTTTAGGAGTGTCACACTTTTTATAAGTAATATTTTTCTATTTGAATCAACCGAACATTTATTTATTTTTCATACTTAATACATGGCGAGCGATCTGAAGAGGCCAGCAGCTTACAGACAAGAGTATTTGAACTTGTGTAATTTGGCCGTCCATCTTTTGCGCGTCCATAATTATGCAATACCCTGCTAAACCTGACTTTCATATTAAATTCTATGTTTGCTTTGTAGCTAAAAGAGATACAGCAGCAGAAACAAGAGCAGCTGAAGCAGCAGCAGATGGAGCAGCTACAGAAGCTCATGGAGGAGCAGAAACAGCTGCTGAACCTGGTGACACGACAGCCAGGATACTCAGGTTTGTTTTAAAGGGATTGTCCATATGAAATAGAAAAGTTCATAAGCCTATTAAGACTACGTTGTACCTTTTCTGTGTTTTGGACCCACTCCTGGTTTTGGGCAATGATCAGGTAAACGAATATTCATTCCTGATCATTACCTAACATGGCCACCAGCGATCAGATGACACTTGACCAAACACTGGATTGTCAGCTGGTCACATATTTACTGAGACCTATCTCTCCTGAGCTCCCTATAATGACGTGTTGTAGAGAGGAGGGATAATTTGCTGGTAAACTCTTCTGGCGTTTGAAGTTCAACGTTTCCAAATGTAAAATATTGCACTTGGGGAGGAGGAATCCTCTATCCAAGTATCACATCGGCAGTACTGTGTTGGAAAAGACTTCAGAAGAGAAGGATTTAGGGACAGTGATTTCTGACAGCCTTAAAATGAGTCACCAGTGCAACCAGGCAGTGGGGAAAGCAAATCCTATGCTGGGCTGTATAGCTAGAGGTATAACCAGTAGGAAGAGGGAGATTGTGATCCCGCTGTATAGCGCTCTGGTGAGACCACATCTGGAATACTTTGTCCAGTACTGGAGACCTCATCTCAAAAAGGACATTGATAAAATAGAATGGGTCTAAAGACGGGCTACAAAAATGGTGGAGGGTGTGAAGCATAAACCATATCGGGAAAGACTTAAGGATTTGAATCTGTATAGTCTGGAGGAAAGAAGAGAAAGGGGGGACATGATTGAAACCTTTAAGTATGTTAATGGACTAAATAAGGTTCAGGAGGGAAGTGTTTTTAGTAAAAAACTGAGCTCAAGAACAAGAGGACACAGTGAGGTTAGTTGGGGGAAAGATCAGAAGCAAGGTGAGAAATTATTATTTGACTGAAAGAGTAGTAGATACCTGGAACAAACTTCCAGCAGAGGTGATTGGTAAATCTACAATAACAGAATTTCAACACGCCTGGGATAAACATACATCTATCCTAAGATAATAAGAAAGGAAATACTAAAAGGCCAGACTAGATGGACCCAGTGGTCTTCTTCTGCCGACAATCTTCTATGTTTCTATGCTTATCTCTCTGAGAACAAAAGGATCAGGCAGTTGAAATCCAGCATACCCGATCCTTCACTTCTCCAACACAGTTGGGAGGTGCCGATACACATTAGACAATGAAATCCATGGGTTTGGCCAACTTTCCTCTTATGTGTTTGGGAGGCTGAAGAATGATGATTTGTTCATATCCCTCTCGATAAATGAAAGGAAATAATCACCATTTCACTTCCTATATGATAGATCTGCCCTCTTTACAGGCAGTTTATCTGTCCAAGTCAAGACCCTTAAAGGGGTAGTGCGGCGCTAAACAATTATTCACTAAATAACACACATTACTAAGTTATACAACTTTGTAATGTATGTTATGTTAGTGAATGGCCCCCTTCCCCGTGTTTCCCCCCACCCACGCTAGACCCGGAAGTGTAGTGCTCTAAACTCACCCGATTCGCGTTGACCCCGGCCACCATTTTGGGGACAATGATGTCATCTTCGGGAGGCCGGCCAAACCGCACCAGCCCTCCTTCATGCCGCCCCCCCCTCTGTGGCATCATCAGCTGCTCAGCCGCGATTGTCTGAGCACAATCGGGGGGCCGGCATGTGGGACGGTCAGAGTGGTTCGGCTGGCCTCCCGAAGATGACATCATTGTCCCCAAGATGGTGGCCGGGGTCAACACGAATCAGGTGAGTATACAGCACTACACTTCCGGGGTTGGCGTGGGTGCGGGGGAAACACGGGGAAGGGCGCCGATCACTAACATAACATACATTACAAAGTTGTATAACTTTGTAATGTGTGTTATTTAGTGAATAATTGTTTAGTGCCGCACTACCCCTTTAAGGGTATCTGTCATTTGGACAAACATCTGACACACCGCTAAGTCCAAAAGATGGGTACTCTTTAAAAGGGTTTCTGGCTTTGGGGGTGTAGTGAACTCTGCTATGGCTAAAATGAAGGACAGAAGTGCGCTTGGCTTTTTTTTTTTTAAAGGGGCAGGTGCCATAAAGCAATCGCTCCATGTAGGCAAAACCATGTTAGCGATATGTTATCCCCTCCCCCTCATCTTGGAGGAATACATTGCGGTAGGACAGTGCTGGGGAGCGAGGTCAGATCACATCTTTTTTTGCTCTCTGGACAACCCCTTTAAGTCGATAACTAGACGTGCACTTTAAGCTACAAAGTTTACAGAATCTTTCTAACTTTCATGTAATTAATGTAAACATTGGCCATATAATGAAGCTGCACTGTAAGCCCTCCTGACCAGGCACATTCTCACATGTCTATTGACCATGCCGAACCACCAGGACATTTATAGTCTATGGGCAGTCGTCACGTGGATAATGGAGGATTAGCATACAGTTTATTCTTTCTTTAAGTCCAGAAATTACTACCTACACACAATGGAGAGTTTATTAAATTCCCATCAGTCTTTGTAGCCATTGTTATTCCCATTGTACCATTTGATGACGTACATTGTGCTTTAAAGTCACTACAAATGAACAGTATGCCTGAGGGCTGCAGTCAGTAGGTGGTTGACAGGCTCTAGCAGGATCTATAGGCTTATGTATAGATTAGCTGGATAGACCAGAGTGACTACAACTGTATACATGTGTTACTATGGTAAAGAGTGTGTGTATATAGCAAAAACCATTGTGGACAATACGTACACTGTAAAGTGCAGCATCACAAGTGTCACTGGCCACAAGATGGGGGGGGGGGGGGGAATTAATGCTTATACCAGAAAAAAATGGAGGGAAAAAAATATTTTAATTAATTTGAGAATAAATGAAAATGATTTGTTTGTCTCCAGTCATAACATTTTACATCCTTATGGTGCGTTCACACCTACAGGATCTGCAGCTGATTTTCTGCAGCAGATTTCATTTAAATAACTGAACACAGCATCAAATCTGCTGCAGATCCTGTAGGTGTGAACGCACCCTTAGGGTATGTTCACACTGAGTAAAACAGGCGGAATTCCGCTGCGGAACTTTCCACCGCAGAATCCCGTCTGTCTCAGTGTTCCATAGCCTGTCTATATGAGAGCGCGTTTGTCACATGTCACTTCTTTGAGAGGAGAGCGGCGGCTGCGAGGAGTGCACGCTGTCCCATAGACGGGCTATGGGACACTGAGGCAGGCTGGATGTCTGCCGCGGAATTCAGCTGTTTTACTTAGTGTGAACATACCCTTTATAGAAACCCTTAAAATTAGCATCTTGATTTGCCAGCATCCTGTTAAAGGGGTTATCCAGTATTAGAAAAACAGCACCTCTCCTGACCTCCGTTTGGGTTTTGCAGCTCAGTTCCATTGAAGTAAATGAAGCTAAATTGTAATTCCACACACAACCTGAGGAGAGGGGTAGTGCTGTTTTTGCAAGAAATTTGCTGTTTTTCCTAATCCTAGATACCATCTTTAAGGGCCACTATGAGTTCAACATATTGATATTTAGGAAGGACTTTGTCAAGACTGGCATGCCATCCTTTTTTTGAGTGGAAAAGCTTCAAATTTGTCCTAGTTTGCAAAAAAAATAAAATAAATTAAGGCTTTTTGTGTGATTTATTTAATTTAGTCTCCTGTACACTGGACAGCCCAGAGGTAATCAGTGATGCTGTATCTAGTGCAGCTGCCATTCTCTATACTGGCTCTGCACTGCACCCAGTGTTCTGTACAGGAGCAGGGACTCTTGTATTTGATAGGAGTCCCTGCTTCTCTATATACATTGCATGGCCATTGGTAGGGCCAATAAGGCAATGACTGTCTTATTCACCAAGTTGGATTTGGGGACATTTACTCCTCTCCAGTCCTTGCATCTCGGCCCTCCACTTCCAGGTCCATGCTGACACAGGCCAATTACTTTCTAAGAACTTGATGGAGATGGGATTTGTTGCTGGGGTATGTGCTAAGTGGAGTTAGAGGGCCAAAAAGCGAGGGTTGTCATAACGTTTATTACATCCCTGAACACTGTAATTTGTAGCCAGTGGCTTATTATGATGAAGTATCTCCAGTTGTTACTATAAACCATCCTCCTTTACAGAACTCGAGCAGCAGAACCTCATGTCTGGACACCATAGCAGCTCTGTGTCCCAAAAGCACTTGTCACGCCTCATGTCTCCGGTCAGTGGTAACATCCCCAGAGACTCCCCATACATGAGGCAGGATATGCTCACCAAGGACAGAACCCCATCTCGGCCGCCGTCTGTATCTGTACGAGAGCTTATTCCAGAAAAGTCCAAAAGCCTAGAAGAGTTGTTGAATGAGGAGGACACCGAAGATTATTCCGGTATGTAATATTAAAAGGGTTATCCAGACTTAAGGCCCTATTACACGGGACGATTATCGTGCGAAAAATCGTTATATCGTTCGAATTTAAACGATAATCGCTCTGTGTAATTGCAGGCAACGATCGACAGATCGTTAGTACAGTATGTCGTTGATCGTTGATTTAGATCTAAACCTAAAATTATCGTTAATCGTTCGCTGTAATTCCACGTTCGTTCAAGTTCCACGTTTTTCACTAATCATTCAGTGTAATAGTAAATTGCCCATTGTTTTCCTGAGATCAGAAGGAATAAACGATCATAATAATGATCGCAATAACTATCGTATCTAACGACTATCGTTCTGTGTAATACGGTGAACGATTTTAGGTTAACGATAAACAATCACGGTTGCGATCGTTTATCATTAGTCGTTAAAAATCGCTGAGTGTAATAGTACCCTTAGAAAACATCGCTACTTTCTTCCAGATACGGCACCACTCTTGTCCTCCGTTTGGATGTAGTTTTTGCAGTTGCATTAAAGTGAATGGAGCTGAATTGTAATATTGTATGTAACCTGAGGACGGGGGTGATGCTGTTTCTATGAAAAAAATTTTACAAAAAAAAAAGTAACTTTTTTCTAAGGCTATGTTCACACAACGTGAACTTAAGTACCGGCCGGGTGATCCTTCCGGCCGCGGAGCTCTGATGCGGGCGCATTAGCGCGCACGCATCAGAGCTTCCCATAGCCCACAGTGAAGCAAGCGGCCAGAGCCGCTCACTTCACTGTGTGAACTGACATGTCAGTTTTTTCCTGCGCCGCATGGGATCCCGGCCGGAGCGCATACGATGTGTGTACGCTCCAGCCGGGATCCCATTGAAAATAAGGCTATGTTCCACCCCTCAAAACCACGGCCGTAGTTCTGCGGCGAGAATTACGGCTGTAGTTTTACGTAGTGTGAACATAGCCTAATACTGGAAAACCCCTTTAAGTCCACCACTATGCTTGGGGCATTGTCCCAGCTTGACAGCCAGCTAATGTTTGTGGAGGTTGTATGTATTTGTGTATATATATGTAATATAGTTTATTACTATAGGTGATGAATATGAAACAGAAGATTCTTCACATGGACAGGATTGCTCCAAGGTGCTGCGGGAGCCGTCTAGTAAGAACAATGTGGAGGACAGGTGAGTGCTTTATTTCCTGGGAAGGGTGTAAAGCTGATATAATGAACACGATGTATCTGCCATTCTTTCTTCCTTTCATGGTTGTTAGGGTCCCACCTGTCTGATTATCTGCACATATGGTGCGGGGCACAAGGTGGGGTCAAAACTCAGTCAGATGGGATTTTTCCAACAACAAATTGTACTCCGGAGGATGACACAGAGCTATGATTAATGTGACTGTGTCCTGAAGCACAGCTGTAATACGACACTATGAAAATGCCGCCCTCCAGACTGAGGGTTAATTATAATAAAGGAGCCGGATCGTGTTCCAACACTAATTATAAATCGAGGATCAAAGCGGAAGCAAAACTGATAATGGAAAGAACATTACAGTTTCCGCAAATAAGTGTTGTCCTTCTTGTAAGGAAAAGTGATTAAATTTTCTCATAGTCTTCAAGATGTATGCTTACTGGAATTAGATTGTCGTCTACCAGTGGATATAAAATTTAGTCCTGATCCTGTGGCACAAAGGTGCAGAATAGGCCAGCCCATCTCCTCTTTTTCACCAAGGAGGGTAGGCGTAGCCCTGGACTTTTGCTGTGTGGGGGAACGCCCCCTGGGCACTAGAGCCTCATTTACATATTAAAGCAGACCTGTCAGCAGCCTGATTGTTAACAAAGAACTAGATAAATTAAAAGATGGAATCATCTCTATCTGTTCTATAGGCCTATTGTGTCCAGCATCAAGGAAAGAAAGAAATCGTTTGAAGAGTTCTTGGAGGAACAGATGAGGATTGAAGAGCAAAGACTTAAACAAACCAGTCTGCAACAGGTAACTTCTATTGAACCTGTACCACTTGGTAATAAACCAGCTTCTTCTTTTGACTACTCTGACTTCTTACAGGCTCATTTGATCACTGGGATAGAATTACAGGAGATTATAAAGGGTAAATTGAGGTGTGACACAACACCCATCATTCTTATTTGGACTTACTGTTACCCAATCCACTGTTATGTATGTTTTGGGTATTATGCTGTATACCTACTATTGCTATTACACTCTGTACAATGGGGCCTAGAATAACTGACCATAGTAGTAATGGGGACTCAAAATGATCTGCATTTTGAATACAAAGTCTAGTGTTTACAAAGTCGGCTACCGTACTAAAGTTTATATATGTATGGGAAAGTGCCAGTCCTGGTGCACAAGCATAGCATATCCATCGACCTTTACATACCCAACAGTGGCCAGAAGTATGTCATTATGGCCTCAGTATGGCAGAGTGCCACTTACACCTATATATTTACATGGCTGTATATTCTCATATGCTAATATGTACAGGAGCAGGAACTCAAGTCAAAAAGACAGTAGTCCTTGTTCCTGTACACTGAGGAGTGAGGCATATACTTTGTGTTCAATTGCCCAGAGAACTGTGTACTGTGTGTAGTTTAGACAGTATACAACATTGCTGCCTACCTTTTAGATGGCTACACACATTGGCTGCCAGCAAAGGTTAATTGATCGTACAGTTCGTGCCTTGCTGCTAATTGTACGGGAGCAGGGACTCCTTCTATTTCCTTCTAATGCTGCGTTTACACGAAACGATATATTGGCCCGATCGTACGATTAGCGATGTCGGATTTACGATTTTTTTTTTTCATAACGATCAGCGTTTAAACGGTACGATATATCGTATGGAAATTCGCACTGCGATCGTTTTGCGATCGTTTAAGCCTATCTCACACATTGGTTAAATCGGCGAACGACTGTTCACACGGAACGATTTGCAAATTTTTTGCGTACGATGAACGACGATTTGATAACCTGTTGAAAGATCAAAATGTACGATTTATCGTGCGTCGTTCGATCGTTCGCTGCGTTTACACGTACGATTTTCGTTCGAATTCGACCGTTATCGCGCAAATTCGCACGATAATCGTTACGTGTAAACGCACCATAAGAGTCCATGCTCCTTTACATAATTTGCTAAACAATTTGCTTATCTCAAACAGTGAACTTAAAGGGGTTGCCCAGGAATAATTCATACTTGGCCATACCTGTCCCATTCGCCCGCGGCTTCCAGATCCTGGGCCTCCAGCCCTGTGCCACTGTCATTGTTTTGAAAGTCTATGCTGAGTGTCTATTTCCTATGGGAACGGGGCGTCATTGAATGTTATAAAAACGTGGATCACAGGACGCGGCACAGAGGGGGCGTCCTGTGATTCGGCAGTGGGATGTGGCCATGTTTGTGTAGCGCTGGATAAACCCTTTAAAATGTACAAATGTTAATAATTCTCCTTTTTTATGCTGAAGGCCATTGAGGAACAGTCAAAGAGTAAACCTGCAGTTAAAAGACCCTTTCTGCGTAGAGGGGAAGGAATTGCCAGATTTAAAACTGCACCACCAAAACGAAGTAAACCTCAGGAGAACGCAGCAGTTCCTCAGAAGGTCCCAGAAGTCACTATTCCCCAGAAAGTGGAAAAAGTTCATTTTCAAAGGAAAACTGCATCATTGAGTAAAGATCAGACGCCTGAGAACAGTGCAGGAGCACCAAAAGTGACAGCAGTACCTGCAAGGGAGAGGAACGAGTCAACCCAGAAGAAAGCCGTCCTGAAAAACCACAACTTGAAGCATAGTGTCTCCTCGGCCACAGCACCCGGGCAGCTCGATGATAAAACCACCGTCAGTGGGAGAAGCTCTGTTACACTGGAGAGAAAAGGTATGCTAGAACCCGATAAAGAAAATATGGACAACACAAAGTCAGATGAAACCAGCAGTAAAGGAGGCAATAAGGTCAGTGATGGAGGTGCAAAAGTAGCCAACCCGGCAGAGTTGTCTTTTGAAGTTTCCTTCCAGAAACGGACGTTGAATTGGGAGAAGGAGAAACAAAAGGAACATTTTGAACTAGATGAGTTTTTGCTTCTGGAGCAAGCGGCAGAGGACCTCTCCTTTTCCAGCAACTCTTCCTTTGTCCAGAAACTCCTTGATCAGAATTTTCAGACTGACAGCCGACGGTTGTCTTCTACTCCGGTAAAATTGGCAGACAAGAACCAGGAAAAAATAAGTAACACTGCGAGGAATACAAACGGAGGAAAACTCTATCAGAGAATGGATATGCAGAGGCCATTGTCAAGGAATGCTTCTAGTCTTGGACTTCCTGAACAAAGTGGGAAAAACTCTTTGGAGTTACATAGGACTAGTGAAGAAGCCAAAAAATCTCAGATTTCTGACCCTGTGTCAAGTGAAGGGGATTATGCATCTTCAGGGGATGAACACAGTAACTCTGTTTCAAGTGAAAATGGAGATGATAGTGACGGTAGCGTCAAGGGTGATGGCCCTAACACTGAAGGATCTAAGGGTCCTGCTAAAAGACATAACAGGGACAGTAAGGGCAGGGATTTTGATCTAGACTTATCAGATGGAGAAGACGATAGTAAAGAGAAAACACTATTGGCAGAAAACAGTAAAGTGTCTTTGAAAAATGATGAAGATGATGATAGCTCTTCATCCTCGGACTCAAGTCAAATGGTGTTTGACGATGAACGGACTTGGGATGACCTGGGTAATGTGCAGAGCTTGAAGGGGGTTTATCAAAGTCATTTTGCTACTAAGCAGTTTATTCCATCTGAGTATACGAGCAGCAGTCCTACAGATGCCTCGGACAAGGCCGTCACAAGGAAGGTGGCATCGAAAAAAGGAGACCAGCTCAGAGCTGCTACGCCTAGTGCTCCAGACCATGCCCCAGCCTCCGAGCTCATGATGAGACTGTTTCCCGCTCTGAAGCCCAAAGCGAAGCCAGAGGCATTGAGTGTAACTAAACCTGTGGCAAGTCAAGAAGGACCAGGTAAGGAAATCTGAACTGATTTAAGTACTTTATAGAAAGTGGATGAGTGGAGACAAACCTGATTATCATTCAGTATTGGAAAGGCCAAGTAACGTTTTAACATTTTCTTCAGCAATGGATAATATAAGACATGATAATGGATAATGAAGAAAATTATAATTATTTTCCTGATTGATAAAATTGATGGCCTGTCGAAAGGATAGGCTAGCATTGTCTGAGTGTGAACAACTGATGGGCACCGGCAAACATTGATGGCCTATCAATGTATTGAACCCGAAAAACTCCTTTATTGTCCAATTTATTGTAAAAAAAATTGTTAAAACTTCACTTGGCTTTTTAACCCCCTCAGGACCGGGCTAATTTTCGTTTTTGCGTTTTCGTTTTTTTCTTCCTTGTGCTTAAAAGGCCATAGCACTTGCATTTTTACACCTACAGACCCACATGAGCCCTTATTTTTTGCATCACTAATTGTACTTTGCAATGACAGGCTGAATTTTTGCATAAAATATGCTGCGAAATCAGAAAAAAAATTATATGCGCGGTGAAGTTGAAAAAAACCACACAATTCTTTTTCTTTGGGGGGGTCTGCGTTTTTACGCCGTGTGTCTTATGGAAAAACTGACATGTTGTGTATGTTCCTCAAGTCCTTTACGATTACAACAATATGTAACATGTATAACTTATTGTATCTGATGGCCTGTAAAAAATTCAAACCATGGTTAACGTGGTTCCTTAAAATCGCTCTATTCCCAGGCTTATAACGCTTTTATCCTTTGGTCTATGGGGCTGTGTGAGGTGTCATTTTTTGCGCCATGATGTTTACTTTCTATCGGTACCTTGATTGCGCACTTTTTTGCACTTACGCCATTTACCGTACGAGATCAAGAATGTGATAAGTTATTTTGGGCGATTACGCACACGGCGATACCAAACATGTTTATTTTTTTATTTATAAAATGGTAAAAGGGGGGTGATTCTGACTTTTATTAGGGGAGGGGGCTTTTTATTATTAATGACACTTTATTTTTAACTTTTACACTTATACTAGAAGTCCCCCTCTCATTCAGATCTATGCTGCATAGATATACAGCATAGATCGATGAGATCGCCACTCGATTGCTTCCGGTTGCTGCAGCCGGAAGCAACCGAATGCCGAGCCGGGATCAGCGCCATTACAGCGCAGACCCCGGCCGGCACCAGTCACAGAGATCGCTCCTCTGTGACAACGTCACGGGGGAGCAATCTCCCCACTAGACACTAGGGATAAGCTGCTCTGAAGTCTTCAGATGCAGCTGTCAACTTAATTAGCGGGCACGGCGATCGGGCCGTGCCCGCTAATAGCCGCGGTCCCGTGCTGCATGCGGCACCCGGGACCGCGGCGGTTCAGAGCGGGGTCGCCGCGCGGCCCCGCTCTGAACGCCCCCACCCGCGCAAGGCCGTACAGTTACGTCCTTGTGCGAAAAAGGGGTTAATACACACCAATAGTCTTGCTTTACTCCATTAAATAAATAATATCTATTAATATCTATTCACTTCAATGGGAGCTTGAGCTGCAGTAACCCAGTACTGCCACTACACAGTGAATGGAACCATCTGCTTTTGGCCACGTTCACCATGTATATGCGAAGCCATAGCTCCTGCTGATCAGACATCGATGACCTATCCTGATGATAGGCCGTCAGTGTTCTAAACATGGAAAACCCTTTAAAGGTGCCAATATACAACATTAGCTGTCAGCTGAATACTCCCATGACAGCCATTTCTCCCAACCATGGTTACCCATTGTATATACCTTTAATTTTCTTGACTCATAAATGGCAGTGCCCACCTGCTTCTTTTATGCCGTAAAGCACTGACTACTCTCACTGTTTTCCAGGAGACGCTCTGCGATCTCAACTTCTGAAGGAAAAATTAGTTGAATTAGAAACGGAAATTGAAAGATTTAAGATGGAAAATGCCTCCCTGGCAAGACTACGCGAAGACAAGGAGAAAACGCTAGAGACTCTGAGGTTTGATATGTTACTAAATTATAATTCATTTATGCAGTCTTTCTTTAGTCGGAGAGGTCCAGCTCCCAGCATGCTTACTCATCAACTGTTTATAGGGGAGATGACATTAGAACATTGTACCATCTTCAAGGTGCGCTTGCAGTCAACATACTTTTTGTAGTAGTGGTACAAGGAACTGCGCTGTGGCCCCTTTAGTCAGCCGATCGAGGGGGATGCAAGGAGTTAGACCTCCACTGATCTAATATCTACAGGCCATCTTGAAGATAGGCCATCAGTTTTCACAGGCTGGATAACCCCTTTACATATGTATATTGCTCTGGCACAAGAGGCACCGTATGCTATTTTTTCTCTTAATTTGTACGAACATTTATGTTTTCTTAACAGAAAAGAAGTTTCAGACTTTGAGCAGCAGAAAGCTAAAGAACTGGCCAGGATAGAGGAGTACAAAAAAGAAGAAATGAAGAAGCTCCAAAAAGAGCGCAAGGTGTTTGAGAAATACGCTAGTGCTGCACGAGCCATACCAGACAAGAAGGAACGGGAGGAAATCCAGGTGAGGACTATGCAGTCCACTCCTCATATAATCCATCATTGGTAGATATTCCAGATTAGTTCTCTTTTACACAGTCCATTCTTTTAGATGTTCACACCAATACACTCTACCATAATACAGTATGTAGTTTACTCTCTGGGCTACATTCAGATGTAAAATGTGTATTTTCATGTCCCAAGACTTTAAAGCAACAGGTCAAAGACTTACAAGAAGAGCTAAAGAAAAAGGAGACAAAATGGTCAACTACCCACGTACGGCTCCGAAACCAGATAGAAACCTTGTTGAAGGAAAATGGGGAACTGCGGGAAGAAATCAAGTTTATGGAGAAAGTTCGGGTAGAGACATGGAAGAAAGCGGAGGCTGTGGAAAGCAGAAAGAAGACAAGTGAACCTCCAACTATTCCGCTGAAGAGATCGGAATCTGTAGTAAGTGACCCAGTCCCAGCAATAACTAAGGGCCCTGTAGGACCTATATAAGCTATCAGCTATCTCGGTGATTGGGCTAGTTTACAAGGCTTGATCACTTGTGTGGCCAATGATCACTCAATCATTTGTGCTGGCTTTCTGGCAATCATCCATGTGCCGCTCATGCCATTGTTACGTGAAGATAAATGTAGGCAATGGCTGATTTTAATTTTTTTTTAATTTTTTACTATGTCAGAAGGCCGGATCAGCTGATAATCTCCTTATATATTAGGACCTCTAATACTGATAAATATTACGACTACATAGAACCTCTTGGTTTTGCAGTCATAATATGGCATGTGTAAATGTATATGTGACCATACTTTACCTCTGTATGCCTTCGATTTCCTAGAGGGTTTTTAGGTCAGATTTCCGAGTGCAGTGATGTATCTTTGTTGGCACCACTGTGGTTTATTCTATGGGGCCATAAAGACCCTGCGTGCATGGTGCTTTTCAGGCATCATAACCCTCTTATCTTCATTTTTAGAGTCCCATGCACATGTTAAAACAGAGAAGAACATCAGCGCCTGAACCAGAAAAGAGCACAAGGATTCAAAGAAGCCAATCTCCTATTAAAGGTATGCTGAAATAGAGACTGATAAATTATCAAAAATCATAAAGTTTCATCCCATATTCAATCATCATGGGTTTAAAGGGAACCAATCGGCACAATTGTGCTGATTAGGTTCCCAGCAGCCCATAATAGATGTGTTAAGGAATCTCCTTACCATGTCCTGGGTTACTCCTTTGGTCTTTTAACAGGTTCTAATGGGCCTCCCTGCCTGTCAATCACTGCCACAGGACAGAGAGCCGTGACTAGTTCCTGGCCCTCTCCCTGCCTTGTGCACGGCAGTATAAGAAGGTACCAAAGGAGAAACCCAGGACATGGTAGGGGGGTTCTTACCACATCTTTCATGCACTGCTGGAAACCTAATCATCCCAATTGTGCTGATTGGCTGACTTTAATATGTTTTTAATTTTGTGGTGTTTTTAATTTTGTGGTGTTTTTTTTTCTTTCTAAGGATTATCTTCCAGAAGTTTCAGACAGATGTCTCTCAGCGACTCCAGTAATTCTGAAGTATCGAAAACCAAAGCAACAGAGCCTGTGACCAGCACTACTCCGCAGGTAAGGGAATTATCAGAAATCACATCTGCCTTGTACAAGTATAAATCTTATAGGTCCTTTGGTTGCTGCATGCACCCATTTTCCCCAGAAGTTCAGAGTATACTGCGGTGTACTTCAGACTTCTCTCTACTCTGGACAGTCCTTGAAGCCAGACAAGAGGCCTATCTTTTGTAAGTAGCCCTACACATTAGACTTGGCAAAGCTTTAGCTGTCCAGACATGATGGGAATTGTAGCTTTGCAACAGCTAGGGGGGCTGCAATTTCCCACCCCGTGATTTATTGTGCATGGCCACCGTAGGCCATTTTGACATGTACAGAATCTGCAGCAAATTTCGCACTGCAATCCTTTGTTCTGTCATTTTCTATGGCTTCACGTACGTGCAGCAGATCTTTCATTCTGCTGCAAGTATGTAAAGCCCCTATCAGCAGGTTCTCCCCAGAGAACCTTATGATATGCCGCAGTAGCTGTGTCCCTCAGTAATATATGGCCATTAGTTTCACCCCTCTCCTCCCCCGCATTGCTTCTAAAATCACTAAATGCTCTTATGCAAATTACTTGCTTAAGAGCATTTAGGGCGTTGCTCTGGGCCGTTGCATGCATTCCTTATCCCTGCAGAACACGGAACGTGTGAATGCGGCCTTAGTTTTCATAGACCTGTGCTTAGCTGATTGCCATGGGCTCCGGAAAGTATTGCAGATGTCAGTAATGACTGGTTACTTATTTCTTTGCAGGTTCCTGACAAGGTGCAACCTACGGAGCCAAAAAATGACAATTCCCCAGTAAAAGATAATGATGATGTCCAGGGAGAAATTACATATCCAGATGGAAAGGTGACATGACCAATTCTTTTACTGTAGTAGTGTATTATAAGCGTATGTTTATAAGGCTTATTGTACTTCTGGTGGGCTCTTAGGGAGATACTGTGATGATAATTAGGACATTGTATTGCTTATGCTTTATGGCCGCCTTTTTTTTTTTTGTTAAAATCACTAAACAGTATTAGTAAATGACTTTTCCTCTCTCTGCAGATGGAGCGGATTCTAAGAAATGGCTGTCATGTCATTTTATTTCCAAATGGGACACGTAAAGAAGTCAGTCCTGATGGGAAGTCTACTACGGTGACCTTCTTCAATGGGGATGTGAAGCAAGTGATGGCAGATCAGAGAGTGGTAGGTGTCTGATAGCTCTATGGCTGTGTGGTACATTTGGCATCCTTTTTGCTTCTCTTCTCAATTTCATTTTTATCCTTGGCTTAGATTTATTATTACGCTGATGCCCAGACTACGCACACAACGTACCCCGATGGACTTGAAATACTTCAGTTTTCCAATGGACAGATAGGTTGGTGAACATTTTTCTAAGAAATTACCTATAATGGTGAAGACATTTAGAGGGAAAGGTGCACATTAAAAAACAGCTAATCTAGTGTTTGACAGTCTGATGAATGAACATATATTGGGAAATAAGGTAATGTTACAAACTTGGGGGTCTTTCATGATTTTGATACAGACTGTTAGGGTGCCTTTACAAAGCTAGGAACAGACTATAAAGAGAGAATAGTTCATAAATAATTTCTCCCCTTTTTAAATACATTTCTGGCTTTTGATTCAAAAATCTTCAGATAAATCTCTATGTAAAGGCACTCTTAGCCCGAAGTCCTGTCCAGTGCCCATTCTGTAACAGACTTCCTGTTCCAGTGTACAGGACACTCTAGCCAGGAATTCAGCCAAATCTCTCTCCCTCTATACATAAACATTGTCAGGTACTGCACATATTCACTTGAATAGAAAAAAAAAAATCTGCAATACCTGCCACTGACAACATAAGGTTCGTTTTTTTTGGAGGAACATTGTATGTCCCTTTTGTGGCCGCCTACACAGGTTTTGCATTCCATTTCTTTACAGAGATTTTCCTGACTGCTTCATTATGTTCTCTGCCTCCCAGTTTATTCAAAATAGCGAAGATTCTTTACTTGTGTCCCCTACTGCTGTCAAATCTTGTGGTTCTCTTCTTCCCCCTTCCAATGTTGTTTTATTCCTGTGGGCACAAAACTTCATTGGAAGAAGTCATTGCACCAGAAGTTAGATTATACTAAAATGTAGAAGCTTGAAATGATGTTAAAATCCTGATTCATTTTGTAAAATTTTCCCTCTATTTAGAAAAACATTTTCCCGATGGAAAGAAAGAGATAACATTTCCAGATCAAACAATAAAAAATCTTTACCGTGATGGAAGAGAGGAGAGCATCTTCCCTGATGGAACTATTATAACCACTCATCCGTAAGTTATATCTTTGTATGTATGGTTGCACAATGCACACCGTCATACAAATATTTCTGTCACAACTTTTATTTGCACAAGCTGCTCTGACCAGGCCGGTGTCTAAGTTTTCCTTATAGTGCATGGGCCATGCAAGACTTTTTACTAACATTTTCTCAGAGATGTAAATTTTCCAAATGGCAGTCTTGCGACATGCGTTGGACAGGGTTAATTTTTGTGAATAGATGTTGAGGGCATTTGAGATTTTCAGTTATTGGTTAAAGGGGTTGGTCACTTTATAGTAAAATTGTTCAGTGGCTAGTAGAGTTTTGACTTTGTAAATGTACTCCGTGTACCTTACAGAACTAAAATCAGCCTCCCCTTCTCCAGGCTGTGCTATCCTGCGGTAAGTCTGTTCATAAGATGGATGACATTGAGGAATATGAGTTCATACCCTGCCATCTACAGGCAGTGATGGACACAGAGGGTGGGGCATGGTCACATGCTCCTCCTTGTCGGCCATCTTATAGACAGATTCGCCACAGAGCAGGGCAGCATAGCCTGGAGAAGGGAGTGAGTTTAGCTCTGAGGTACACAGGGAGCTGCAGTGAGTACACTTGCTAATACTGTACACTGAGCAATTTTACCATAAAGTGTCCAACCCCTTCAAGCAATTGCACAATTAGTGTGAAGGTTCTACAATTTAAAGGAGATTTAATTACTCTTATAATCAAAAATGGGTAAGGCTACATTCACACATCCATTGTTCTCGCAATTGTGGACAGAACATAGGACCAATGGTATTCAATGGCCCTGTTTAGACGGCCGTACGGGGCTGCAATCCATGCCACAAAAAAAAAAAAAAAAAAAAAAAAAAAAAAAAGACATGCTGTAATGCGGTCCGCATTTTGCGTCCCGGATCGCTGTGGGAATGTAGTGCTCTGTGAAGCACGGAGCACTACAGATCCACCGGTAGTGTGAATATAGCCTAAAGTTCCTGGTCCCCACACCTATGTCGACATCAAAGGTTCCCTCCTGCTTGCGAAACAAAAAATAAATTCAAAACTCTTTACTTTGTTAGGAGTTGTAAACAATTCTCATTAAAGCGACTCTGTACCCACAATCTGATTCCCCCCCCCCCCCCAAACCGATTGTACCTTCGGATAGCTGCTTTTAATCTGTCCTGGGGTCCGTTTGGCAGGTGATGCAATTATTGTCCTAAAAAACAACTTTTAAACTTGCAGCCCCGTGCCAAACTGGCATTGCTTAGAATATCTGTGCCCTAACTTTGCAACACCCCTCTGTCCCTCCTCATCATTAGGAATGCCCCTAGAAATTTTTCTCCTGTCTGAACATTGCACAGGTGCCTTAACGATCCAGCCCATGTGCAGTGCTGACACAGGTGATGAATAGTAGAAAATCTGCCTGGAGCATTCATAATGATGAGGAGGAATAGAGAGGGTGTGCCAGCCTAACACATACAAAATCTAGGCCATGCCCGTTGGGCACGGGGCTGCAAGTTTAAAAGTTGTTTTTAGGACAATAACTGCATCACCTGCCAAACGGACCCCAGGACAGATCTTGGATTAAAAGGAGCTATCCGAAGGTACAAGCGGTTTTAAAGTCAATGGTAATGTTGCAGATTGCACAGAACAGCAGATTTTGCAGATGCAAGCAGGTCAGAGGGAATCCTGATCTCAAGATAGGTGTGGGACTAACAACTAGGGGACATTTATGGCATACACATAGAATATGGAAACATTCATCACCATCCAGTGGCTAAATAATAAATCCATATGCTGCCTGACTTTGTATTGATTGTTTCCCATTTCCTGACACATACCACTATTTTTGTATATGTTTTTAGAGATGGGACCAAAGTAATAGAATTTGACAATGGACAGCGTGAATTTCACACGGCTCAGTATAAAAGGCGGGAATATCCAGATGGTACGGTCAAAACTGTATACACCAATGGCCAACAGGAAACCAAATATGCTTCTGGAAGGGTCAGGGTTAAAGACAAAGATGGCAATGTTATCATGGACACTAAGGTGTGAAGTGGCAGCTATGAAGAATTGTTAACCTTATTTATGTCATTATTTATGTTTGCGCTCACCCTGTATATATGTTTTGTAAAAGCAGAACGTCACATGATGTACTTACTGTATATATGAGCTGTACATATGCATTTTTATTTTTTTAATGAACATGTAAAATACATTTAATATAATAAAAACAAGATATGGAGTGTGACTGCTTATTGTGAAGATGTGTAGAGATGAGCTAATTTACAGTTCAAACAAAGTAAATTGCTTTGTTAGCTCGTCAATCTGCTTATCAGCCAGCTGCATTTGAAGTCCGTGCTGCTCCGCCCTGGAGAAGCTTCGAAGGACTGGATCCAGCTTTTCTAGGCACCAGGGTGAAGCGCCATGGACTTTGTATCAGCCTGCTGCTTTTAGAGTTAAAGCAATTTGCTTTATTTGTACTGTTGTGTGTGTAGTATAGTATAAGTGTATTCACATTACTTACTGACAGCAGGTCCCTATGTACCTTATAGAGCTAAAATCAGACTCCCCTTTACAATGTGCTGCCCTGCTCTGTGGTGAGTCTGTCCATAAGATGGAGGAGCATGTGACCATTTCCTGCCTCCAGTCTCATCCTAAATCATATACAGGCTCAGTGGTAGACACTTGGGGGCGGGGCATGGTCACATGCTCCTCCATGTCAGCCATCTTATGGACAGACTAACCACAGAGCAGGGCAGCACAGCCTAGAGAAGGAGTTTGATTTTAGTTCTATGGGGTACACAGGGAGCTGCTGTCAGTTTATACAGTGAGTACACTTAATACTGAACAATTTAAAGTGACCAACCCCTTTAAACTGACTGTACCACCAGGCCCAGGCTGAAGCACTGGAGACGGGCCGACCCACCCTTAGTGGGAGGAAACTTCCCACAAAGGGTGGGTGGGCCCACCTCCAGTGCTTCAGCCTGGGCCTGGTGGTACAGTCACTTTAAGTTACAGGTAAGCTTTAAATCAAAAGATAAATCAGGTCAGGCTTAATTACTCAGTAATGAAACCCAATGTAATGCTGAACTTAACTTTAATTGTCATTAACAAAAAAACAAAACCATAATCTTTATTTCCATTTCACCAAATGAAAAACTCTGTCAAAATAGCTACAGAAAAGATGGATCAATGAACAAAGAACTTCTGGAGATAGTTTTGTGACCTTGATGGGAAAACAGAAAAGATAAATGTCAATTCCGCACTCTATAAAGCAAGTCTAACATTGTTATACAAGGTGGTATTCAATGTATATGTCTAACATGAGGCCTTAAAAAAAAAAAAAAAAAGTTAACGTTATGTATAATTAGAAAAACATTGCCATTTTCTTCCAGAGACAGCACCACTTGTCCTCCTGTTCAGGTGTGGTTTACAATCAAGGTCCATTCACTTCAATGGAACGGAATTGCTACACCCAAACTAGAGGCAGGAGTGGTGCTGTGTCTGGAAGTAGTGTCCACATTTTTCTAAGCCTGGATAACCCCCTTTTAAAGGGAATCTGTCAGCACCCTGGCTCTACTTAACTAGCTGACAGTCCCCTAGTGAGCATGGTGTCTTTTGGTAATTCGTCCGTGCAGTAGATTATGCAGAATTCTACTGTAATAAAGTGTTTGTGCCACACTACCACTCCTTCCTCCTCTTTATGAATAATTAATGCTGCCTGGCCTCCTGCTCACTCAGCGTCAGTGTCTCTGATTGCAGATCAGGCCTCTGTAGGCAGTTTATGTCTAAAAGAAACACTCCTGGTAGAGTTGAATCCCTGAACCCAAATGTATTGGACCTGTGGTCTAGGGATAACTCACTTGTCTAGAGACCTGCCAGCAGTTCATCCTTTGGGTTCACATCCCCTTTTTGAAAATGAAGTCTTTTTTTTTTTCCTCTCATTATTGTACCATTTTTTAGGCTGTGTTCACACACAGTATTCTCAGTATTTTGTTACCAAAACCGGGAGTGGATTTAAAACACAGCTTATGTTCACACACTGTTGAAACTGAGTGGATGACCGTCATTTAATGGCAAATAATGACCATTATCTCAAAAAGAGGATTTTTTACTCACCGTAAAATCTCTTTCTCGTAGTCTTCATTGGGGGACACAGATACCATGGGTATAGGCTGCTGCCACTAGGAGGCGCTGACACTAAGAGAAACAAAGAAAGTGACTCCTCCTGAGCAGGATATACCCGCCCACAGGCACTGAGCTAAACCAGTTTGTACAATAGCAGTAGGAGAAGTCAAGAACAGGTAAAGTAGGAATAACACCAAAACGGAGAAAACTACCATACCGAGGAAAAACCCAAAAGAAAATGGGTGGGTGCTGTGTCCCCCAATGAAGACTACGAGAAAGAGATTTTACGGTGAGTAAAAAATCCTCTTTTCTCGTGCGTCTTTATTGGGGGACACAGATACCATGGGACGTCCAAAAGCAGTCCATGGGGTGGGAAAGATAACCGCTAGACAAAAGCGTTCGGTGAGAAGGCACAGAATAGCACCAACACAACCATCAACTAGGAAGAGAGCAAGGGATGATGCTGAATGCATCCTAAAAAACCCCTACGGATCCGCCGCAAAGGAAAGAGGGTCTAGTCCCTGGAGCAATGTGCTGCACTGCAGACAGAGTGGGTTGTGGCCTTCCTGTAAGCCAGCAACATGATGTAACATTGAGTCCAACAGAACTAGTAGGCTAGATGTGCAGAAAAAAAGGAGACGCCCAGCCAAGTAGGCGACCACAGGCGGCAGGGACTTACCCAGAGGTAGAACAGAAAAAAGGCAAATACAACCATGACGGGAGAGACTGGAAAGTGTTTCATGGCGCATAGAGGTCTAAGGCGTCAAATAAAGGAGAGAGGACTGAGAGTCTCTCATAGTAAGTGCCACTTGAGATGCAGGAGAAGCTGCGTCCCTTACTATGGAGCTGGGAAGAATGGCCAGGCTGGAAGCTCCATAGGCCTAGGAGAACAGTCTTCACTGAGAAGACAAAGATCGAGCACAAGAGAAGTATGGCAATCTAGGAAAAGCCATGGCCTATGACATGAGTAACCCCATCTGAGAAACACAGATGGTAACATGAAGAATAAAGCTTTCCAAGCGTAATGCAGTTCAGGGAAAGGAAGGAGCAGGAGAAAGGAAAACCGCGATCAGAATCTTGTGTAGTTGACCTGGAAGGAGTACAGTAGTACCTGGCACCCCGCAGTGCCTGACAGAAAAGAGGAGCAGAGGAAAGCCGGTAAGCTGGGAAAAATCAAGGTAAGGCTGATGGGCACAGGAGTTGTCACCTGGCAATGGGCACAGCAGTTAATAGATAGACTAGAGCCCATATGTAGACTAGATCTAGAAATCAACATCTCAAAATGTGAGCAGAGACGTTGCTTGGTAAGAGCAGAACAGAAAGAAAAAAAAAAACATTGTGCGGAGACTAATGGCCACATGGAAGAGATCAAAGGATCAACCAGCTCAACCGGAGCCTCAGGCAATGGGAAGGCGAGAGCCAGATGCATTCTGGTGGGCAGAGCCACAGAGAAACAAGGGGGCGTTAACAGTGAATGAGACAAGATGATAGAGAATTGGCAACTTGCCGAATAGATGTAAGCCTGGCCAGAATGTGATGAGTGTGGAGACGATAGAGCCTTAGGTAGGGCCAGACATGGGCCCCTGAACACCCCTGTTTGCAAGGAGAGGACACCTTTAAGGGATTAAGTTCTCGAGGACTCCACATGGGAGACAAGATAAGAGAGGGGGACCGTGAGCCCCGACTGGAGATCATGGCAGGTCAACAAGAAGACCAAGGACAAGGAAGGCCAGCAGGAGTGCTCATAGAGGCCAGTGAGGGCCGGAAACCCACACCCACCTGTTGGAAGAAGCTATATCGGATAACAGTCCTCAGAAAAAGTATCTGGAGGATACTTATTATACTAAATATTCCAACTTTGTGGAGAAGGGAAAGGGCTGTTTAAAGATTTCCTTGCTGGAGTGGTAAAAAAAACCAACCCTAGGATAGGGGGGTCTTGAACAACAGTGCATTACTCCAGAGAGAAGGAGTAATGGTGTATGTGGGAGAACTGCAAACACCGAAATGAGAACAATGCCCCATAGTCCATATGGCCAAAAGGACACCTGGAGGAGCTAGACCACGAAGAGACCATACACCTGTGCTGAGGGCATTAGAGAAAACAGTACAGGCAGTAAACAGGAATGTTCACCCTGTGAGACTGCAGCTGCCAAAGAGAGAGAAGACTAAATACTTGCTATGTTGGCCATAAGCAGATGCAGAAGGAGAAATCCTACAGTAGTACTGTGATGGTCATGTAGGCAGTTGATGTCCTACCTACACCAGGGGTAGAAGAAACCCTTTACTGTTTTACCTGAGGAACCGAGAGGCCTCACTATACACAGATCAATGAGAAGAGGCAAAGTGGCTGGTGCTGACCAAAGCCAGCTACCGGAAGTAGAGCACCATGAGAAACTAAGACCAAACGATGCTGAGGACCATCTGCAGTATAGCAGAAGGGGCGGTCTAAGCATACAAGCCATACCACTGGGGAACAGCCAGCGAGACAAATGCAAGTACGTGGCCATTATGCCCAGATGAAAGACAGAAGAACCGCCCTGACAGTACCAGGAGAAATAGTGACCGGATCTGTATGCTGCCGGCCACCTGTAGTGGGACATGTAGCAGGATGCTAGGGCTTTAGAAATGATACAGCCCAACAGGAAGACACCAAGGTTACGATGCCTGAGAGCAGGTAATTAGACTTGTCAAGGGAAACATATAGAAGACAACATGGTGTAGTAACAGGTTACCCTATGATGATCCCCTGAAGTGACAGGCACAGATCATGTAAGTCCTACGAGGAGGAAAAGGTAATATACAGGGTAACACGAGCAGACTAGCTGCAAGCAGTAAGTAACAGAGGACCAGCATACAAGAGATACAAATACCTGGACTGGAAGCAGGTAATGTACCTGGTTAGACATGTAAGCAGACATGTAACATAGGTCTACAGTGTGTGCTCTGGGAGCAGGGAAGAGATCAGGGCTGTGTCCCAACGTAAATGTGAACTGGACACGAGAAAAGCCCAGCATCACCAGTATAGTGAGTGGACCTGAAGAAGGTGTTATATCGTATAACCGAATACCCCAATCTGTGCACACTGAACTACAGGTAGTTGTATCCATATCATGCAGCAGAGGGCAAAGCTCTGAATAACCTTGTACCACCATCTGGGAGGGGGGTAGCGTGTCCGGTTCTATCTATGTGACATCATGCAGTAAAGGAATCTTCCTTATTTCATGAAGATGAGAGGCAGGTCTGAAGCACTGCCCGCTAATGGGTGATGTGAATGACCGGATATGTGTTGTACCTATGATGTCCTGTAGCAGAGGACATCTGAGTAACACAGGAACAACAACTGACAATGGGTGATGTGTCTGGTCCCATAACCTGCATGACAAACCATGTAGCAGAGGGTTCTGTAGTGAGAGCACAGGAACACCGCATAGTAAGAGGTAATGTGTCTGGTTCCATGTCCTGTTTGCGACACCAATTAGCAAAGGATTCTGCCCCGAGAACACAGTAGTTCCCCTAGGAACGGTAATGTGTCTGGTTTCGTGTCCTGCTTGTGACACCATGTAGCAGAGGGTTCTGCTCAGAGCACAATTACCCTGCCTGGAAAACAGGTAACGTGTCTGGTTCCATGTACTTACCGAGACACCATGTAGCAGAGGGTTCTGCTCAGAGCACAGATACGCCACCTGAAAGCGGGTAATGTGTCTGGTTCCGTCCTACTTGTGACACCATGTAGCAGAGGGTTCTGCTCAGAGCACAGATACGCCGCCTGATAGCAGGTAATGTGTCTGGTTCTGTTTCCTGCGTGACACCATGTAGCAGAGGGTTCTGCTCAGAGCACAGATACGCCGCCTGATAGCGGGTAATGTGTCTGGTTCTGTTTCCTGCGTGACACCATGTAGCAGAGGGTTCTGCTCAGAGCACAGATACGCCGCCTGATAGCGGGTAATGTGTCTGGTTCTGTTTCCTGCGTGACACCATGTAGCAGAGGGTTCTGCTCAGAGCACAGATACGCCGCCTGATAGCGGGTAATGTGTCTGGTTCTGTTTCCTGCGTGACACCATGTAGCAGAGGGTTCTGCTCAGAGCACAGATACGCCGCCTGATAGCGGGTAATGTGTCTGGTTCTGTTTCCTGCGTGACACCATGTAGCAGAGGGTTCTGCTCAGAGCACAGATACGCCGCCTGATAGCGGGTAATGTGTCTGGTTCTGTTTCCTGCGTGACACCATGTAGCAGAAGGATCTCTCTGAGGGCACAGAAACACTGAATCTGATGGGGAATGTGTCTGTGTGCTTGTGTGGTTGTATATATGTATTAATGTAATTGTATATATATAAAATCTGACACAGGAGGGGTCAACCAGCACCAAAAATGCTGGATCTGCTGCCTAAGGGTTGCTGGAAAAGTGCAAGGAACCTAGGACATAATAAAGCCTGATGCACGCCATTTTCCTATATGTAATGGTGTAATTATCACTTCCACCAGTAGGTGGCAGGAGAGATGCATTGTGTCCCAGGCTGCTGGAATAGAGAACAGTGTGTGTGGTAGCTCCATCAGGAGACCACACACACACACACATACACACATGTGGCAGGGGGAGGGGGGAAGCAGCATCCCTCAGTGCAGGCTCCAGAGAGAGCCATAAGGGGGGGATGCCGCGGTCCGCGCTGCACCCGAAAAGGGGCGGGGCCTACCGGGAGGGGGCGGGGCATCCCACAGTGAAGGCTCCACAGAGAGCCACAAGTAAGATTAAGGTGGGATGCTGCGGGCCGCCTGGTTCCCGAAAGGGGGCGGGGCCTACCGGGAGGGGGCGGAGCATTTCAGTACAGGCTCCACAGCTTGTAAGAAGGCGGCAATTCTCCGACTTGCGGGGCACCCGAAAAAGGCGGGGCCTACCGGAAGAGGCGGGGCCTCCCCAGCGCAGGCTCCAAACATAATAAAAGGAATGAAGTGGGCCGCGCAGCGCCCGAAAGGGGGCGGGGCATACCGGGAGGGGGGGGGGGGAGGTAGCCCTGTGTGTACTCTGGAGAGCCACAATAGAGGAGGATGCCGCGGCACCCGGTAAGGGGCGTGGCTTAGGGAAAGGGGCGGAGCATCCTTTAGTATGGTCTCTGGAGCCACATGAAAGGAAAAGTGCGGGAAACTGTGGCCTGCGCAGCACCCAGTCAGGGGAGGAACATCCCTCACAGTGCAACCCATAGCACACAGAGAGAGACACTAATAAAAATATAATGGTGGAAGGGCTGGGCTTCTACTGACTGAGGGGAGACCCTGAAAATGTCAGGAGAGGAGCATCTGCCTGGGGAGGGCTGCAAGTGACTGGAGAGGGAGAGCTGCCTATGTGGAGTAAAATGGCGGCCTGGGAGGGTGGGCAGGGGGAATATACTCACCTAGGAGCCCATACTCACCATTGTCGTCTTCAGCCGGTGGGTGCCTCACCTTACGCGCCAAGCTCTGGGGGGCGAGGCGGGAAGGGGCTGTGCGGATACAGAGTCCGCAGAAAGGCGACCAGATAGTCAGACTGATCTGGGGCCCTGGTGTCACGTTGCCGGCCGGTGGCGACCGAGGGGTGACAGCCCATTTACATTTATGGTGTGTTCCCTGGTCGCATAGTGGGGGGATCAGGGTGAGTTTTAGATAACCCACCGTGCCCAAGAATCCATAGGACCTAGAAGGAAAAAGAAAATCTAACTAAACATAAAGGAAGAAACTGGTCTGGAGAACCCAGACCTGTGTCTGCCTCCTACTGACACTAAGCTAAACTGGTTTAGCTCAGTGCCTGTGGGCGGGTATATCCTGCTCAGGAGGAGTCACTTTCTTTGTTTCTCTTAGTGTCAGCGCCTCCTAGTGGCAGCAGCCTATACCCATGGTATCTGTGTCCCCCAATAAGACGCACGAGAAACAGCCATTGTTTTAAAATAAAGGTAATTATTTGCCATGAAATGGCGGCCATCCACTCAATTTCAACAGGGATTTGAACCAAAGAATGACCTGCTGGTAGGTCTTTAGACAGGAGAGTTACCCCTAGACCACAGCTTCAACACATTTGAGGTCAGATTCAACTATATCTAAGTGTTTCTTTCAGACATAGCCAGTGTCTTTGGTTGCAGATCAGTCCTCTGTAGGCAGCGGAGCGAGCAGGAGGATGGGCAGCATTGATTATTCATGAAGAGGAGTAAGGAGTGGTTAGGTGTGCCATGGTGCAGCACAAACATCACTTTGCCACTTCATTACAGTAGGATTGTGCATAATCCACTGCAAGGACTAATTACTAAATAGGTACCATGCTTACTGGGAGACTGCTAGCAGATTAGGTAGGGCCCAGGTGCTGACAGATTCCCCTTAAGCTCCATAAACCTGAGGGGAGGAGGGGCAGATCAGTATACTGAGGTTCCCTAGTACACCAAACCACCTAATTCACATATTAAACGCAGAATGAAGGTAAGAAAGTAGGGCTGGGCGGTATACCGCAAAAATACCGATACCGTCACTGGCGTCGGTTAACCGACCTCAACTCTGCCAGGACGGTATCTGCGGTAATTTTGTATTTTTAGCTCCCAAAATACCCTCTCCTGTGTCCTCAGAGCGCTCCTGCACACAAACTCGCGGCCCGGCGTGATAGCTGCACGTTATGTGCAGGGACGCCGGTATCAGAGCGGGAGGAGCAGCAGGGTCCCGGTGAGAATGCCCAGGTGCACAGCCCTCCCCCCGCACCCATTCAGTCCAAGCGCCCGCCCTCCCCCCGTCCCGCTGTACTTGTCCCGTCCGGCGTCCCTGCACACACAGGACAACATGTGCAGCGCTCGCCGGCCGGGGGGGGGGGGGGAGCGCTGCACATGTTAATGTCCTGTGTGTGGAGGGACGCCGATGTGCGTGCGGGGGAAATAGAGGAGCAGCAGGGTCCAGGGGAGAATATTCTTGAGGGCACAGCCTTCCTCCACACCCGTCCCGTCCGAGCGCCCGCCCTCCCTACCGTCTGGTCCGAGGCCCGTCCCGCCGCACCTGTCCTGTCCAGTATTCCTGCACACACAGGACATTAACATGCAACGCGAGCGCTGCACATGTTAATGTCCTGTGTGTGCAGGAAGGAGGCCATGTCACAGCTGAAGGAGGAGCAGCACGTGGGGGCGGCTGGCCTGTAGTCCCCACAGTACAGGACTGTAACATAGGAGGGATAATTGGCTGCAGCAGGCAGGATAATAATTGGCTCCTGCAGTCCATCCATTCCTCCTATGTTACAGTCCTGTACTGTTACTGAGGGAACTACAGGTCCCAGCATGCAGCTTTCTGTATAGTAATACACCCCTGCAGGCCCCCCTATATAGCAATACACCCCTGTCCGCCCCCCCCCCATATAGTCATACACCCGTCCACCCCCCTGTACACCCATACACCCCTGTCCGCCCCCCCTGTATACTCATACACCCCTGTCCGCTCCTGCTGTATACTCATACACCCATGTCCGCCCCCCCTGTATACTCATACACCCCTGCCGCCCCCCCCCTGTATACTCATACACCCCTGTCCGCCCCCCCCCCTGTATACTCATACACCCCTGTCCGCCCCCCCCCCCTGTATACTCATACACCCCTGTCCGCCCCCCCCCCTGTATACTCATACACCCCTGTCCACCCCCCCTGTATACTCATACACCCCTGTCCGCCCCCCCCCCCCCTGTATACTCATATGCCCCTGTCCGCCCCCTCCGTATAGTGATGCACCCCAATCTGCCCCCCCCCGTATACTCATACACCCCTGTCTGCCTCCGCGTATAGTAGGGCAGAGAGAGATAGATAGATAGATTGTACTGTACTGTCACCTGTATATACTATATACCCAGCATATTTACTCTGGGTACCTATAGTACATAGCTATATGCTACTTGTATATACACGTCCTGTAGTGTGCACATAGCTGTATGCTGTATACCTGTATATACACGTCCTGTAGTGTACACATAGCTGTATGCTGTATACCTGTATATACATGTCTTGTAGTGTGCACATAGCTGTTTGCTGTATACCTATATATACACGTCCTGTAGTGTGCACATAGCTGTTTGCTGTATACCTATATATACACGTCCTGTAGTGTGCACATAGCTGTTTGCTGTATACCTATATATACACGTCCTGTAGTGTGTACATAGCTGTATGCTGTATACCTGTATATACACGTCCTGTAGTGTGCACATAGCTGTATGCTGTTTACCTGTATATACACGTCCTGTAGTGTGTACATAGTTTGGGTTGCTGCTCATTGAGTTACTGTACTTTTTTTTTACTTTGAAACAAACTATTCCCAGTTTGGCACGGCCAAGTGGGTGTGGCTTGTAAAAGGGTGTGGCTTACAAAGGGGGCGTGTCATAGTTATCGTCCAATTATCGTTACCGCAGCTACATATGCGATAAACCGCGATATTAATTTAGGCCAATATCGCCCAGCCCTATAAGAAAGCTAATGTTAGTATCTCTGGCTTTATGGGGACATTCTCTTCTAACCTGCTGTTAGTTTCCTTTAAACAAATGATTCTTTCTTCCTTCACTATGTTCATTGTAGGAAGGAGGGAAGGTTCCCTTCCAGCGTGCCGCACTAAAGTTATGAAGAATTAGCTTGAGTTTTATGCCCAAGTCTTTCCTTCACAATGTTTATGGCAATACATCTCAGTTCCATCTGCTTTTAGTGTTGGTGGAGAGGATGTATACAGGGGGGGGGGGGGGGGGAGAGAAGTGGCCTTATCTTCTGATGTACATGTACAGGCTATAGGTAATGCTGTCTGCCATCTAATGGCGAGAGGTGAACATGACAGATGTATACAGACCATATGGCTAATAAGATACTTTTTTGGCCTCTATCGGACAATGGAACTCGGAGGATTTATTGAGCACGATACTTGCCTCTATTCACATCTCATCTACCTCTGCCAGTCCCCTGGCAATCAATGGCTTGTGTATGAGCTGATGATTTTCATCATACAAGAACACAGTATTTTCTGATCCAGTCTAGGAAAGGAAAGACATTGTAAACAATCAATTATACCTTCTCATATTTGATACTGACCTTTAAAGTGAAAGTCCACCATTAAAGTGTACCCCCAATGTTTACATGAACACTTCTTTAGACCTTGGCACTGGGAGGACTTACCAGGAGGTAAGCGATGACACCTCCAGACACAAATTGTAAAATTCTGATGGTTTGGCTGTTACTTAAAGGGGTTAGGGCCCTATTCCACTGGACGATTATCGTTTGCATAATCATTAACGATCTCAAACGACCGCTATTGCGAAAGACCTGAAAACGTTCACTCATTTCCATGGAATGATAATAGTTACTAATGATCGTAATTGCGATCGTTTTTTTCTTCGCTATTTATTCGCTATTGCGTTCGTATCCATTGCGAACGACTGAACGACATCATATTTAATGCGAACGAGCAACGATAAAAATAGGTCCAGGTCTTATAAAGCGATCAACGATTTCTCGTTCGGTCGTTAATCGTTAACTGCATTTTAACCGAACAATTATCGTTTAGATTCGAACGATTTAACGATAATCTGAACAATAATCGTCCGGTGGAATAGGGCCCTTATCCAACTTCTAAAAACAAAAGGTCTATCCTCTGGGAAGACCTTCAGGGTCCATCTACTATCCCTCTCAGCTGTTTCAAGGGTGTGAGTGTCACAGCCACATTTTTAGTATAACAATGCCCCCTTCTCCATTACAAATATAGGAACGGTACAAGCAGCAGTAAACACTGAAGAGGTTGTGACACAACCCCAGAAGCCCCCTTTTTTTTTGCATTAATAAAAGATGCATAGTGTGGTATTAAAGAAAAAGAAAATACTCTTACAACACATGAAGCAGAAAGTATCTTCTTCTCCACCAAGTCCACCATATCATACAACGCTCTCATGCTCCATTCTGGGCAGTACACAATTCTCACATCCTCAAAGTCCTTTTTTGGAGGCTTAAATCCGGCCAGCTTCACTTTGATAGCTTTTGCTGGGTACAGCATAAGTAAAGGTGGGAGCTGAAACAAACTAGATAAAAAAAACATACATGTAGTCACGATAGGTCCAAGACTATCAAAGTCCTTGTGTCTGCTCAATACTAAACCATGCATTGCAAGCAGCCAACAGGTTTTTATCACAATATGAAAAACTATTTAAAAGAATTTGTTTCAGAATTGCTTTCTACATTAAAGCGGCACTATCAGCAAGTTCTTCCCAGAGAACCTGCTAATATGCCGCAGTAGCAGAGGACCTCAGTAGTATATTGCAATTAGTTGCAGCCCTCTCAGCCCCCTCATTGTTTGTAAAATCACTAAATGCTCTTATGCAAATTACTTGCTTAAGAGCATTTAGGGCGTTGCTCGAGGCCTGAGAGCATCATCGCGCCCTGCCCAGCCCACCCCCTCCTGCCCCGCCCACTATGTATATTTATAACTGCATAGTGGCCTCTATACACGGCGGCTGCGCAGGGAAGCAGTCCCGCCGGGTGGGAGGTTCCTAAAGGTGTAAGTATAAGTCTATCTTATATGTACATCCCGAGGGACCTCCGGGAGGTTCAGCTGTGGCCCGGGGGGTTCAGTCCGACGGGACAGCTTCCCTATGCAGTCCACTATGCATATATGAATATGCATAGTGGGCGGGACGGGAGGGGTCGGGCTGGCCACGGCAATGCTCTCTGGCCTCGAGCAACGCCCTAAATGCTCTTAAGCAAGTAATTTGCATAACAGCATTTAGCGATTTTACAAACAATGCGGGGGCCAAGAGGGGTGCAACTAACTAAAATATATTACTGAGGTCCTCTGCTACTGCGGCATATCAGCAGGTTCTCTGGGAAGCTTTAACTATTGTTAGTTGTTTATATTGTGTTTTAATGTTTTAACAGATTTTTTTTTTTAAAGAATTTTGATGTTTTTTTTAATTTTCCTATGTATATTTTAAAAAATAATCTTGAAATCTTGCAGTTTTCATTCTCACCACTAGACATAAAACTAAGCTGAGGCTTTCTGTTCTGTCTGAGATGATAGGGAGGAGGCTGCTGTAAAGGGATCTGGGCAGCATTACAGTAAAAGTAACACCGGTAGATAGAGGAGGCAATAGGGGCTCAATCTTCTTCCTCCCTGTGGAATGAACTCACAGAACATGCCCATTGAAATCAATGGGAGAGTTTCTCTCTGTTATTGCCTATATCCGTAAGTCTAGAAGTGATACACCATATACGACAGAAAGATGAGTCTTATTACCTGTAAGCATCAAGCACTGATGTATTTCCATAGTCAACAAACTCCACAACACAGGTGACAGGGTCGTACCCTTTAATGGATTGTAATTTGGCTCTATGCAACAAACCATCTCTGTAAGTAGCAAGACAAGGCATGGCTGTAAATGGAAGGAGAGGGGTCAGCATCTCTATAATATAGTAAAGTCATGTGTATCGGCTACAGAGACGGCTAAAAATCACTCCTAACCTGTTCTAAAATCCGTCAAGAATGGAAACTCCCTTTCTTCAGAGTTGATTTCCTTAAGGATGGATCTAAGAGGATCAGTGTCAGACTCACTCTCTTTCTTAACAAGGATGAAGACCTGCAAAAAGGAAAGCAATTGGTCTAAGTAATAAAGTATCCTATAGTAAAAAGCAAAATGACCCTCCAGTTATAAAACCATAACACAGTAATGCGTCAAAACATACAGATTAGTTTCATTGTAGTACATAGTTATTTTTGCACGGTCGAGGCAAGAAGAAAGATACTTCCTCCTCCAGCCGTCCTAAGAACTCTAGCACGTGTTATATACTGATGCTGACCTACAAATCAGCTTATCACTACGGGCTGCTACAACCAATCAGAAATTTCTCCTGCAGCAGTTATGACAGGGTTAAAATAAGGTTGCGTGTTACCCATTTAAGTGAAAGACCGTTCTTTCTGCGTTAGGATGACCATACACCTGAACATGTGCCTTAGCCGAGCATTTGTGTGTTCTGGATGGAGAGGGGGGATGTAAACCACTGCCAGATACTTCTTAAGGCCCTATTACATGGAACAATAATCGGCCGAATTGGCCGTATTCGGCCAATTATCGCTCTGTGTAATAGACACAACAATCAGCCGATGACAACGATCATCGGCTGATCGTTGATATAGGTTTGAACCTATAATTGTCGGGTGCCGACCGCGCATCGCTACGTGTAATAGCGGTGCGTGGCCGGCAGCTGACCATTTCCAAAGTGCATACATTACCTATCCATGGTGCACGGTTCCTCCTGTGCTCTTGCTTCTCCCCGGGTCCTGTGCGCTGCAGCTTCAGAGCGGCCTGTCTTAGCTGACAGGCTGCTCAGCCAATCACTGGCCGGGACCGCCACGGCCAATGATTGGCTGAGCGGACTGTCAGCTAAGACAGGCCGCTCTGAAGCTGCAGCGCACTGGACCCGGGCGGTGAAGCAGACCGCAAGAGGAGCCCTGCACCATGGATAAGTAATGTATGCCATTTAAAGCAAGGGTTGCAAGGACATCTGTAAAGATGTCCATGCAACCCTTATTAAATGATTGGGCCGTGTAATAGGCCCAGTAAGCGAGCACCGTTCTAGCAGAGCGGCGCTTGTTTACAGTTATTGTCCGGCCCCCATCGGCCCATGCAATACTCCTCTTGGGGCTTATCAGAACAAAAGGAACAGGCAGGTAAACTCTGACATCATCTGTCGGGGGAGTAGGGTGACCCCCATACATATGAGGGGGGGTTTCATCTCACTGAAATCCTGATGCTTTTGCTAGTATCAGCAAGTCTATAAACACTTTCAGTTCAGCATTTTGTGTTATACAAGGTCATCAAGAGTCCTGGAGGCCCATGACACTGTTGCCATTCACTACCTGTCCTTTTCTTGGAGCACTTTTGATATGTTCTAACCATTCAATACCAGAGATACCCCACATGGTCTTGTTTTTTCTTTTTTTAGCCATTGCAATTTGGTCTTTGTCATATTTTCTCAGATCCTTGCACTTCCCCATATTTTCTGCGTTCAACTCATAAGCCTCAAGAACTGTCTGCTCACTTGCTGCGTAATATATTGCACCATGAGAGGCGCCATAATCAAAGATAATCACTATATATTATATATATATATATATATATATATATATATATATATATATATATATATATATATATATATATATATATATATATATATGTATATATATATTTATTTTGGACTTACCTCATTGGGGGTTTGTAAGTGTGTCACTTCCACTTTAAAGAGTTCTCCTGGTCGAGGCAAAGATTCCGTTGAGTATTTTGGCAATATAGGCGTTCCCAAATTATTCTGCAGCAATACCTAGAAAATAAAAGAACCAACCTATCACGTCTGGAGTGTTTTACAATGATAGGTATCCTTTAAATATTTGTAGCATTGTTATATCCGCTTATGCCGCTCCTGGAGGATACATTTGTCAAACGTGCTTTACAGATTTTATTCTTAAAACCTAAAGCCTAACACATCATCTAGTCCTGTGTTTTGAGACTCTTTGATGAGGCTCCACAGGCTCTTTTTTTGCATGTTCATGTTTCCCAGGGGGCAATGCACCTAGGACCTCACTGCATTGAGCGCTTTCACTAGCAGCCGGCAGTGTTGTCGTTTGACTGGTCTCCCTGAGATCAGCAATCCGTTTCTCTTATAACAATAACTGATATACATTAAGGTGCTGTGAAAATTCATCGTCACTTGCCTAAAATAACATTCCACCGCTGCAAACATTTTCAGAATGCATTTTTTTCTTTTAAATCAACTGGTGCCAAAAAGTTATACAGATTTGTAATTTACTTTGATTAAAAAAAAAAAAAAAAAAAGAAAGTCCGCCAGTACTTATCAGCTGCTGTATGCCCTGCAGGAATTGGTGTATTCTTTCCAGTCTGACAAACTGCTCTTTGCTGCCACCTCTGTCCATGGCAGGAGAGGTTTTCTATGAGATTTACTACTGCTCTGGACACTTCCTGCAACAGACAGAGGTGGCAGCAGAGTGCACTGTGTCACACTGAAAAGAATACACCACTTCCCGCAGGACATACAGCAGCTGATAAGTACTGGAAGACTGGAGATTTTTATTAGATGTAAATTACACCTGTTGATTTGAAAGTAAAAAAAAAAATGTTCGCCAAAGTATCCCCTCAATGCACAAGGAAGTGGAGAAGAGGTAAAGGAGAAAGACAGCTACTATCATGTGACCAATCTAGCACAGTCAGGCCCTTGGTGCAAATTGGTTTCTTATACTGTACAACAACTACATGCAGAGACAAAACTAAGAGTTACACTTTACCTGGAAGTCAAGGCACCAAATTTTCTCACTTTTGTGCATCTCCTGAAAACAATACAACCGTTATTATAATACCTGCTTCAGAAAGACCCAGAGGAGAGAATTTATCACTATGTATCATCACACAGGGGCAAAAGTGGGTCCTTTTTTATGTGCATAAACACCTACATATTAGCAAATGCATTGTGAGCTGGGTAAAGGAATGATACCTTTCCCCCAGAGGGTAGATTTCATTATAGGACCTTAGACAATGGGATATGTTACAGGAGGTATACAAAGTATTAAGAGGACCATAAAGAGCACTGCAGCTAGACAGCTCTATATCAGGCTTATTCCAACCATTTCAACATACAGGAGGATAAGAGTTGGGACAGTATACAGACAGCTAAAGCCAAAAGGAACAAATCTGTATTGTTCACATGCATTGTGTGAGTGGGGCTCCATTGTTTAGTGACATTCTTCTTGTAATGCAGATTATATGTATGTAGAATAAAAGACTGAAATGGATGTCCTCTATTAACCCCATCTATGTTCTATCTATTTATAATATAGCAGCAGCTCATAGTGGGGAAAAAAAAAAAGTTAAAAAAAAAAAAAAGAAAAAAAGACCAATAAGGCTGGATTCACGCTGTGTTTTTGCAATCAGTTTTTTGCAAAAAACGGATGACAAAAAAACGGATGCATTTGTGTCCATGCGTTTTGATCCGTTTTTCCATTGACTTCCATTGTTAAAAAAAAAAACAAAAAAAAAACGCAAAAACGTAGCTGACACTACTTTTGTGTCTTGTTAAAAAAAACAAAACGGATCCGTTTTGATTGTTTTTTTTTTTTTTACAATGGAAGTCAATGGAAAAACGGATCAAAACGGATGCACACTAATGCATCAGTTTTTTTCCATCCTTTTTTTTTTTTTACAAAAAACGGATTGCAAAAACGCAGTGTGAACCCAACCTAATAAAAGTTGGGTCAACTGCTGGTAGATACAGGTGATAGGAGGTACACCCATACTGTATGGTCTACATCAAGTCCTCTCAAAGATGCTAAAACTATGTAAAAGTGCCGCTCCATTACATGTACTGTGAAACACTTACTAGTTTGTCGTTTTTCTCACACCCTTTAGGAATACCATAGGCGTATTGCTCTAAAATAGTAGAGACTGAAGTGCCGCCGCAATATATACGGACGGACGCAGCGGCCTGAGAATCTGGAGGCTCCTGTGCAATGCAATGGGTGATGAATAAGAGTGTTAGGAAATTACAACTGTTGACAGGATTTACAATTTGTGATGTATGAAAGAGAGGAGTGAATTATACTACTTTACATGAAGACGCAGCTCTGAAGCACTAATACTGATAAAAACCAAACTCTCTAGCAGAGTCAAATGTACAGGATTGTCTTTAAAGTGATACCATCACCCCCTCACTCTATGTGCGGCTACACCATCCGCAAGTCTAGGTGCCACACATTTAATATATCTGTATAAAACTTGCCTGTGTCGTCTTTCTGCATTAAAATCACTTCATTTCATTGGTGGATAGTGTCAACTAGGCGGGGCTTGATGCCGCTTGAGCCCTCACCCAGCCAGGAGATAGGGCACACCTGCTGTGATCCCCGCTTATTTGATACTGTTAACCAATGAAATGATGTGAAACTATGAGGGGTGACAGTATCACTAAAACTGCAGCTCCTGTCCATGGAGGTGTCTAACTGCAGCTTAGATACAGCCCATGGACAATAAGGTCACTTTAGGACCCACAAGTGACTGCAATCTGACAGAAGACCTCTTAATTTCTGGCGTCCACTCTCCAGACATGTCCCATGTCTTTGTACAGGATAAGCTGTGGTATGCCATAGATAAAAACAGTGGCGAATGCAGCATTATTATAGTTCATCAAATTTTAGAAGAGAAATACATCAATATACCAGAATATGGACAGTGACCACTCTCTCCAACAGAAGCTCTTTAAGGAACACAATTGCATCTGGTTGCCAGCAGTCACCAACCTGAAACCAATTGGTAAGTAAGTATTAAAAGATGGCGCCAGAAAAACATGTTATTCCCAATTCTTAGTTTACATTGCCGGCAAGCTTATCTGGCAATACAGTATAAGGGTATAAGGGCCTGTTTCAGCAATAACACCAAAAAAGCAAAAGTACTTAAAAAAATAAAAATTTGAACAAATTAGAAAACATATAAAAAGGAAGAAGCAAAGAAAAACCAACTACTCACAGGGCAAATATCAATCAGCTGACAAGGTATACAAAAGGCTGGAACATGAGGATTAAACACGGAGGGATACAAGTGGCACTTGGGGATTTTTTCTGTATACCCAAAGTCTTCATATTTCACCTGTAAATAGAAGAACAGACTAATGAAATAATGTCACTGGGTTAAACAGAGGATCATAAAACATTTACGCAGATTGTGACCGGTGGAGATTGTAAGGCTAGAGCCCCCGTTCCAGTCAGCAGAATGAAGCAGCATTAAAGCAGTTATCCAGACCTAGTAAAAGAAAACCACAACCACATCTTTTCTATGATGCTCATTTCAATAAATGGTTCTGGTGAAGGTCAGGACAACTATAAGAGCAAGGAGGTCGTCATTCCGCCTATAATACTTATTGTACTTACCAGTGTGTCCTCTTGGTCTGTTTGTGCTTTCTTTTGCCTCATGTCGCTTCATTAATCTGTTTTGATGCATCTTATATGGCAATTTTCAATAAAAAGATATTGGGGGGGGGGGGCTGAGAGAATCTACACGTACCGTTATCAAATCTCCACTGAGTATATCAAGAACCTTTCCTCGGTATGACATAGTATCGGATCCCTTTATAAGGCAGCCTTCCCCTTTCTTCCAGGAGTAGGGGGCCAGTAAGCCCAGGCATTTGAAGGAATTCTGGATGTCAACCATAAGCATACTGAGCTCGCTTTCTAGAATAAAAAAGGTATTATATGTAACATTATGTTCCAGAGCTTAGGCAGCTATGTAAGAATATTCTATAGTGTAACATAGAAAGGTGATTTTTTTTTTTTTCTTTTAAATCGACTGGTGTCAGAAAGTTTGTGAATTACTTCTATTTAAAAATTTCACATCAGCTGCTGTATGTCCTGCAGGAAGTGGTGTATTCTTTCCAGTCTGACACAGTGCTCTCTGCTGCCACCTCTGCCCATGACAGGAACTGTCCAGAGCAGTAGCAAATCCCCATAGAAAACCTCTCCTGCTCTGGACACTTCCTGACATGGACAGAGGTGGCAGCAGAGAGCATTGTGTCAGGCTAGTAAGAAGAGTTTTAGATGATACTTTCATCCATTTAAAACGACTAGTTATTCATAACGGGTATAAAAATCATCGTATACACATCTTAATCACTGCATAAAGAAAGAATACACCACTTTTGCAGGATATACAGCAGCTGATAAGTACTGGAAGACTAAAAAATTTTAAATAAGACGTAAATTACAAATCCGTATAACTTTATAATGGTGCGTTTACACGAAACGATAATTGGCCCAATCGTACGATTAACAATGTCGGAGTAACGATTTTTTCTTCATAACGATCAGCGTTTAGACGGTACGATATGCGCCGCCCCGATCGCCCCCCCCCCCCCCCCCGCCGCTCTGATCGTCACCCCCTCCGCCCAGATCACCACCCAGATTGCCGCCGCTACCCCCACCGCTCCGATCGCCGGGAGTTTCAAACGGCTCCTCTTCAGCCAATCAGTGCTGAAGAGAAGCACTGATTGGCTGAAGAGGAGCCGTTTGAAATTCCCAGCTCCCCTCTTCAGCCAATCAATGCACTGAAGAGGGGAGTCGGCGGGGGTGGCGATCAGAGCGGCGGCAGGGGTGGTAATCGAGCTGGCCCAGGGGGCTGCGGATGAGCGGGGGGCCCGGACTATTGCGTAACGACTGTTTACACGGAACGATCGGAGAATTTTTTGCGAACGACGAACAACGATTTGATAACATGTTGAAAGATCAAAATGAACGATTTCTCGTTCGTCATTTGATCGTTCGCTGCGTTTACACGTACGATTATCGTTCAAATTCGATCGTTATCGCGCAAATTTGCACGATTATCGTTACGTGTAAACGCACCATTACACCAGTTGATTTAAAAAAGAACCTTTAAGAAACATCATAAGCAGCGAAAATCATCAGTTCAGCCACAAGCATTCATCCCTAAAACTGAAAGACACAGGGTCCATTTACACAGAAAGATTATCTGCCAAAGATTTGAAGCCAAAGCCAGAAATGGATTTGAAAAAAGGATAAATCTCAGGCTTTCCTTTATGACCTGATCTTTGTTTATAGTCTGTTCCTGGGTTTGGCTTCAAATCTTTGGCAGATAATCTGTCAGATAATCTTTCTGTGTAAATGGACCCTAAAACATGTCAGCCTGACGCTTGTTTTGATGTCAAATACTATTACAGTCCTTTCTTATAACTGCAATACAGAGTAGTTATCCGGACATACAACAGCGTAAGCAGAAATCTGCAGGATCACGTTTTATGTAGTAAAATCAATGCTATTACCCAGACATTCCTGGACGACATATATTGTTCCATCATCGGCAACATGATGGACTTTAGCTGAAAATGTCTCCTTATCAGGCAGCAGAGGAGGAAGGTAGGGATTATCCACCATTGGCTCTATTACTGGCTCTTCCTCCCCTGTAATGTCACTTTGCACACACTCTACTGCGCTGGTGTCGCACTCTGGCTTTGATTCACTGGCAATGTCTTCCACTGGATCCTGCTCCTGAAGACCGCTCTCGGCAGGCGGCGGGGTTGTGCTTGTTGCTTCATTAGGTTTTAACACAGCATTAGGTTTGTTCTTCCTGTATGTAAAATTTTGGACAATCAATATCCAGGATACATATAAGAGACACACATTGAGGAAGGCGAATGAAGTTTTATAAAAGAAGAAGCATAGTTTATAACCCTTGTTATTTATAGGGAAAAAGGAATTTTGTTTGCCACATGTAAGACAGCTTTGCTTTAAAGGACAACTCCAGCCAAAAGTATTTTTAATATGTTATTACTTATGAAAAGTTATGCACATATACTGCTATTTCCCTTAATTTAGTAGATCATGAAGTGTTAGAATTCTGTCCAAAACCGTGAGGTCACAAATCAGTTGTAATTCCTATGGAGTGTCCAGCAGCGGGCGCAATAAAAAAAATAAAAATAAATATATATATGTACCATTGACTTCTATATATAGTGCGCCCCCTGCTGGACACACTATGGATTCAATTGATGTGCATGTAAAAATGTAATGTACAGTATGTTTTTGATTGAATACGTTTATGGAATATTGGAATAGTGTCCTTGCTTCCCAAAGTATTCCATAAATTTATTCAATCAATACATTTGTAGGGCACTGAGCAGGGAGGGAAAGAGGTGCCTATGTATCTAACTACTTCCCCCCCCTCCCTGCTCGGTGCTGGACACATATACACAGTACTACTACTCCCATCATCTGCTCATAGTATGAGTAGATGATGGGGGAGTAGTACCAGGGCCATCACTAAACAGTCCGCCCTCCCCGCCGCCACCACCACATATGCACTGTACTACAACCTCCCATCATCTGCTCATAGTATGAGCAGATGATGGGGGAGTAGTACCTATGCTATCCCTATCATATCTCTGCCGCCACCGCTGATGCCGCCAATCACACAAGGGCTTCATCATGCCCCCTCCGCTCCCCCTCCTCCCAGCTTCAAACTTCAAAACTATCCCGCCGCTGCTCTCTGCACATAAACACCTGCCGCGTCCTCCATCCCCCCCCCCAACGTCCCCCTCCCCCACCCCGGCATGCAGTGTGGGTCAGTGCGGACCGGGAGCCGGTATGTGCGAGCAGAGTGTGACAGCTGGGCGGTGAGTCATCAGCGGGATAATTTGAAGTTTGAAGCTGGGAGGAGGAGGAGGGGGAGCGGAGGGGGCATGATGAAGCCCTTGTGTGATAAGCGGCATCGGCAGTGGCGGCAGAGATGTGATGGGGATAGCACAGGCACTACTCCCCCCATCATCTGCTCATACTATGAGTAGATGATGGGAGGAGTAGTACAGTGCACATGTGGTGGTGGTGGCAGCGGCGGCAGGGAGGGGGGTGGGCGGCCTGTTTGGTGATGGCCCTGGTACTACTCCCCCATTATCTGCTCATTCTATGAGAAGATGATGGGAGGAGTAGTACTGTGTATGTGTGTCCAGCACCGAGCAGGAAGGGAGGGGGGAGGTAGCTAGATGCATAGGCACCTCTCTCCCTCCCTGCTCAGTGCCCTCCAAATGTATCGATTGAATACATTTATGGAATACTTTGGGAAGCAAGGACAATTGCACGCCAAAGTATTCCATAAATGTATTCAATCAAAAACATATTGTACCTTACATTTTTACATACACATCAATTGAATCCATAGAGTGTCCAGCAGGGGGCGCACTATATATAGAAGTCAATGGTACTCATTGACTTCTATATATAGTGCTCCCCCTGCTGGACACTCCAGAGGAATTACAACTGATTTGTGACGTCACAGTTTCGGACAGAATTCTAACACTCCATGATCTACTAAATTAGGGGAAATAATATATGTGCATTTCCCATAATTAATGTACATTAGAAATTTGTCTAACTTTCCATAAGTAATAACATATTAAAAAATACTTTTGGACGAACTTCTCCTTTAAATGGGTTATCCAGTGTTAGAAAACCATGGCCACTAATGGTGTGTTTACACAGAGAGATTTATCTGACAGATTTTTGAAGCCAAAGCCAGGAACAAACTATAAACAGGGTGCAGGTCATAAAGGAAAGACTGAGATTCCCTGTCTTTTCAAGTCCATTCCTGATTTTGGCTTCCGAAATTGGTCAGATAAATTTGCCTGTGTAAATGCACCATTACTTACAGAGATGACATGACTTGTCTTCAGTTCAGGTGCTGTTTGCAAATAAACTCCAATAACTTAAATGGAACTGAGCTTCAATACCTGCACCCAAACTGGAGACGAGCCATATTGTCTCGGCAAAAAATGGCCATATTTTAAGGCACCTGAACTGGAATAGTGGAATATAACGCAGGTCTAAGAACTTGTGGGAATCCCATCATTACTGCTCTCCATCTGCCTGTGCCTCTGTAACACAGGGGGGTGTCACGGTCATTTCAAAAAACCTTTGACATGTCAGAGAGACATGTCAAAAGATTTGATCGGTTCGGGTCTGAGTGCTCAGAGTGTGACCTATTGGGAGAAAGAGAAGGGAGAATCTCCCAGTCAGACTTTATGAGCTCGACAGTCTTCACTCCACGTAGTCTGCGCCATCTCACAATCTGTCTCTCTGACATGTCAAAATTTTTGGATACGAAATTTTAAAACATAAGGAAATGAGTTAATCAAAAATAACACTTCAAAAACCGGTCTTAAGGAAAAGATGCACTAAATGTATTACATTTATTTTGAAGACATGAATGATCACCAGTACAGACCTATCTCTCAGCGCTAATCCCCTTTTCACCAAGAATTCAGAGACATCGACCATTTGGTTTGCTTCATTCGCGCTCAAAATTCTAACAGGTAAAGGCCATTGTGATGCATTGTCCTATAGAGAAAGGCTTATTATTGAAATGGAGCAATTCTTACTACCAACATATCATCATCACAGATGAGCCAAGTATGTTTCCCATCTATAAAATATACCGAAAGTTCAACGAAGATACGGTGTGGATTCCGGCACTCCAAACATGGCAACTTAACCCCTTTGTGCTGCAGCTAGTTTGGCCTTAATGACCAGGCTAATTTTTCAAAATCTGACCTGTCTCACTTTATGCTCTTATAGCTCAGTGATGCTTTAACGTATGCTAGCGATTCTGAGATTGTTTTTTCGTGACATATGGCACTTTATGTTAGTGGCAAAATTTGGTCACTACTTTGTGTGTTTTTTGTGAAAAACATCAAAATATCATGAAAAATTAAAAAAATTTGCATTTTATGAACTTTGAAATTCTCTGCTTCTAAAAAAAGAAAGTCGTAGCACATAAATTAGTTACTAAGTCACATTACCAATGTGTCCTCTTTATTCTGGCATAATTTGGTAAACATATTTTACTTTTTTAGGGTGTTATGGGGCTTAGAAATTTATCAGCAAATTATCACATTTTCGTGAAACTGATTTTTTTAGGGACCAGTTCTTTTTTTAAATGGATTTAGAAGTCTGGTATCCTGAAAACCCCCATAAGTGACCCCATTTTGGAAACTACACACCTTAAAGAATTAATCTAGGGGTATAATGAGCATTTTAACCCTACAGGGGCTGGAGGAAAGTATTCACAATTAGGCAGTAAAAAAATTGAAAATTTTAATTTTCCAATAATATATACGTTTAGATTAAAGTTTCTCATTTTCAAAAGGAATATGAGACAAAAAGCACCCCAAAATTTGTAATGCAGGTTCTCTTGAGTACAACGGTACCCCATATGTGGGCGTAAACCACTGTATGGGCACACAGCAGGGCTCAGAAGGAAGGGAGCGCCAATTAGCTTTTCCAATGCAGATTTTGCTGAAGAAGTTTCTGAGCGCCAGGTGCGTTTGTAGTGCCCCTGTAGTGTCAGCAGAGAGAAAACCCCCCATAAGTCACCCCATTTTGGAAAGTACACCCCTCAAAGAATTCATCTTGGTGTGTGGTGACCATTTTGACCCCACAGGTATTACAGGAAAGTATTCAAAAGAAGACAGTAAAAATGAAAAACTGGAATTCTTCCAATAATATGTTCGTTTAGTTTGAAATTTCTCAATTTCACGAGGAACAAGAGGAAAAAAGTACCCCAAAATTTGTAACGCAGGTTCTCCTGAGTACAATGGTACCCCATATGTGGGCATAAACCACTGCATGGGCACACAGGAGGGCTCAGAAGGGAAGGAGCGCCAATTAGCTTTTTCAATGCAGATTTTGCTGCAGAAGTTTCCGAGCGCCAGGTGCGTTTGCAGCGCCCCTGTAGTGCCAGCGGAGTAAAATCTCGCCATAAGTCACTCCATTTTGGAAAGTGCACCCCTCAAAGTATTCATCTTGGTGTGTGGTGACCATTTTGACCCCACAGGTATTAGAGGAAAGTATTCAAAAGTAGACAGTAAAAATGAAAAACTCAAATTTTTCCAATATTATGTTCTTTTAGTTTGAAATTTCTCAATTTCACGAGGAACAAGAGGAAAAAAGTACCACAAAATTTGTAACGCAGGTTCTCCTGAGTACAATGGTACCCCATATGTGGGCGTAAACCACTGTATGGGCACACAGGAGGGCTCAAAAGGGAAGGAGCGCCAATTAGCTTTTTCAATGCAGATTTTGCTGAAGAAGTTTCCGAGCGCCAGGTGCGTTTGCAGAGCCCCTGTAGTGTCCACAGAGTAAAATCTCCCAATAAGTCACTCCATTTTGGAAAGTGCACCCCTCAAAGAATTTATTTTGGGGTGTGGTGAGCATTTTGACCCCACAGGTGTTTGAGGAAAATATTCAAAAGTAGACAGTAAAAATGAAAAACTCGAATTTTTCCAATAATATGTTCCTTTAGTTTGAAATTTCTCAATTTCACGAGGAACAGGAGAGAAATGTCACCCCAATATATGTAAAGCAGGTTCTCCTGAGTAGAACAGTACCCCATATGTGGGCATAAACCACTGCATGGGCACACAGCCGGGCTCAGAAGGGAAGGAGCGCCAATTAGCATTTTCAGTGCAGATTTTTCTGAAGAAGTTTCTGAGCGCCAGGTGCGTTTGCAGTGCCCCTGTAGTGTCAGCAGAATAGATTCCCCCCAAAAGTCACCACATTTTGGAAAGAGCACCCCTCAAAGAATTCATCTTGGTGTGTGGTGACCATTTTTACTCCACAGGTATTAGAGGAAAGTATTCAAAATTGGCCAGTAAAAATGAAAAACTCGAATTTTTCCAATAATATGTTGGTTTAGTTTGAAATTTCTCAATTTGACGAGGAACAGGAGAGAAAATTCACCCCAAAATCTGTAACGCAGGTTCTCCTGAGTAAAACGGTACCTCATATGTGGGCATAAACCACTGTATGGGCACACAGCAGGGCTCAGAAGGGAAGGAGCGCCAATTTACAGGAGCAAAACCGCAGCTAGTAATGGTTATTAGAATAGCGCAGTTACTAAAATAAAATAAAAAAAATGAGATTACAGGTAATGTGGGGTGGTTACGGGCAACCAGGGGTGGTTATGGGCAACCTGAGGTGGTTACAGGTAATCTGGGGTGGTTACGGACAACATGGGGTGGTCACGGGCAACCTGCTGTGGTTACAGGCAACGTGGGGTGGTTACGGGCAACGCGGGGTGGTTACGGGCAACGTGTGGTGGTTATGGGCAACGTGTGGTGGTCACGGGCAACCTGCTGTGGTTACGGCAACGTGGGGTGGTTACAGGCAACGTGGGCTGGTTACAGGCAACGTGGGCTGGTTACAGGCAACGTGGGCTGGTAACGGGCAACGTGGGCTGGTTACGGGCAACCTGCTGTGCTTACAGACAATCTGGGATGGTTACGGGCAACGTGTGGTGGTTATGGGCAACGTGTGGTGGTCACGGGCAACCTGCTGTGGTTACGGCAACGTGGGGTGGTTACAGGCAACGTGGGCTGGTTACAGACAACGTGGGCTGGTTACAGGCAACGTGGGCTGGTAACGGGCAACGTGGGCTGGTTACGGGCAACCTGCTGTGCTTACAGACAATCTGGGATGGTTACGGGAAACGTGGGGTGGTTATGGATAAACTGAAGTTCTTATAGGCAATCTGGGGTGGGTACCTGTAATCTGACATGGGCACCGCAATCTGGAGGGGGTCATTGGCAATTTGGGGTGGTCAGAGGCGACGTGTGGTGGTCAGAGGCGACGTGCGGTGGTCAGAGGCGACGTGCGGTGGTCAGAGGCGACGTGCGGTGGTCAGAGGCGACGTGCGGTGGTCAGAGGCGACGTGCGGTGGTCAGAGGCGACGTGCGGTGGTCAGAGGCGACGTGCGGTGGTCAGAGGCGACGTGCGGTGGTCAGAGGCGACGTGCGGTGGTCAGAGGCATCGTGGCGTGGTCAGAGGCATCGTGGCGTGGTCAGAGGCATCGTGGCGTGGTCAGAGGCAACGCGCGGTGGTTACGTGCAATCTGGGGGGGGGTTACATGTAATCTGGCATGATTACGGGGAACCTGGGGGGGTTATGTGCAACCTGGAAGGGTTACAGACAATCTGGGATTGTTACTGATAAACTGAAGTGCTTATAGGTAATCTGGGGTGGGTACATGTAATTTGGGGTGGTTACGGGCAATCTGGAGGGGGTCACTGGCAATTTGCGGTGGTTACGGGCAACGTGCGGTGGTTACGGGCAACGTGCGGTGGTTACGGGCAACGTGCGGTGGTTACGGGCAACGTGCGGTGGTTACGGGCAACGTGCGGGGGTTACGGGCAACGTGCGGTGGTTACGGGTAATCTGGGGAGGGGTTAGGGGTAATTTGGGAGTAAACTGCAATTATTACTATAATAAAAAGTGTGTGTTTATTTTTTTGTATGTTTGTCACTTTTTGTACTTTATACATTCATTTTCACTGTATTACTATGATTACTGTGATATTTTCTATCACAGTAATCATAGTTCAGTGACAGAGACCAAATTGGTCTCTGTCACTTTAAATTTTCAGAGCTTGGCTGGTTGTGAAGCGCATGCGCACTTCATAACCAGCCAGGACGTCGAGGAGGAAGGAGCTCCGTGGATCCGGTGAGTATATGGGGAAGGGAGGGTGACTCGGGGACGGGGGTGACAGGGGGGGTGGGGGGCGACTTGGGGGGTGGGGGGACATCACTTTTTATCCCCTGTCACCAATCATTTATGGTGACAGGGGATAAAAAGTGCCAGGAGCACATGGTACAAGCGATCAGCGGTATATAGTATATACCGCTGATCGCTTGTACCGGGACCCCACAGGGGGGTCCCCGATGACTGCCCCATGCTCTCCGCTACCTCCGGTGGCGGAGAGCATGGGGCTTTCATTCATTTTAACTTTTTAATCGCTGTGAACCGACGTTAGTCGGTTCACAGCGATTGCGGCGGCCATCTTGGAAATGATGGCCGCCGGGGGAGGGGGGTTAGTTATCGGGGCACTAGGGGGGTCTGATCTGGGGTCTGATATACACTTATTTCATCTCCCCCCGCCGTAGATTCACGGCGGGGGGAGATGAAAGGTGGCGGCGGCACCGGTAATCCTCTTTACCGACGGCCGCCGCTATAACGTTAATAGCGGCGATCGTCGGTAAGGGGGGGGGGGGGCCGGGACGGACCTCACACACTGCCCCAACCCCTCAGCTACCTCCGGTAGCCGGGGGGATGGGGTGGGGGCCGTCCCGGCCCCGCAATCTTATTCTCTGCCATTGCCGTAAAAAGCTGATGGCAGCAGAATAAGGCCCATTAGTGACCGCCGTAGAAAGCCGTATCGGCGGTCACTAAGGGGTTAAAACATAACTTTCTCGTGCGTCTTATTGGGGGACACAGATACCGTGGGTATAGGCTGCTGCCACTAGGAGGCTGACACTAAGAAAAAACAAAACAAGTCGGCCCCTCCCAGCAGGCTATACCCGCCCACTGGCACTGAGCTAATCCAGTTTAGCTTAGTGTCAGTAGGAGGCAGACGCAGGTCTGGTTACTCCAGACCAGTTTCTGCTTGTGTTTTTTGAATTGTTTAATTTTTTCTTCTTGCAGGTCTGGGGCACGGTGGGTCACTAAAGACTCGCCCTGATCCCCCCCTCATGCAACCAGGGCACAGACCCTAACTGGAAAGGGGCTGTTTACCCTAGGTTGCCACCGGCCGGACCCAGCGCCCAGGACACAGACTAGCCCTGCTGTCTGCTTGTTCCTTCATGCGGACTTGCTCCGCCAGCCCCTGCCCGCCCAGCCTCCCAAAGTTGCGCGCGGCAGCGCGGCATAGTGCCGGCAGAAGATCAAGGGGACAGGTCATTCAGCAGGGGTAAGTAATAGCTCCCCTGCTCTCTCCCTTCTCTCTCCCCCCCTGGGGTCCCCCGGTTCACCTCCCGCGGTCTGCATACCTCCGGGGGGGGTAGAGAGCCCAAGTCCCCGTCCCCTTCCCAGGCACCTTCCGTTCCTGGCATCTTTTCCCTCCCCCGCTGCGTCCCGGGCCTCATACCGTCACCGCATGCGGGGAGGTCGGGAACTGGGATGCCGCTTTAGGTGCCGGCTGCGGGCCCCCTCCTCTCTCCATGGACCGCGACTTCCGGGTCCGGCCGTGACTTCCGGTCCTTCGCGGCCTCTTCTTCCCGCGCGCGCGCGCGCCCCTTCTTCTGCGGAAGAGCACTGGTCCCTTTTGAATTTCCCGCGCGCGGGCTTCTTCCCGCGCGGGCCGACGTCTGACGTTACTCCGCACGTGACGCGTCACTACGCTCGTGACGCGGTCTTCTGGGCAGCCCGGTCGGTTCGGCACACTGCGCAGCTCCGCGGTCGTCAGGAGTCCTCAGTAGGGGTAGAGCATTATCTCCGTGGGACTACAACCACAGCCTGTTCTTCCTGGCCAGTCTTCTTCTGTCTCCCTCAGCAGCCGTTCTGTGCCCGCCCGGACCTCTGCCTCTTTTCCACAGATTATTGCCTGGTAAGGTCTCTATGGGACTTTATGCCATATTTTTCTGGTTACTGTCTTTCTGAGTTCTCATTGTGTGTATTCTGTCACCCTGCAGGTTTTTTGGTTACTCTCAGCTCCAACAGTTATCTGCCTGTAGGAATACACTAGCTGGCTGTGTTTTTTCTTACTAATATATGTATATATATATTTAGTTTTTCATTATGTCTGACTCAAGATCTGAATCCACACGCCGCCAGCATCCTCCTCCTTCCTCTGTTACCTATTATTTCTGTACGTCTTGTAACACTAAATCTGCTTCTGGCCACTCTCAGCCTATCTGCGCTGCTTGTTCCATGCAGTCCTGTTCGTCTATGTCCCCTACTCAGGACCCCCCACCGGAGTCTGAGGAGTCTGCCCCGGCCTGGGCGCGCTCTCTCTGCCAGTCAGTGTCGCAGATGGCTCAGTTGTCTCAGTCTGTGGCGGCCGCCCTTGATCGCCTGTCTGCTTCTTCTTCAGCGCCTGCCCAATCCCGCCCGGCAGCCAGTTGCGTACGCCCCGGCAGGAGCCGCTCCCACAAGCGTCCTCGCCGTGCCTCTTCTCGCTCTTCCTCTGGCTCCCCTGGAACTAGCCTGGCCCCTACGCATATCTCTCCTAACAGGCGATCCCATTCGCCTGGAGATCTGTCGGATTCGGAGTCGGCTCCCAACTCTGATTCTGAGGATGTTTCTCCCGCGGCTTCCACTGTGGACAGCCTTGTGGCCACAGTCCGCGATACCTTCCAGTTGAAGGATTCGCCGGACCCCTCGCCTGCTGATGAGGTTTTTTTCCATAAAAGCGGCCACCGTGTCCGCAGCACTTTCCCCAGTCACAGGGAATTTGATGACCTGTTTTCCAAATTCTGGAAGACCCCAGACAAGCGTTTCTCAAAGCCTAAACACTTGTCGGTCCTTTATCCTTTCCCCGAGGACCTCGTGTCTCGCTGGTCAGGTCCACCTTCAGTGGATCCCCCGATCTCTCGGTTGACCAAGGTCACGACTCTTCCGCTGGACAATGCGTCGTCTCTTAAGGATTCCACTGACAGACGCACTGAGTCCTTAGCTAAGTCAGCTTTTGAGGCCTCTGGCTCATCTCTCCTTCCCACACTTGCCTCCACTTGGGTGTCTAAGTCCATTTCAGTGTGGGCTAAGCAACTGGGGGACGGCATTACTTCTGGCGCTTCGGCCGAGGACTTGGCCGACCTCGCCCAACAGATTCAGGACGCGGCTCAGTACCTCTGCTCGGCTTCTCTGGACGCTGCAGCCTGTTCGGCTTTTGCGTCGGCCAATATTGTAGCTATTCGCCGGTCCTTGTGGCTTCGTGAGTGGCGGGCTGACAACGCTTCCAAGCGGTCTCTCACCAGTCTTCCTTTTGCGGGCTCTCGTCTCTTTGGGAAACGCCTGGATGACATAATTTCTGATGCCACAGGGGGGAAGAGTACCAATCTTCCCCAGCAGCGCCCCAAGCGTCAGGATTCCCGTCGAAAACCAGGCTCCTTTCGGTCGCTCCCGCCGACTCGCTCCGGAAAGACTGCGGCCCCTCAGACCAAAAGGTCCGGTTTCTCCAAAAACCGTTCTTCCTGGCAGGCGCGATCTGCCGCCTCCCGCCCCACCTTTAAGCCTGGCACCTCCAAGCCCTCCTCCTCCTGAAGGTTTTCCCCCACCCGGATCTCCTCCGGTGGGCGGCCGCCTCCTGTTGTTCCAGAAGGTCTGGCTTGCTCATGTTCAGGACGCCTGGGTGCGAGAACTGATCTCACAGGGTTACAAGATCGAGTTCGTTTCCGTTCCCCGCGATCGTTTTTTCCTTTCTCGTCCCCCCAGGTCCCCTGCCCTGGCGGCCGGTTTTTTCCAGGCCATCCCTTCGCTCCTCTCGAAGGGAGTGATTGTCCGCGTCCCTCCTCTTCAACGGTTCCGCGGGTTCTATTCGAACCTATTCGTGGTTCCGAAGAAGGACGGTTCGGTACGTCCGATTCTAGACCTCAAGCGTCTGAATCGTCACGTCCGACTATCTCACTTCCGGATGGAGTCCCTGCGTTCTGTGATCGCATCTCTGGAGCCAGGCGAGTTTCTTTCTTCGGTGGATATTCAGGACGCGTATCTTCACGTGCCGATTTATCCTCCTCATCAACGTTTCCTGCGTTTTGCAGTAGGGGACGAGCATTATCAGTTCGTGGCTCTCCCGTTCGGCCTGGCTTCGGCTCCGCGGGTTTTCACAAAGACCATGGCGGCTGTCATGGCTCTTCTTCGGGCTCGAGGTGTCTCAGTAACCCCTTACTTGGACGACATACTCGTCAAAGCCCCATCCAGGGAACAGAATTTAGAGAGCCTCCATATCACCCTGGATACGCTCTCTCGCTTCGGTTGGCTGATCAACCGTTCCAAGTCCTCTCTGGTCCCTGCCCAGTCCATCGTTTTTCTGGGAATGCGTTTGGATTCAATACAGGCCCGCGTTTTCCTTCCGGAGGACAAGTTACAGTCCCTTCAGGTCAACATCAGAACTCTTTGCAGCCACCGCCCTGTGTCCATACGTTCCTGTATGAGGGTTCTGGGGAAGATGGTGGCGTCTATGGAGGCGATCCCTTTTGCCCAGTTTCATTCCCGCCCCCTGCAGCTCTTCCTGCTGTCACGGTGGGACAGGTCTCTCCCCTCTCTAGATCGGAGGGTGAAACTACCGGCTCGCCTCCGCCAAGACCTTCAGTGGTGGTTGCGGTCTCCGAGCCTCTCTCTGGGTCGCTCCTTCCTCCCCGTGCAGTGGCAGATTGTGACCACCGATGCCAGCCTGCGGGGCTGGGGAGGGGTTTGGAACGATCTGACGGTTCAGGGAACCTGGTCGTCCAAGGAAGCTTGCCTCCCCATCAACATCCTCGAGCTGCGGGCGATTCGTCTCTCCCTTCTGCACTGGCAGACACAGCTCCACGGTCTCCCCGTTCGGGTGCAGACAGACAACGCCACAGCTGTGGCTTATGTGAATCATCAGAGCGGGACCCGCAGCAAGGCCGCCATGATGGAAGTGGCGCTGATCCTCTCCTGGGCGGAGGAAACCGTGCTTGCCTTGTCCGCTGTTCACATTCCGGGTGTGGACAATTGGATGGCCGACTATCTGAGTCGTGCACGGGTGGATCCAGGGGAATGGACCCTGCATCCCGAGGTGTTCTCCCAGATCTGTCGCAGGTGGGGGACACCGGATGTGGATCTGATGGCGTCTCGCTTCAACCACAGACTGCCGAAGTTCGTCTGCCGGACGCGGGACCCTCTGGCTCTGGCCTCGGACGCCTTGGTGATTCCCTGGCGTCGGTTCAGCCTCCCTTACATCTTTCCTCCTCTCCCGCTTCTGCCGCGGGTGGTGAGCAAAATAAAGTCGGAAGGACGTCCGGTAATCCTCGTGGCCCCGGACTGGCCACGGCGCGCCTGGTACACGGATCTCGTGAACCTCGCCGCCGACGTCCCCTGGCGTCTACCAGACCGGCCGGATCTTCTCACTCAAGGTCCACTCTGCCACCCGAGTTTAGCCACGCTACGTTTGACGGCGTGGCTGTTGAAACCTGGATTCTGAAATCACGCGGTTTCTCTGATGCGGTCATTAGGACCATGATCAGGGCCCGGAAGCCTGCATCGGCAAAGATTTATTATCGTTGTTGGAGGGCCTTCCTCCGTCACTGTGAAGACTGTTCTGCGCCTCCACTTCCCTTTTCTCTGGCGCGGCTCCTGGCCTTCCTCCAGGCAGGCCTGGACGCAGGCTTGGCTCTGAGCTCTCTTAAGGGCCAGGTTTCTGCCCTTTCAGTTTTTTTTCCAGAGACCATTGGCGTCAGTCCCCCAAGTCAGGACTTTTCTCCAGGGAGTGGCGCGCATTGCACCTCCTTATCGGCACCCAGTTCCCCCGTGGGATCTGAACCTCGTCCTGGATGCTCTGCAGTCTCCTCCGTTTGAGCCCCTCCGGGAGGTGCCTTTGGACATTTTGTCCTTTAAGGTGGTTTTCCTGGTGGCGGTTACGTCTGTCCGGAGGATTTCGGAGCTGGCAGCCCTTTCTTGCCGTCCTCCCCTGCTGGTGTTGCACCAGGACAAGGCGGTGCTTAGGCCCGTGGCTTCCTTTCAGCCCAAGGTGGTTTCACCTTTCCACCTCAACGAAGATATTGTTCTTCCCTCTTTCTGCCCGGCCCCCTCTCATCCAAGGGAGCGCGCGCTCCACAAGCTGGATGTGGTTCGCGCCCTGCGCATCTATCTCTCCAGGACAAAGTCTCTTCGGCACTCGGACTCACTATTCGTCATCCCTGAGGGTCCTCGAAAGGGGTCAGCAGCGTCTAAGGCGACCCTGGCCCGCTGGGTCCGCTCCGCCATCGCTCAAGCTTACCGGAGTAAGGGTAAGTCGCCCACGTTCCGGATTGCAGCTCACTCGACTCGTTCGGTTGGGGCTTCCTGGGCCATCCGTCATGGGGCCTCGGCTCTTCAAATCTGCAAGGCCGCCACGTGGTCCTCGCTGCACACCTTTTCTAGGTTTTACCGTGTGGACACGTTTGCATCGGCCGATGCGAGTCTGGGCCGCATGGTCTTGCAGGCAGCAGTGGCTTCTTCCTCTTCTTAGCTCCACTCTGTTTTTTCCCACCCAAGGGACTGCTTTTGGACGTCCCACGGTATCTGTGTCCCCCAATAAGACGCACGAGAAAGGAGGAGTTTTTACTCACCGTAAACTCTCTTTCTCATAGTCTTCATTGGGGGACACAGCACCCACCCTCTGTTGTCTGATTTAGGTTGCCTGTTGGCCTGTGTTTTTCAGATTTTGAGTGTGGACTGTTTTTTCCTTTATGTTTATTTCGGCTCCTCCTACTGCTTTTTCACTACTGAATTAGCTCAGCGCCAGTGGGCGGGTATAGCCTGCTGGGAGGGGCCGACTTGTTTTGTTTTTTCTTAGTGTCAGCCTCCTAGTGGCAGCAGCCTATACCCACGGTATCTGTGTCCCCCAATGAAGACTAAGAGAAAGAGAGTTTACGGTGAGTAAAAACTCCTCCTTTTAGGGTATAAACCCACACACCGTATATGCAGCAGATATGCAACAAATACGCAGCAGATTTGGTGGTGCAGATTTGATGCTGTGTTCAGTTATTTAGATCTAATCTGCTGCGATTTTGCTGCGAGTTTGCTGCGTATCGCAGCAGTAAATACGCTGCATATACGGTGTGTGGGTTTATACCCTAAATAAGATAGATTAAAACATTGCCATGTTTGGAGTGCTGGAATCCACACCGTATCTTCGTTGAACTTCCATGTTACCAGTGCCTGGCCAGCACCGGGTTTCCGTGCACCCTCTACTCTGCAAGCTGCTGCAAGGAAAGAAAGCGCCCTGGTGAGCTGAATCTCTCCCTTATTTTAATGCATATCTGTAAATTATACTCCCTGATTAACCGCTTCGCGTCCAGTTTTACTTTCACTTGTCATTTTTTCCTCCCCACCTTCTAAAACCCGAAACCCATATTTTTCCATATCACACCGATCGCACTGCAGCCTGTCATTAACCCCTTAAAACATTAGAAAAGCTATATAAACATGCATATCGTTGTTTTCGGACTGACGTATTGAATAAAGAAATCATGTACGTTTTTCCGTAAAGTGCATTAAGTAGATACGGGTACCCCCCAAATGTTACAAAACTGCATTTTTTTCCAATTTCACCCCATAAATATTTTTGGGGTATAGTCATACATGTTATGGTACATTGAAAGGCACCATTACAAAGTACACCTGTTCCTGAAAAAAGAAAGCCCTTACATGGCCCTGTAGCTGGAGAAACAACAGCAAGGAGGCAAAAATGAAAATTGGTGCAGTCATTTAGAGCTGTGTCATGCAGAGGTTAAAACTGCCCTGTTCTAACCCCCATATTTTTCAGTCTATATGACACATTAAGGTTTATTTTTTTCGTGAATGCCATTTACTGTGCTGGATTAAGTAGCAATGCCAAGCTTTATTAATATATATATATATATATATATATATATATATATATATATATATATATATATATATTATATTCTCCCCCCCCCCCCTTTATTACCAATATTTAGATTTCTAATGCTGATCTTTGCAATTGGTGCTCTGCACGATTACTGGTCTCAGGCATTAGTTCTGAGGATCTGCTACACATAATAGTCGATCCCCGCTGTCTATGGAGCAGTTTTAGCTCCTGAGCCCCCGCCATTCACATGTCACATCAGCTGATGTACAGCTGTAAATCTGATGCGAAGATGAATAGTAATTGACAGATCAAAGAAAAAAAAAGCAATGAAAAGTGAGACCATGATATCCCAAATGGGACACCCATGAGGGCAGCGTGCCTACGAGTTCCTTGCATCAATTACGTTTAAAGCCAAGTTGATTTGGCTTTTGGTTCATAAAGGGGTCACAGTAATGGAGCATATAGGTCACAAAACATGATCACAGCACTGACTTCAATAATTATCGTGACTGTGGCTCCATTAAGATAATGAGAAAGAAAGTCACAGGCGGTTGCAGTCCAGTTCTGACTTCCTCCAGCCGGCCTGAAAAATACAGAAATATCAGATACAGTTATAAAGCTAAGACAGTTCAGGGTATCGGTGAACTATATAGTACTCTACCCAAGCCATCTGAAAGACAAGGCTGCCTTAAAACAGGGGTGTTTATATGCTTACTTGCTGCAGAAATGTGCTTGGAAATAATTTTATACAGTAGTGGATTGAGACATGCAAATTGTTCCACTTTGCCCCTTATAGCCAACTATGCATCTAGGACCATTGGCGTACAGGTCAGGTACAGATTTCTGGATGCATAGTTGGCCTAAAGTTTTACCCTGTTATGCAGGACTTCTATATATATGCACATACTGTATATCCATGAGTGCGCACTCCAGGCACATGGTCCCATATACCATAAAGCTTTCATCTAATATTCTTAGGTTGGTGACATCAGCCACTTCCTGCTTGCCAAAATCATAGCAGAACACCTGAAAAAAAAATATAACAAAATTAGGGCAGATACAGAAGTAACTCATCTCCTGTGGATGGGTAACTTAGTATGGCTCCACAGTGACACTGTTATACAACACTGACAAAATTACTGATAAAATTACAGACTTGTTCACTATGATACACTATGGTTAACATGCAATTTTGTTACCTCAACAAGGCTGTCCGATATTATATTTATAACCTTCCCGCGCATCCACTGCTTATCAGAGCGAAGATGAACTGCAACCTTCATATCCACCTGCCATGGTACATCCTCTGGTTCAGAGTTCTCATAGCGGTCAAACATGGCTGCTTGCAAACTAGAACCCCCAAAGGAGTGGGGAAAAAACAAAGTGTCAAACATTACACAGACAACTGCAAACTGTGGAATCTCCAGTGTGCAAAGGGGATTATCCAATATTTCATATTCCACTCTCTCTCAGAACCACTGCTAACCTGTGCTATTGTGGGTGGGCTGCTGGGCAATGTTATATGACCTATTTCTTTAGACCCCATGAAAGCATCTGGTGCTTCCTCTCCCTTCCTGCTCTGCGAGCGCACAAGCGACTTCACTTGTAGGCTGCAGGTCAGATGGTGGGGTGGGGGAGAGAAAGAGACCTCTTGTGGCCAAAGGTATAATGCTGTCTCCTGCCACAAGCGTGACTGACAGCATGGGGAGTTAATGGCTCCTTGCCCTGTCAAACACAGCACCACATTTAACTGTATGCGCTCCTGATTTAAAGAGCATGCAGTTAAAGGTGCTGACTAGAGATGAGCGAACCTCGAGCATGCTCAAATCCATCTGAACCCGATCGTTCAGCATGTGATTAGCAGTGGCTGCTGAAGTTGGATAAAGCCCTAAGGCTATGTTGAAAACATGGATATAGTCATTGGCTGTATCCATGTTTTCCAGACAACCTTAGAGCTTTATCCAAGTTCAGCAGCCCCAGCTAATCAAATGCGAACGATCCAGTTCGGATGGACTCGAGCATGCTCGAGGTTCACTCATCTCTAGTGCCGACGCTGGCCCGGGCTGACTAGCAGTGCATCTGGAATTCTGGATGCTCTTAAAGAGCTATATGCTGTATATTTTTACGGGGCCTTTTTTCCGGAACGGACCTTTATGTTATCTATGCCCAACATAACCCTATGAGTCAGGAAAATTATGCCTTCAGCTGACAAAAACACTTGCATGCCTTCTATATGCATCATATGGACAAAAGTATTGGGACCCCTCTACATTACAGTTAAAGAAGCTTTTAGGACATCCCACCCTAAATCCTTAGGTATTAATATGGAGTTGGTCCCCTCTTCTGACTACTATCCAGAGATAAAGGGCCTGAACTATGGGCAATGTTCGCTCTAGTTCGTCTTAAACGTGCTGAATGGGGTTGAGATCGGGCTCTGTGTGGCCACTGGGGCGCAGTCATGCTGGAACAGAAAAGGGCTGAACCCAAAGTGTTCTCATTAAGTTGGAGGCAGCAATTGTCCACAATGTCTAGGTGCTGAAGCAGTAAGATGTCCCTTCCGATAAAAGAGATCAATACAACAAGAACAGGAATGTAGATCTAGCAGTAGGAAGACTAACTATGTGCGTCCACCATCATTCAGCTCAGTATGAGGATGTGTATACTATAGAAGAAATTGCTCTGCACACGGAAGGGTTAACTTAGTTAAAGTAAATCATGTAGGTTTTATTTTCACAGCAGTGAACGTAAAATTTTAGTCTGTATGGACCTTCCTCAGACACTGGCCATAGCGCTGGATGGGTGGCTGCAAGGTAGTACACTGGCCCAGAGCAGCATCCCGTCCTTAAGCACCAGTGGTGAATTCTCTCACATGAACAGGATGCGTATACTGCTATATGCTCTAAGCACCAGGTGGCATCACACTGAGTAAACGTCCTAAGCCATCAATGAATCTGTTTTTGAAACAAATTAAATTAAAATGAACACTTAATGTTATCTGCGCTAAAAATAAAAAAAAATGCATGATACTCTCCTACCCTGGTGCACCATAAGTCCTATTCCAGCGCCCTCAGGCCATCCGCTTGTCAACAATTATTCCTTTTTTTTTTTTTTTTTTAAGTTAAAGTTAAAGAGAACCAATCATCGATGAAAATCAAAAATTTTTTTTCCCCTAATTAGATGTATTTACTTATTTTATTAATATTTGTAAATATAATTCATTACTTTTTGGCTGTGTTTTTAAAATATTTACTTTTTACTTTCCTATCTCGCGCCGGCTCTTTTCAAAAGAGCCGGCGCGAGACAGGAAGCTCCCGTCATGCAAAGCGGCAAGGCCGGGCACCGCCATCTTTATGACGTCACTTGCGTTCCACCGCTGGAACGCAAAAGACTAAATCAAGATGGCGGCGCCGGCCTTGCTGTAGCGGTCCAAAGGATCAGGTAAAGTATAAGATACAGACTGCAAAGGCAGTCTGTATCTTCATTTTGTCTATTTATTAAGATACAGACTGCCTTTGCAGTCTGTATCTTATACTTTACCTGATCCTCTTGTTCGGTGCAGGAAGGCCGCGCGCCGCCATCTTGAATACGTCACTTGCGTTCCAGCGGTGGAACACAAGTAGCGTAATCAAGATGGCGGCGCCGGCCTTGCTGTAGCGGACCAGAGGATCAGGTAAAGTATAAGATACAGACTGTAAAGGCAGTCTGTATCTTTCCGAAGTCTATTTATGAAGATACAGACTACATTTGCAGTCTGTATCTTATACTTTACCTGCTCCTTTCTTCCGGTGCATTAATGCCGGCCGCCGCCATATTGATGACGTCACGTGCGTTCCAGCGGTGCGTTCCAGCGTGACGTCATCAAGATGGCGGCGCCCAGCATTACTGCACAGAGGAAGAGAAATTAGGTAAAGAATAAGATACAGACTGCAAAGGCAGTCTGTATCTTCATAGATAGACTTAGGGAGAGAGAATCTTTGATAATAGGGATAGTGAATTTTAGGTGATTGGTTCTCTTTAAGAAGTTTTAGCAGGATTCAGCCAATCACTGACTGAGGCGGGACACTGTTGTGCCCAATGATTGGTTGAGCAGGTAGGTTCTTCTGAAATATGTCATAGAATCAAGAATAAACGATGATCAGTGAGGAAATGGAAGATGCAAAAACAGGATCTGCGGAGGTCCAGGGTAGGTGCATCACTTAGGGGGTTTTTTCACCGCACTACCAGCATAACAAAAAAAAATAAAATCTGGTACTGGATAAAAACAACATTCACTGATGGGACAGCCACATTAAAGCGGTTATTTGGGGAGCAGAAAAGGTCCTACCAGTCCTACTCTCCAATGTGCCACTTCTTCCCACCAGCCCTCTCAGCACTATACAATACAATACCAAGACAAAAGGGGGGCAGGTACATGTTAGGAATGAAGGAAGGACCTCTCAGCTTCCCAGACAATCCTTGAGTTCAAACTTGAAATACAACATTGGCTTTTCAGCCGAGATGAAACCTACAAAAAGTCCTCCCCATGTAGACATTACCTCTTAAGAATGTTCTCTGTAGTTAACCACTGCACATAGATTTTGCTGGGAGATACAACATGACTGATGAACACATCAAGCTCTCTGCGCTTGAACAGAGAAATGTTATCCATGGTAATCTCCACAGGTTCAGGTGATGTTTCTATTACTGGATCCCATACTTCCTTCAGTGGTAGATGAGGTTCAGCAGAAGAGGAAGAGCTTAACGGAGAGAAGAGACAAAATGCTAATGTCTTCTCCAGATCTACTAGTAAATAGGCTGAAATTAGGATTATACAAGAGGTAACACTGCATAAAGGAGGACTGAAAAGATCACCACAATTTACCAACACACAGTGACTGGATAATATTACTATACTCTTACTGAATAATACCGCCACACATTACCACCACATTGTTACTAAATAAGAGCGCCACACCATTGCCACATATTACCACTACACTGTTACTAAATACTTCCACACCATGACCACATATTACCACAATACTGTTACTAACTAATACTTCCACACCATGGCCACATTTTACCACCATATTGTTACTAAAAAATACTGCCACACTATGACCACATATTACTACCATATTGTTACTAAAAAACACTGCCACACTATGACCACATATTACTACCATATTGTTACTAAAAAACACTGCCACACCATGACCACATATTACCACCACACTGTTACTAAATAATACTGCCACACCATGACCACATATTACCACCACACTGTTACTAAATAATACTGCCACACCATGACCACTGTTACTAAATGAAACATACTATACAAAGACCAATATTCTTCTCATACAGTGACCATAAAGTGGTGATCTCAGCTTAACAACAGCTCTGCAAACCATGTAAGCAATTACAGTAAAGTAATGTCTAGTGACCATAAACTGTGTCTTCTCGAATTGGATCGACTTCCTCTCTCTCTCTGTCTGGCCCAGACCACCATTAAGAGTTCTGCCAACACACCAGCCCATTTAATAGCACTATCCCATGTCTGTTGCTACCTCAAGTACCCTCACAACTACAGCAACCCTCAATAGTGCCCCCACGCAATAAAAGGACTCCCTAGGGTCATCAACACAGCAATAGTGCCCTTTCTGTAGCTCCATGAAATAGTGTCCCCTAGTGTCGGCACAGTTAGAGAGCCCCAATACTGCCCCCCTACATACAGTAAATACCCCTCTTAGAGCTCCCACACAAGTGACTCCTTAGTGCCTCCACAAACATAAGTGCCCCTTCACCTAAGTGCTCATCTAAACCCGTTCCCGTTGCATATAGTGGTGCCTAGGATGCACGTTTTCTCCAGTCTGTGGTGGCACTGTCAGTATTAAAGGGGTTGTCCGGCGCTAAAAAATTATTCACAGAATAACACATTATAAAGTTAATATGTATGTTATGTCTGTGAATGGCCCCCTTCCCCGTGTTCCACCACCCCCACCCGTGTACCCGGAAGTGTGGTGCGCTATACATACCTGTCACGTGCCGACCATGGTCTCCGATCCTCAGCAGTGACGTCTTCTTCGGGCGGCCGGCGGATCTTCCCGAGTGCCGGCCGCCCTCTGCAGCGTCATCCGAAGCTCAGCCGCGATTGGCTGAGCATAACTGTGCTTAGCCAATCGCAGCTGAGCAGCTGATGACGTGGCCGCGTCATCAGCCGCGATTAGCTGAGCACAGTTATGCTCAGCCAATCGCGGCTGAGCTTCGGATGACGCTGCAGAGGGCGGCCGGCACTCGGGAAGATCCGCCGGCCGCCCGAAGAAGACGTCACTGCTGAGGATCGGAGACCGTGGTCGGCACGTGACAGGTATGTATAGCGCACCACACTTCCGGGTACACGGGTGGGGGTGGTGGAACACGGGGAAGGGGGCCATTCACAGACATAACATACATTACAAAGTTGTATAACTTTGTAATGTGTGTTATTCTGTGAATAATTTTTTAGCGCCGGACAACCCCTTTAATGCATAAATGGGCACAATTACATCAAAGCTGAAAGTGCTGGCAGCCTACGAGACTGTATGATGGATTAGGGAGCTGGTGGCTCTGTGCTCCACTGTTGTGCATCCTGAGGATTCCCATACAGTAGAAATGGGCTTAAAAAGAGGCAGAAAAAAAACTGTCCCCACAGTATATGCCCTTGTGTTAGTATCACCAAATCACAAAAAATAAAAAGTCATTTTGTGGATTTAACAATTGTAAACTACTCATTAGCAAAATGCAAAGCAGAAGAATATGCTCTATCTATACAGAGGCTGAATCAGTGTAAAGTCATAGAAAGCCAAATATCATAAAGAAAAAGAGATCACAATATAACGAAAAACTTACCTCTCTATAAAAGTTGCCACTCTCTCCTCAACTAGCATGGTGTTAATGCTGGTCACATGACTCACGTTAATATCCAAAAGCTCTACAGACAGCTTGTTCTCCAGCAGAATACCTGTATGACCAGACAACAGGGGGGAATCCTCATACTGCGGCTCTCAGTGCATTAAGGTTCCTATTGCATTTTGATGGAAATAGTAGTATACTCTACAGCCTAAATCTTCATAAGATTCAAAGGCTAAGAAAACCTGATAAGACCCATTATACATCAATAATGGAATTATTTTGAAATGGAATTGTTTTGAAATTGATGGGTCACCACTTTTACTAAGGAGTCATTGTCCCCCAAGAGGAAATGCACTGATCATGTGCCAGCCAGATCTCTATTTCTCTACATGACTTCCAAAGGGTTCAGCGATCAGCACTGTTCAGAAGCCACAAAGAATAATAATAGTAATAATCATGTTGTATACATTATATTTAAAGGGGTATTCCAAAGAAAACAACTGTTTTAAATCAACTGGTGTAAGAGTTATACAGATTTGTAAATTACTATTATCTCATGTCCTCCAGTACTTATCAGCTGCTGTACGTCCTACAGGAAGTGGTGTATTCTTTCCAGTCTTCAAGAAAAAGAAAAGTGTCTGAGGCTAGGAACACTTTAAATCTAAAACACTTAACCCACAAAGGGCCATGAGCCCACCATATGTCCTTTCATCCTTCCCGCAAAATATACCTTTTATTTAAATCTGGTAAAAATCATGATTCTATTAAAAACACATCCACTAGATGGTTCTTAGGCTCAAGTCAAAGCTTGTAAATAATGAACCCATATGAATAGTGAGTAAGGAGAAGAGGAGGGGTGGCTGCAGACTATCCCGCCACAGACTGCGTCCAGTTAGCAGCGTCAGCTGGGATATTTATTATTTACAAGCTTTGACTTGTAAATGTTATTCTGACTTTAACCCCTACCCGCATCAGAACGTAAAAATATGTTCTGATGCGGATGGAGGGGTTCAGAGAGGGGTCGCACGGCGCGGGGTCTGATCGCCGCACCCACCAATTAGACATTAAATGCAGCTGTCAAAACTGACAGCTGCATTTAAATGTCTTATATGCTCCTATCCCCGGTGTCTAGTGGGGGGAATCTCCCCCCCCCCCCCCCACCCCACCATGCGATTGCGGAGGGGCGATCCCTTCTCCTTACCAGACCAGGGCTCAGCATCACACCGACATTAATCCCGAATCGGCAATTTGTAGATCTGGTCTGCAGCAGAACAGAGTAATACAGCACTAATCTAATTGATAAGTGCTGTATTATATACACAGCAGTGATCTCTATAAGAGAGCAAGTGCTGTGTATATAGAAGTCCCCTGGGGGGCTAAAAGTTAAAGTATAAAAAATAAAAGTTTTTTCATTAATTAAAAATCGTCTCCCTAATAAAAGTTTAAATCACCCCCTTTTCCCATTTTATAAATAAAAATAGAAATAATTTACAAATCCGTATAAACTTACAGACGCCTTTTGGTTTTAAAACAATTTTTTTCTCTAGACTACCTCGTTAATATAGCGAGATCCAAACAAACTTGCCAAATTGGCTCCATTACAAAGTCCCCAACAATGCAGAATACAAAGAATGACCTCAAAGTACAGTAGGAATTATAATATACAGTAAGTATGCAGAATACATACCTATTGATGTACACCTCAGATGCTTATAGGCAGTCAGCTTATCAAACAGTCGACAAGCCTCTGGGCTCCAAGAGGGTCCAACATTAGGAGGTTGAATATAGGCAAGTCTGCAGCCAATTGCCTAGAAATTACGTATGATTATGGAAATTGGGTCAATAGTCATAATAAATATAACACAGCTGTAATGTTGGGAGTATGCAAGCTTCTTTCACCAGGATGTGTTCTTAGGAATAAAAAGACCAATGCATATACCACCACCTTTTTAAGAAAAATATTACTGGGACATAGCTTGTGTTTCTGTAGTTAAATTCAAGTTAGTGGCCCTTAAAATTCTTGATTTAATGTAGATTACATTGGTATTGTAGGCAATGTCAATAAAAAATATTAAATACTCCTGTGTGGTCCCTACTGCAGAGTCCACGGGGCAGGGCTTGAGATAAGGATTCCCACATGAGCAGGTTACTCCTAGGAACTACGAGTATTTACCTTGCATGGTGTAGTCATGAATTCTTTCTTCATGCTTCTTAGAGCTGCAATATCAACTGTGGTAGTATTGCCGAAGTCCACATACTTTATGATGGCTTCTTGATTATTACATAAAGCTGGAACAACAACAAAAAAAAGTTATAAATTCATACAGTAAGAGTCTAACATAAAGCTGGAACAACAAAAAAAAGTAATAAATTCATACAGTAAGAGACACTAACACTGACTACTTTTAAAATCTTTCTAGATTTCCATTCAACCCTGTGCTTTGACTTCAGCAAGTTAAAGTTTTAACAAGGTAATCTTACCCTTTATTTCTGCTCTGTACCAGTGATCGTCTTCAGAAATAAATTTAGCGACGCAAGGTTGTCCCACCACCGGGTGCAGAATACGCAAGTCGTCAGCCTCTTTGCTGTTGTATACGCCCTGAATCTTGTCTATAGTATCTGCATACTCTGATTCACACACCTTAAGTCGGTTAAGATAGAAAATAAAAGTAGCACAATTATCATAAACCATTAAAGGGAACCAATCAGCATGATTGTGTATATTGTGAGTGAGTATAGATCTACTGTGCAGCTCCCTGAGGCTACCAGCCTCGTCGGCAGTGGTAGCTTTACATCAGAGAAAAGTGGCAACTAGTCATCTGGGTGGGGAGCAGCCTGAGACTAGTCACGGCACTCTTGCCTGTCAGGGCACTCTGCGATGATTGCTTGGAAATTGATCTGTTAGTGGCCTCTTTGCCTGTCAATCATGCCCACAGAGCGTGCCGATACGCAGAGAGCTGTGACTAGTCACAGTGGCGGCTCCCCAACCAGATGACTAGTTGCAGACCCTCTTCCAGCCTCGCACACTGGAATAAAACCTCCCTCTCCCCCCCCCCCCCCCCCCCTGATGTAAAGCTACTGCTGCAGACTTGGCTGGTAGCCTCAGGGAGCTGCACAGTAGATCTATACTGTGCAGCTGGGAACCATATCAGCATAATTATGCCGATTGGTTCCCTTTAAGATGGAAAAGGAGAAGGTACATGTCAATGTGTGTGAGGGACAATGTATTTGTTCAAGTTTTTTTTTAAAGGCTATGTTTATTACTTATTATGATACAAAAAATTCTGTATAAGAATTTAGCTTAGTTTCTCATCTACAGCCTCTTAGTTTCCACATATAGTTCTGGCTGCATGAGAGAATCCGCCTTGCCTGGTCTTTTTTCATCGTTTATCTCACTTTTCCTGAACAAATGTTTCATGACTAGAGCAAAGACTATCTGTAATTAGAAAACACTTTTGACATGTTACAGACATGTCCACAGTTTTGATTGCTCAGGGTCTGAGCGTTTACACCATGACCGATCAGGAGAAAAAGCAAGGAGAAGTCAGCACGCAGCACATACTCTCCAGGCTCTGCGTCCTTTTCCGACATGGTTGGCCCCATAGACTATAATATTTCAGGTCATATAGCTGGGAGGGAAAACGTTGGGGGCAGACTTCTCATGGCTCCTCCTCCTGATTGTTTGCAGTCTTAACACTCCGACCCAGACTAATCAAAACTTATGACGTGGAGGTTCATCCAGGAGAGGAAAGATGACGATTTTTTTTATTTTTTTTTTACAATTATGCATTCATAACCTTACAAAGTACTATAAGAGTGTCATAAGACACAGAGCCAGGAGTAAACAAGCTGTGTGCAGACTTCTCCCAGTTGGTTCTCCTGATCTGTTGCAGTCTGAACACTGAGACAATGACTGATCAATATTTTACAGTATGTCTCTGACACATCAAAATTACTTTTAATGACTGTGCCCATTTAAATCTCATGCCTAATTTAAATCCCCACTAAACTACAGGTGAGCAGAGATCATCTTGCGGTTTAGTATAATATAAAAGTCCATATGGTTTACAGTTACATTTACTAAACTCACCAAATGGATATAGAAGTCTGATGGGCTATTAATATGGCAAACAATGACAAATGCGTCAGTCATATCCTCGGGTAATATTGGATCGGGGTAACGAGTGACTGAGTGGCTAAGTGCAGCAGAAACATTGGCGGGAAACCTTAAAAAAAACAAACAAAAAAAAAAAAACAACAAGGTTAGAAACAGATCTTAAAGAATCTTTAAAGACATACTGTAGATCTGGATCCACATAACTTGTTCAGGTGACTACTGCCCATCACCCACTAGTAGCCACTGTATTTTTTTTTAATAAAGAGCCTTATACAGGGGCGATGATTGCCTGAACAATCATTCCTATAATCATTCATTCTCCAAAAATGTCTCAGCCATCATACAATAAAACACTTGCTTGTTGTGGATTGCATCTTTTATGTGGCATTGAATTTTCATCTGTTGGCAGCACATCCTCTTATGTGCAACCTACAATAAGTGGTTTGTACAATGAATCATTCAGGATCATGAATATAGAAGTATAAGAACAACCATTACCTCTTTAAGCATCACCCTCCGAGTGAAATTCTATTAAAGCTTTCCTCTGTTCTCTATATGTAATGTAAGTACTTACTTTGCCAACTCCAAGAAAACAAGGGCCTCGCGAAGAGACAAGGGCATGTCACTATTGATCTTATTTTCAAAAGGCGTCTTCAAGTCAACAATTAGCTTCCTATGTTCTTCCCGGAAGACTTTCATTGATACACATTTAGCGCCGATCACTTTTAAAACGTGATCTCTAATTTCTTTTCCCCACATGCCGGTCTATAAAAGAAAAAACTAATCTTCATAATCTCTTCATAAATGGGCTGTTCATGGTTTGTTTTTTATTACCTTTTTCAATAGTAATACCATAATACACGGCCCTGTGGATTTTTCCTGATGACATACAACTGTTATATAAAACTCTTAAGCATTCTTGGCACCTCAAGTTAGGCTATGCTTACAACCAATGCGAGACCACTACAAATATTCAAATCACAAATCCTTTATTAAACATATTCAAAAATTAATTAAAAACATATAAATGTATAAGCAGAAATACAGAAGTGGAATGGGTACACCACAGATCCCACCTGGACAATACAATTATAAGGGAAGCACCCTTATAAGGGAATTCCCTTATAATTGTATTGTCCAGGTGGGATCACAATATCCACAATATATAATTTTGGTCTATATAGGATTTATTACAACCAAGGTGAGCCTACCTCTAAGGCTGCAAACTAGTATCCTGCCGTATATAGGTATATAGCATACTGTGCTTTCCTATACCGTGAAAAAGGTATACTAACACATACAAGCTTCATGCACAAGTTTTGAGTCTGCTTTCTGCTAAAGACACAAAAAACTGTATCTAAGCTGTTTAGTCCATCTCCCCCTCCCAACAGAGCTTGTGTAAACAACATCCCTGGTTGGCTGTTTATATTTATGCATATTTAAAAGAAATGGTGCAGATACAGCCTTCCAGGGACTTTGTTTACATCAGTCGTCTTGGAAGGGAGGGGGGAGGAGATGGTTGAGAGAACAGACGGACTGCACTCCTTTATTACAATTTTCTGTTCCTTTAGCACAAAGCAGAAGCTCAGAAGTAGGGGAAGGAGATGAATAGTCTCCAGAAGGGAAGATGATTTAACAAACATTTTACCTAACTGGATAACTACTTTAATTCAGGTATACAGCACAATAAAAGGTAATGGTCTCACCGTCGGGTACAGCAGGTCTCAGGAGCTTACTCGGCCTTACAGCTGTTTGTGTTTACACTTCTGGGTTCAGGTTCAGTGTCACATCACACCAACCATGCACTGAACCAGTGCCTTTTTAAATGGCTGGTAAGACCCGGTCTGGAGTGTAAGGGTCCATTTACACAGAAAGATTATCTGACAGATTATCTGCCAAAGATTTGAAGCCAAAGCCACGAACAGACTATAAACAGAGATCAGGTCATAAAGGAAAGCCTGAGATTTCTCCTGTTTACAAATCCATTCCTGGCTTTGGCTTCAAATCTTTGGCAGATAATCTGTCAGTTAATCTTTCTGTGTAAATGGACCCTAAGAGTTGTCTTTTCCACCCAGGCACTCTGACCCAAACAACAGCAAAACAACTGCTCAGTAACAGAATGTCACTAGCACAATACTAGTGGGTTTTCTATATCACTGAGGCCAGCGACAATGGCACCTACTGCCTTTCTACAATAGGCATGATGCAAAGGAGTGAATATGAGACTCTAATTTTCACACTTATAAAAGCTGTAATGTACATAATATACTGCAAAGAATAAGGCTCAAGTGTCATGTATGAAGGGAAAATGTTTCACTCACCGGACTTTGTGGAACAATATCCAAAGAGCAATGCACAGCAATGGGGGGCATGAACCGTATACTGTCAACTTCAGCTGAACTCAGTTTGATTAAGATTGTATGTAGGTGAGTAACTTTAGTCTCACAGTCGATCACCGAGTTCCTTTTCATGAGACAGCTGCCAGCAAACCTTCAGAAAGAAAACAATAGATGCCCATCTTACTGCTTGGTAAATCATTAAAAAACATACAAGTTTATGTATAAGCTTGTCTGGGAAGCTTACAGATCAAAACACACAGTTCTTGGTCATTTCCCCTATGTTCACGGTCTATAAATGTGATGGCTATGTACTTGAAGCAGTTTGAGCTCATCCTGATATTGTGCTGAATTGGTTTAATGAGAAATTGCATCCCTTAAGCGCCCGTTCACACTGAGCAAAACTTGCGAAATTTCAAGTGGAGCCTATGCCGTGGACGCTGCTTGTAAATTCCGCCTGTCCCATTGATTCAATGGAATTTCTCACGCGCCTCCGCTTTCCGCCCAAAGAATTGACATGTCACTTCTTTGAGCAGAAACGCGGAAGCGGAGGAGCATGCGCTCTCCCACAGACGGGCAATGACACACTGAGATTCCACCTGATTTGCTTAGTATAAACATACCCTTATAATTACAGGCCTAACCAGAAAGATCTCTGTGCTGTCCATCAATATATCTGTACACTGTAAGGGTGCCTTCACACCTAGTGGATCCGCAGATGATCTCATGCTGCGGATTAGCAGCAAGATCCGCTGCGGATCCAGTCCCATTAATTTCTATAGAGCACATACTCGCAGCGAGATTGACATCCCGCTTTGAGTATGTGCTTTAACCCCCTGTTGCCCGCAACCCTGCCACCGAGATCATACATTACCTGCTCTGGCGACGTGGCTGCATGTCAGGCTCCCGGCTCCGGTCCCGCTCAGCACCACTGATTGGATGAGCGGGACCGATGGGAGGCGGGAGCATGACAGCCGCATCGCCAGAGCAGGTAATGTATGATCTTAGCAGCAGGGCTGCAGGCAACAGGGGGTTAAAACACATACGATGTCAATCCCCCTGCGAGTATGTGCTCTATAGAAATTAATGGGACTGGATCCGGTAGGTGTGAAGGCACCCTAATAAAGATCACCTCTACACCATGTTTTTTCCCCCAAATCTAATAAGCCCTGTAGACATGTCACGGGAGAAGTGCTCGAGGGGGTGTACATCTCACCGAGGTTACTGCATACGGTGAGATGGTAAGTCCAGGATGGATCTGTTGCTCAGCAGTGCTATGCTGCTGAGTTGTTATTTATTTTTACCGGGCCTGGATTTACATGGAATGGCAGGTAGGTTTTGGTAATGGGACTTGCCATTCCCTCCCCCCGATCCACTTTGGGTGTTGTGATCAGGTGTGCTCTGATGAGCCTGGAAAAGGTAAAAGCTCTGCAGAGCTGCAGGTGGTTGCTCTCAGCCAGGAGTGATCAGCCTGTGTGTTTGGTGGGAGCTGTGAATACAGACGCTGCTGGAGCTTATATACACCCTGCGGTATCCAGGTGAAAGACGCACTGTTTGTCTAGTGTCAGATAGTTGAAGAAACCTGTTAGTAAGCGCCCAGACGGGCTAAACCTTTTTGTTTGTTTGGTTCTTAAATGCATGGTGTTGCTATATTTCTGTTTGATGGACTGTTTATACTGCTTAAGTCCAAGTCTGCTGTGAACTGTGTCCAAACACACCATCCCCCGGGAAGATCCCTACAGCCCTTATTTGATAATTGGTCTTAACTTGGAAAATTTTCAGTAGCAGTTTATAGCACCTTATCCACATTAAACTTAATCTGCTCTTTCTCTGTGTAAATGAGCACTGTCATTACAAATACATGTTAAGGCTAAGTTCAGACGTTGTATGAGACTGGCCATTCCGTGACCCAGCTAGTTTCAGAGAAGATCATCCCGGCCGGTACTGCAGTACCAGCCGGATGATCTTTAGCGCCGATCGAGGTCGCCGTGCAGCCTCCTCTGAACGCCTCTAATGACGCCAGGGCGTACATTTACACCCTGTGTCGTTAAGGGATTAAGCCTCTAGCTAATAATATATTATCCTCATGTGTTACATAGCTTAGTATCATCTGCAGATATTAAGATTCTATCTTGTAATCCACAAGGTCATTAACAAACATACTGAACTGAAGAGAGCCCCATGCCCCTACTGTGAAGTTCCATCAATAACCACCCTAACCCCAGGTGCAAAACCACTGTCACAATTTTAAGTAAACCAATAACAATATATTTATACAGTATATGATTCCCATTCTGCATGAGTAAACTTACCTTTCTACAACAAAGCTCTCAATACCACCATAGTCGAGTAAGAAGAGTGTTAGACGTGTGATATCTTCCACCTTATATCTTGTTGGACCACAAGGTTTTAGAACACATTTACTCTCCAGAGGAATCAGCTGAATGATATTTCCACGGCACCATTTCTTTTGTTTAATACTCTTGAAAGCGATTATTTCTCCTAGAAAACAGACAACGAAACCCGAAACCCAATACATCTCAGATGTGTATTTCTTACATTTCAATCAGATCTTATAAAAAGTACAGTAAACAGTGTCAATCGTAAAACCATGGACATATTTTCTAGCAGTAGACAATGAAGGTTTCTACTGAAAGACAGCAACCAGATCTTAAAACCACTCAAAATTATAAAAAAAAAAAAAAAAAATAAATCCCTTTACCACTGCATTCATTGGGGAAGATTGTACAGTAAATGCAACACATTAGGGACACAGTACTTTGGGTATAGGCCCCTGCCACGAGGCGGCAACGCTAGGCAGAAAAAAAAGGGGTTGGCAGGTTATACCCTCCTATCCACACTAGGGTAACTAGCCTGTGCAAGAGCAGTAGACAGGTGAGCAACAAAAACACAGACGGCATGGGGATGGGGACCATGACAGAAACAAGACCCCAGATTTAGGGGCCTATTCCACCGAGCGATAATCAACTGAATCGACCCGATTCGGCCGATTATCGCTCCGTGGAATAGAGAGAACGATCAGCCGATGATCGTGTCATCGGCTGATCGTTCATTTAGGTTCAAACCTTAAATCATCAGTCGTCACCCACGCATCGCTACGTGGAATAGCGGGCGGATGCCCATTTCACAGTCATCATACATTACCTGTTCAGGTGCAGGTCTTCTCCTTCTCCCGGTCCCGCGCGGCAGCATCAGCTTTGGAGCGGCCTGTCTGAGCTGACAGAGCGCTCAGCCAATCACTGGCCAGGACAGCGACGGCCAGTGGTTGGCTGAGCGCTCTGTCAGTTCAGTCAGGCCGCTCGCGCTGGACCGGGAGAAGCAGAAGACATGCGCCTGGACAGGTAATGTATGAAACAAGGGCTGCAAGGACATCGATAACGATGTCCCTGCAGCCCTCGCTAACGATTGTCGGGCCGTGGAATAGGCCCAGTAAACGAGCGCAAATCTAGCAGACTGTCTATATTGTACAGTAAGTCCACATTTAATGTAGCATACCGTACAGCACAGACATCTTTGGGGATTATTTCTCAAATGTGATGTGAACAGAGCTTTACTTATAAAAGTTGCAGCGTAACCTGCAGAGCACCAGAGAGTGTAACCTGCAGAGAACATATATCAGTACCTAGCTCCAACACGTCAGAAGGAAGACACTGGCTGCATGAGCGACTAAGTGACATCAGCATCCGGTCAAGCAGGATGAACTGCTTTCGCTGGGAAAAACGTCTGACATAAAAGTTGCAGGGATTTTCCCAATGACTTAGGAATACAAGTTCTTGCGAGACTGCAAAAAAATAAATAAATAATAATTATAAATTATATGTAAGCGGGGCAGGGGATTAAGGACAGGGGTAAAGGGAAAAAGGACTGACCTCTCTTTTGAAAGAATGGAGCACAGGTTCCGGTCATCTTCTGACTCTTCTTGAATCTCTTTGGCTTACCAAGACTGAATTCTGGGAATGGAGTTTACAAAACAATAAATATTATATATAGTACTGACCTTTCAGACCAGTATTTATTGTACATTTTATCACTTAACGAGTCCACAAAAGAGTCCCCCCCCTCCCCAGCAGCAATCTTCTCCTCCCTCTGGTAGTTGACCATATGTTACTTTATACTTAACCTGCACTTTCCTCCAATACTACTACAGAGGCTCCGCTCCTTACTGCTTAGCAGGACAAGAAATGTCTATTGGCTGCCTAATTTCTGGCCGGGGGAAATCTTGGAGGATCGCCGAGGAGGGGGTGGAAATTGAAGCCGGAGGTCAGTTACCTTCCCCGTTCCAGCGCCGATGCCCGGATCACACCGCCCGGTACTCCCGTCTCGCGGCCGCTTCCTGGTCAGAGTTGCTGCATGAGACATCAGGTCTCAAGGCAGCTCTGCCATTCAGTGGCCGAGGCGGGACTCCGCTACAACCGCTGATTGGCAGAGCTGCCTTGAGAAGTCACATTTCATGCGGCAGCTCTGACCAGGAAGTGGCCGCGAGACGGGAGTACCGGGCGGTGTGATCCGGGCACCGGTGCTGGAACGGGGAAGGTAAGTGACCTCTGGCTTCAATTTCCACCCCCTCCCCAGCTATCCACCAAAACACCCCCCGGCCCGGAGTACCCCTTTAAAGAAATCTGCTAGAAACAGACTCTGTATCTGCCTCCTACTAACTTATACCTATTAGCTCACTGTTAGCCGGTGGTATAAAACCTCTTTTAATAATACCTCACTAGCAGCAAAACAAACCAGTTTATTTATGTGTCACTTAATGGTACACACAAGAAACGAAAAAAATTTAGTTAAGGGCACAAACACACTGGGCGTATTGGCAGTGGATCCCCACTGTGAGTATGCCAGCAGCCCGCCCCGTTAACCCCCCCCCCCCCCCCCCCCTGCCGCCGGAGCGTATACATCACCTTCTCCATGCTCCGGATTGCTTTGGGTCTCCCGGTGTCTTCACGTCTCGCTCAGCCAATCACTGAATGGGCAAGCGGGACATGTTGGGAACCCCGAAGCAAGCCAGAGCGTAGAAAAGGGGATGTATGCGCTCCGCCTGGGGGGGGGGGGGGGCGGGGTAACGGGGTGGGCTGCTGGCATACTCGAAGCAGAATGTCCATCCCATAAGTGTCCAGGGCAGGAATCCACAGCAGTACACCCAGTGTGTTTGTTTGTAAACATTAACCCCTTAGCGACCCATGACGTATCTAATACGTCATGGTGCCGCGGGGGGTGTTCAGAGCGGGGTCCCGCCGGGACCCCGCTCTGAACGGCGCTGATCCCGGCTGACACGTGCAGCCGGGCAGTGCCTCTGTTAGCCGGCGCGGGTCCCGTTGCCGCGCCGGCTAATTAAGCACTTCAATGCAGCTGTCAAACCTGACAGCTGCATTGAAGGGCTTCAGACATCACATCCCTGGTGTCTAAAAAATCCCCTCCCCTAATAAAAGTCCAAATCACCCCCCTTTTCCCATTTTATAAATATAAATTAATAAATAAATAAATAAACATATTTAGTATCGCCGCGCGCGTAATCGCCCGAACTATTAATTAATCACATTCCTGATCTCGCACGGTAAACGGCGTCAGCGCAAAAAAATCCCAAAGTGCAAAATTGCGCATTTTTGGTCGCATCAAATGTAATAAAAAGCGATCAAAAAGTCGTATATGCGCAATCAAGGTACCGGTAGAAAGAACGCATCATGGCGCAAAAACTGACACCTCACACAGCCCCATAGACCAAAGGATAAAAGCGCTATAAGCCTGGGAATGGAGCCATTTTAAGTGACATATATTTGTTAACAATGGTTTGAATTTTTTCAGGCCATCCGATACAATATAAGTTATACATGTTATTTTTTTTATTTTTTTTTATTTTTACAATATTTTATTGAAGTTATACATAAATACAAAGTGATAAGAACAATCATAAAATAGATAAACTATGATAAGTCAGTAGACTTATATAAAATTATATAAATAAATATAACAAATCATTAAAACAGACAAAGCAACCAATTATTGCTCTAACATACAATTGAAGTAATATTGTATCATACTATACTTTATATCAAGTACAGGTAAGTACTCCCAGGGTACCTGCAACCATTGCTTTGTGATACCAAGTTGTATTGGAAAATTGTTGCATAACAGAGTTTCTTTCTTCTGTAGACAGAACATTCACTATAAAAAGTTTCCATTTTTTCATGAAAGAAATCGTAAACTTTTCATTACTACGTAGGGTATCAATCATTTCCCAATGAAGTGTTTCTTTGAGATTATCAACCAACTCTGGTATTGTAGGGGATGTAGACTTGAGCCAATGATTTAATAGGCATTTAAGAGCTAACAATAGAGTAAGGTGAACTCCGGGAGGAATAGTCTTTGTGGCTGAGAGAGCCTCACCTCCTTCCGTCACGTCGTGGAACAAATAACAGATTGGATCAAAAGGCAAAGACGTGTCCCAAGTGTTTGTTAGAAAAGATTCTATCAATTTCCAAAATAAGTGAACATGGGGACACAGCCATACACAGTGAAAGAGATCAGCTTTAGATTTAGCACATTTAGGACAGTGTTGTAAATAACCTTCTAGGTGTTGAGTATAAGAGAGATTAAAAGCATATATTGCTTTGTTTAACAGTCGGAAGTGGAGCTCTCTCAGTTTTGTGCTAGGAGTAGCGGTGTGAACGAATTTAATTCCATTTAATAATCGTTGTTCTAATACATTACATTGTAAGTCGTCATACCATTTTTTAACAAATGCCGGGGGGGCACGGTCAAAAGAAATGGAGGAAAGCATTTGGTATATTGGTGACAGGGAAAGTCGTAAGGTCGTTTTGGAGCAAAGAAGGTCAAACGGTCCCGATTTTTCTGCAATTTTTCTGCATAAGTTATACATGTTATATATCATAGTAATCGTAACGACTTGAGGAACATGCATATCAAGTCAGTTTTACCATAGGGTGAACGGCGTAAGTGCAAAACTCCCCGAAATCAAAACAAATGAGTTTTTTTTTCAATTTGACAGCGTAAATGATTTTTTTCCGGTTTCACAACATATTTTATGGAAAAATTATGCCTGTAATTGCAAAGTACAATTGGTTTCGCAAAAAATAAGCGCTCATATACGTCTCTAGGTGAAAAAATGCAAGCGCTATGGACTTTTAAACATAAAATGGAAAAAGCAAAAGCGCAAAAACGAAAATTGGCTTGGACCTTAAGGGGTTAAAGGCATTTCTCAGGCAAAAATTGATTGCCTATCCTCAGGTCACCTGGCTCTCCCACAGTCAACTGCTCAGTGAGGCTGTCGCAGCCAAATCTATACAGCTGGTTACTGCAGCTCAGCTCCAGTTCACCATGCGTAATAAAAGGACAATCTTTTTATGTCCAAGAAACCCCTTAAAATATAAGCTCTTCAGGTCTTACCTAGTTTTTCTTTAGTGCAGTCAAGGGCAGTATTACTTTGAGGCTCCCTGAAGCCTGAAAAGACATGAAAAGGAGGAAAGAAGGGCTTAGAAAAGACCTCTCAGCTATACCTGTAGTCAGGATTAGGGACCGGAGTGATGAGACAATAAGGTTTGGTTATGTTGGTATCTGTCAGCTGATTGGACGGATATGCTGCCACTATGTAGATACAACTGGAATCTCTGAGTAATAATGACAGTAGCTAAAGTAAGATGTGTCTCCACGCAGGTGGAAGCTGTCAAAACGTCTTGGGGAGAAAAAAAAAAGGGAGAGGAAAAGCTAACTGATGCAGAATTAGCGAGAGACATGCATCAGAGTTGTGGAGCACAAAGTTTTGATAAGTATAACATTTATGTGTATAACGGCCACCGCCTTAAAATGGCACGAGAGTTGTGAACAAAAAAAAAATCATAACTCCCATCATGTTTGTTAAAATTGCGGATGACATTCCATCGCCCCTGTTCCCCCGCCCCGAAGAAAGAGGCGTCTTCAGTTACAGCCCCTTACATGACAGCACCTATCACCCACACCTCTATATTATCTGCAACTATTGGACTATCTGCAACTATTTTCGGTCTCGGTCTAGACCTAGGACCGCTGGCACCCACCGTACACAGAGCAGTGCTGCTTACTCTGTCTTGCTTCTATATATATGTATCCTAACAAGTTCTAGGCTAATAGTTTTTCCTACCACAAGATTTTCTAAGAAGTTTTTGTTCTTATAATCTGTGAATTAACTAAATCAAGGTTACCCGAGAGATGAGATGGTGGGGGCTTAGTGATTGGGCATTTTGCCAGAGGTTACTCCTAGGGATGATGCACTAAGCAAAGATGAGTGACTTTGGTTAAAGAGAACCAATCACCTAAAATTTACTATCCCTATTATCAAAGATTCTCTCTCCCTAAGTCTATCTATGAAGATACAGACTGCCTTTGCAGTCTGTATCTTATTCTTTACCTAATTTCTCTTCCTCTGTGCAGTAATGCTGGGCGCCGCCATCTTGATGACGTCACGCTGGAACGCACCGCTGGAACGCACGTGACGTCATCAAGATGGCGGCGGCCGGCATTAATGCACCGGAACAAAGGAGCAGGTAAAGTATAAGATACAGATTGCAAATGCAGTCTGTATCTTTATGAAGTCTATTTATGAAGATACAGACTACATTTGCAGTCTGTATCTTATACTTTACCTGCTCCTTTGTTCCGGTGCAGTAATGCCGGCCGCCGCCATCTTGATGACGTCACGTGCGTTCCAGCGGTGCGTTCCAGAGTGACGTCATCAAGATGGCGGCGCCCGGCATTACTGCACCGGAACAAAGGAGCAGGTAAAGTATAAGATACAGACTGCAAATGCAGTCTGTATCTTCATAAATAGACTTCGGAAAGATACAGACTGCCTTTAAAGTCTGTATCTTATACTTTACCTGATCCTCTGGTCCACCGCTGGAACGCAAGTAACGTATTCAAGATGGCGGCGCGCGGCCTTCCTGCACCGAACAAGAGGATCAGGTAAAGTATAAGATACAGACTGCAAAGGCAGTCTGTATCTTAATAAATAGACAAAATGAAGATACAGACTGCCTTTGCAGTCTGTATCTTATACTTTACCTGATCCTCTGGACCGCTACAGCAAGGCCGGCGCCGCCATCTTGATTTAGTCTTTTGCGTTCCAGCGGTGGAACGCAAGTGACGTCATCAAGATGGCGGTGCCCGGCCTTGCCGCTTTGCATGACGGGAGCTTCCTGTCTCGCGCCGGCTCTTTTGAAAAGAGCCGGCGCGAGATAGGAAAGTAAAAAGTAAATATTTTGAAAACACAGCCAAAAAGTAATGAATTATATTTACAAATATTAATAAAATAAGTAAATACATCTAATTAGGGGGAAAAAAAATTTTGATTTTCATCGATGATTGGTTCTCTTTAAGTCTTATTTTGGTAGAACTTGTAGTATGCCACCCCTTTCATTACAGGGATAAATAATACTACAGAGTATCTATACGAGTATATATTTATGTTTTCATGAGGCTGCTGACTCTTATATAAGAATTATTATACATATGTTTTACATTTCTAGGTGTCTTTTATTTTGTTTTAGTTATTGTGGCACCAGCTTTGTATTAATTCTATCTGAGACTATCTGGGGATAAGATGTTCTATTACTTTTCTTTTTGCTGATATAATTTGTGATGATTATACAAACTATTATAAATATAGTAACCCCATAGTAGAAAGAAACAACACTTGTAAACAAGATTATTGATCAGGAAACTTTTCAATATTAGTAACTGGGAAATTTATTGAGGAGTCTGGGACCTTTAACTGCAACATATAGAGAGGTGAACTAGGAGAAGATCTACACACCTCTGAGACAATCTACACTATATAGTTCCAAAGATAACCCCTATAAGTGAAGTAAGATGTGGGTCAAAACATCTGACTTTCCTATGCACAAGTCCACTCATTGGGGGGGGGGTCATTCACTAGGAATGAACCGTTAAGTAACTGGTGAAAAGGAATGGATGCATTGGGACAGATGGGTGAGGTTCTTTTATAGGGACAGAATAGTGTTCATAGGGGGGATGGTTTTGGAAATAAAGACATGGGTGCTTGCTCACAAGTGGTTGAAAATAAGTGGAGTTTAAAAAAGGAGTTGAAAGAAGGAGTTACAAGTTCTGGTAAGTGCTAATCTCTTTCTTTTTCACTGTTTTTGTTGCACTGAGGATGATGGCTAGCAGGATGGAAGGATTCATTCAGTGCGCAGTCTGCCGCATGTACGCACAACTGGAGCAGGTGTTCCAGGGTGAGTACCGCTGTGACAGATGTGAGCATGTTGCCCATCTAGAAGCTCGAGTTAGAGATCTGGAGAAGCATATTGCAACACTGAGGGAACTTGGCCACCTTGAGAGGGAACTTCGGCTCACTGAGCAGGAAGTTAGTGGGTTAGAGATGGAGGGTGGTGATATAGATCAGGAGGCCCAAGTAAGTAGCTGGGTTAATGTAGTTAGAGGGACCAGTAAGGGATCCAAGAAAAGGAAGGCCACTTCTCCTACTATATGCCCAAGCAAAATTGCCAAGTTAGGTGATGATGCAAGGGCATCCGTGTCAGAAATGGCAGCTCTAGTGGAACCTGTTCTCCCTAACAGCCAGGGGAACAGTCCAACTAGTAGTGGGCGGGATGGTATTGTAGGTAGGCCTAGACAGCTAGTGGTTGTAGGGGATTCTATAATCAGGAAGACGGATAGAATAATTTGTCGCCAAGACCGCCTCAACCGAATGGTTTGCTGTCTCCCTGGTGCCAGGGTTCGGCATGTGGTGGAAAGGGTGGATAAATTACTTGGGGGGGCTGGGGATGACCCAGCTGTCGTGGTCCATGTGGGAACCAATGACAGGATACAAGGTAGGTGGAGGTCTATTAAAAATAATTTTAGAGAACTAGGTGCTAAGTTGAAGGGAAGGACCTCCAAGGTGGTATTCTCTGGAATACTGCCTGTGCCATGCGCATCGCAGGAAAGACAGCGGGAGCTTAGGGAGTTAAATGCATGGCTCAAGTCGTGGTGTAGAGAAGAAGGGTTTGGGTTTTTAGAGCACTGGGCTGACTTTTCATTGGGGTACAATCTGTTTTCCGCAGATAATTTGCACCTTAATGGAAGGGGGTCCGCTGTGCTGGGGGAGAGAATCCTAGAAGGGGTGGAGGGGTTTTTAAACTAGGGATGTGGAGGGAGGACAATGAAGTATGTAATGTAGTGGCAGATAGGTTAGAGAGGGGACAGAACAATGAGGAGGGAGGAGAAGGGTCCTGTGGGGGGAGGATAAGAGCAGTGCATAGGGAGATCCATATGTTGCGGATGAACAGTGAGGATGATTGTAGCCACAGCACAGTAATAAATCCCATTTCTTATAATGAAGCGGTTAAACTCGATGGTAATATAAAGTGTATGGTTACTAATGCCAGAAGTCTAGCCAGCAAGATGGGGGAGCTGGAGGCCTTGGTTCTGGAGGAGTCCATTGATGTGGTTGGTGTGACTGAGACATGGCTGGACTCCTCACATGACTGGGCTGTCAATATTCAGGGATTTGCGTTGTTCAGAAGGGACCGGGTGGGCAGAAGGGGAGGAGGAGTATGTCTGTATGTCAGAAATGATATTAAAGTGAGTGTAAAAGATGCCATAGTGGGAGATGACTGTGATGATGTGGAAGCATTATGGGTAGAACTACAGAAGGAGGTAAAGAGTGAAAAAATTATTCTTGGTGTAATCTATAGACCCCCCAACATTACTGAGGAGGTAGATGGCCAGTTGAATAGACAAATAGAGCGGGCTGCCCGGGAGGGAACAGTAGTGATAATGGGGGACCTCAACTACCCAGATATAGATTGGGGTCACGGTTCAGCTAAAACCACAAAGGGGAGGGAATTTCTTAACCTCCTGCAGGATAATTTTCTGGGCCAGTTTGTGGAGGAGCCAACTAGAAGTGATGCCTTGTTGGATCTGGTTATTTCTAACAACGCTGAGCTGGTTGGGGATGTCACTGTCCATGAACACCTGGGTAATAGTGACCACAATATAGTGACTTTTAGCTTAAAGTGTAGAAAAGAAAAGCATGTTGGGAGGGCAAAAACTCTTAATTTTAAAAGGGCCAATTTTCCTGGGTTAAGGGCAGAACTTCAGGGCATAGACTGGGAGCGGCTGCTGTCACATACGGATACAGCTAATAAATGGGAAATCTTCAAATCCACATTAAATAACTGTACTGCCAAATATATTCCTATGGGTAACAAATATAAACGGTTAAAATCCAATCCCACATGGCTTACAACCGAGGTTAGAAGGGCTATAAATGAGAAAAAAGGGGCATTCAAAAAATATAAATCAGAGGGGTCAGCTGTAGCATTTAAACATTACAAAGAAGTCAACAAAACCTGTAAAAATGTAATAAAAGCAGCAAAAATTCACAATGAAAGGCAGGTAGCTATAGAAAGCAAAAGAAACCCCAAAAAATTCTTCAAATATATTAATGCAAAAAAACCAAGGTCAGAGCATGTAGGACCCCTAAATAATGGCGACGGGGAATTAATAACTGGGGATCAGGAGAAAGCTGAGTTACTTAATGGGTTCTTCAGTTCTGTATATACAAAAGAGGATGGAGCTGTTGTGGGTGGGGCCAGTACTGAGGTGGGTGGGGCCAGTGCTGCTAACACATGTAATGTACTGAACTGGTTTACTATAGATATGGTCCAAGATAAATTAAACAAACTCAATGTAACCAAAGCTCCAGGGCCTGATGGATTGCACCCCAGAGTTCTTAGGGAACTCAGTTCTGTAATTTTTCTACCCTTGTATGAAATATTCCGTGATTCTTTGCTTACTGGTATTGTGCCGAGGGACTGGCGTAAGGCAAATGTAGTGCCGATCTTCAAAAAGGGCTCTCGAACTTCCCCAGGTAACTATAGACCTGTAAGCTTAACGTCCATTGTGGGGAAACTATTTGAGGGGCTTATAAGGGACTACATCCAGGAATATGTAGTGGCTAATAGTATTATAAGTGATAACCAGCATGGTTTTACTAAGGACAGAAGCTGTCAAACCAACCTAATATGTTTCTATGAAGAGGTAAGTAGAAGCCTGGATGGCGGCGCGGCTGTGGATATAGTGTACCTGGATTTTGCAAAAGCGTTTGACACAGTTCCTCATGGACGTCTGATGGGTAAGTTAAAGTCTATTGGTTTGGAAAATTTAATGTGTAACTGGATTGAAAACTGGCTTAATAATCGTACCCAGAGAGTGGTGGTCATTGATTCCTACTCCGAATGGTCCCCGGTAATAAGTGGTGTACCCCAAGGGTCAGTACTGGGCCCTCTTCTGTTTAACTTGTTTATTAATGATATTGAGAATGGAATTAACAGCAATGTTTCTATCTTTGCAGATGACACCAAGCTTTGTAGTACAGTACAGTCTATGGAGGATGTGCAGATGTTACAGGATGACTTAGACACACTGAGTGTTTGGGCGTCCACTTGGCAAATGAGGTTCAATGTGGATAAATGTAAAGTTATGCACCTGGGTACTAATAACCCGCATGCATCATATGTCCTGGGGGGAGTTACTCTGGGAGAGTCGCTGATGGAGAAGGATCTGGGTGTACTTGTAGATAATAGACTACAGAACAGTACACAATGTCAGTCAGCTGCTTCTAAGGCCAGCAGGATATTGTCATGCATTAAAACAGGCATGGACTCACGGGACAGGGATATAATATTACCGCTTTATAAAGCTTTGGTGCGGCCCCATCTGGAGTATGCCGTCCAGTTTTGGAACCCGATTCATAAAAAGGATGTTCTAGAGCTGGAGAGGGTACAAAGGCGGGCAACTAAACTAATAAGGGGAATGGAGCATCTTAGTTATGAGGAGAGATTAAAAGAATTACATTTGTTTAGTCTGGAGAAGAGACGTTTAAGGGGAGATATGATTAACTTATTTAAATATATAAATGGCCCCTACAAGAGATATGGGGAAAAGATGTTCCAGGTAAAACCCCCTCAAAGGACAAGGGGGCACTGCCTCCGCCTGGAAAAAAAAAGGTTCAATCTCCGGAGGCGACAAGCCTTCTTTACCATGAGAACTGTGAATCTGTGGAACAGTCTACCACAGGATCTGGTCACAACAAAAACAGTAGAGGGCTTCAAAACAGGGCTAGACAAGTTCTTAGAGCAAAATAATATAAATGCATATGTATAGAACCTATCACCCCTCCCCCTTCCCTGTATCCATCCCCTCCTTGGTTGAACTTGATGGACATGTGTCTTTTCAACCGTATTAACTATGTAATTCTGTATATTCTATTTTTAAAGATGGCCCCCATATCCTGGACAACGCCTAGGTGTGTAGTGTTATACTTGGCTATGTTATTATATACCTATAGGCCAAGGTTAAAAGGGTTGAGAGAAAGTAATTAAGCAGATGAGTCAAAACACCGCACACATTTGTTTTCAATTTGTTTTATTGACTAAAGATGTTTATTGAAATGTTTATTGTGTTTTTATTACTATTGTTTGAAATTTTAAATCTGAAAGATGAAAATGTAATTGAAGCCCAAATATTAATGAAAGTTATCATTGTAGATAATCCCAGATTTTACAAAGATTGATGACACAAGGATATACGGTGAACTCTATGCAGTATGACGTACCACTAAAAGTAACCACCCTGTCCGAGGTGTGAGGACAATCACAGACATTTAAGATGGTTGCAGGTAAGTTTACAGATGTCTATGTGAACTCCAGGTACACTTTTTGATCACCCACCATAATGGATCAATTGGCGAGTTTGAGATTTGTTGGATCCCTGGGCAAATCAATGTTTAACACTGTTCAAAGAAGAAGAGCTGCCATAGAGAGCGGCTGACGCAGCGTTTACGCAGACAAACCCTGAGGCCAAAAAGGGTGACGGATGATGGACGAAGCTGCCGATGCTGGGGTTTTCGGTCTCTTCCTGAGGTAACCGTACATAGTGTACAGGTGGATGGGGAGATGTGGATCTGTTTGTTTTTAAGTCTTTTCCAGAGAAGCTGTGAGACCAGCGGATGGAGAGGAGGTACAGGGTAAAGATGGCATCCAATAAGTAACTGTGCCGGCAGCCTTGTATCTCACTGTAAGTTATCTGACAAAACTAACAGAAGGAAGCCATGTGTAATGTGGTGTATAGTATCCTCACATTGGGCGGCCCAGGGGTCAACAAATATAGCCCAAAGGGTTGTGTACGGCTGTATTATCTACACCTGTCATAACCTACTGTAGGTAACCCAATAAAGGTGCCTGTCTGCATAGTCTGTGACCATCATGCCTGTCTCAGGGACTGTAAGTGGACTTCATCCACCTGCAACAGGTGGTCCATATAGATATGTCCTTGTCTGTATTGATGTCGTTCTTACAGGTTAGCTGAATGTCAACCACAGCTATGTGAGAGAACAAAGCCAAGAGGCAATGTCTGAGGTGAGACTAGTGGCCTCATAGCAGGAAAAGAGGCGAGTCTGAGCGGCTTTATCAGTCAAAAGACAGGTTTAAGGATCCATAGCAATGCCGCTAACTGTGACAAAAAGGATCATGTGATATATGATTTCCATGAAAAGGCTTTGAAACCTTAGATGATGTATAGTTTACACCTTGTTTTTATATCTATGGTGGTTATTTTATGTATAATATGTGATGATCTCAGTGACACGAGAGACAATTTAGTAAGATCCAAGTACACTAGTATTAATTGAACTGTATGTTATGTAATGTATGTTATTAGTATAATATAGTATATGATTATTTACAAAAAGAGATGTGACCAGTCATTAGACCTGTGTGATCTGATCATAACGATGTTTTCTAGGTACAAAATGAGGTAAAAAGACTTGAAAAAGAGATGAAGTGGAAATTCAGAGAATCCCGTAAGATTGTGAAGTTTTATTGACTGGTTATTATAATCTTATGAATCTAATGGTTACATAGTAGGTCACATTGTAGAGATTGTATTGCACTTATCTGTTGTGATGTCTATGGTTTATGTGTCAATGAACTTTTTGCTTCCGCCATTAGATAAGATTTGCTCACATCTTAACTTTTACTTTTCAGAAACTTTTTAAAGTTAGTTACTGTGACTTTCCAATACCCTCATGAATGTCAAAGTGGTAGAGTCCTTGTGATATCTGAGAGTGAAGATTTGTTATAGCCAGTAGAGAGCTTATTTTCTGATCACTCGAGTGACAGAGGAATAGGTTAGGTTCCAGATGTACAATGTCCTACGGTGAACAGACCTAGAGGAGATTTGCTCCACCTGTAGTCAGGATTAGGGACAGGAGTGATGGGACAATAAGGTTTGGTTATGTTGGTATCTGTCAGCTGGACGGATATGCTGCCACTATGTAGATACAACTGGAATCTCTGAGCAATAATGACAGAAGGTAAAGTGGAGCAGATGAGAAGAAGAATGGTGTAAAGCACCGGCGGCATCTGATGAGGATTACTGATTATTCTTTTCATAATTAAACTTTGTAATTTTACATCTCATTGAAAGATGGTTTTCAGGAATCATACAGATATTAGTTTGGATATTGATAATAGCTTTGATTTTGCTGTAACTAAGCTGTATATTGATGTGTACTGTACAGACTTACCCATTGTTTTCTTTTAGTAGGTAGAAACATAGAAGATTGTTGGCAGAAAAAGACCACCCTAGTCTGCCCTATTAGTATTTCCTTTCAGTTACTGCAGATCTACCTACCACATCTGCTGATAGTTTGTTCAAGCATCTACTACATTCAATAAAATATTTCCTTGTGTTGTTTTTTGGCCTTTCCCCCCAACTAACCTCAGACTGTGCCCCCTTGTTCTTGTATTCAGTTTCTTATTACGACCACCCTCTTCCTCTTGCTGATATGATATAAGATGGAGGATTCCTCCTCACCAAGCGCATTATTTTACATTTGGAAACACTGAACTACAAAGTCCCTGGTAGATTTGACCCATAGGTTTATAATGATACCTTAGGGGTATAAAGGGGGTACCTGATGATTTTAAGGCCGGGACCAGGGAAAAGCTGGATTTAAATCACCGATCCCTATAATAATGGTAACAAGAATGTAGATTGGATAAACTACACCCGAGAGGCTAATACGAAGTTGATAATAGCGCCAATAGGGATAGCTGGTGGGGAGACACTTCTCATTTCTGAATCCGATAAACTTACTTATGAGTATAGAAGGGCGGCTTATATGTGTACTTCAAGCTCTTTTTCCATTCACCTTATGTCTATTGATATTATATGTAATCGTGAGACTAAAATGTGTTTCATTTTACGTGCATGCAAGAAAACTGTGCCGAAACCGTGGATATCATACACTATGGAGGTCCAGGACAAGGACTCTCTCAACAGTATAAAGGATTGATTGAACCCTTGCACCTCCTTCAACCGTTGTGCCTTGCGGAGTCCGGCAAAGAACTATAAAGAATGGACAATGGGGGTGAAGGGGAGGTGGATGTGGGTTCAAATGGGGGAAAATGTGGAGTTGAGAGTCCATTATATATGTTATATTCTTAAAATGTATATTGTTTTGTATTACGCTCTATAGGCAGATGCTGGGAAAGGCCCCTCCCGCTCTGTTACTGTATTGGAATTAGTTGTTTTAGATTTTCTGCTATAATTCAAGGTCTCGGCTTGTGAGTGTTTGCCAATAGATAACAGCTAGGGAGGATGGAGGCTAATCCTTATGTAGAATGTGGGATGTGTGAACATACCTGCGTCCTCCTCCTCCAACATTTTTAAACTTTCTTGTTAAGATATTAACGAAGGGTTGTGCCCTTAATAAACAGAATCAGCTTGACCACTGGCACGGTCTCATGTGTTTGGTTGATACTCGCGGCAGACTGCAGCTGCCATACTACTTTACCAATTTGGAAAGGCCCAGGTATAGCTGAGAGTCTTTTATTTTAAGTCTCACCCTAACACCTATCCTCAGGTCACCTGGCTCTCCCACAGTCAACTGCTGAGTGAGGCTGTCGCAGCCAAATCTATAAAGCTGGTTACTGCAGCTCAGCTCCAGTTCACCATGCGTACTAAAAGGACAATCTTTTTATGTCCAAGAAACCCCTTAAAATATAAGCTCTTCAGGTCTTACCTAGTTTTTCTTTAGTACAGTCAAGGCCAGTGTTACTTTGAGGCTCCCTGAAGCCTGAAAAGACATGTATAGAAGGGCTTAGAAAAAAAATAAAAAATTAAGGAAGAAATCCAGTGGCAATAACTTTACAGAACAGTGGAGCTGATCAGTTCTCATTTTTACCACAGTATTTGTTGAAGCTTGGCTGTTCTTGGAGCAAACTACAATTGTTATATATGGCTGTACAGTCAGGGTACACGTCCAAAATAATAATCTATCCCAGCACTTCAAAATCAAAATAAAGAAAGAATAGTGCCTAAAACGTAACTTTTATTATGTCTGGTTAAGATACACCCATTTCTAGTGTGCCCATCACCAAAGCTACTAATATTTACAACAATGTTGGATCATCGCACATCCGGAATGCGTAAGAGCCAACAAAGGTGGTTAAAAAAGGTTAATATAAATAGGTACTGAGGCAATGCAGCCCCACGTCAGTATCCAAAAACGTTGTGCTCTACCAACGCGTTTCTGCCACTGGTTATTGTGGCGTCATCAGGGGAGTGGAATCAGCAAACACACCACTACGGTGGATACATATCTCAATACAGTACTACCCAGATCACAATTGTTTTGCACATTTACATGTGTATGTGTGCTTATTATAACCGGGTTAACTGCAATGCATGATAGGGCTAAACAGTGTGTAGTGCAGATCTTGCCGCCATGCGGCTACTTACTGGCCCTTGTTAATGCCAAGCGTAGGGGAGATGCATAGGAGACATGTATACTCCCACGATCTGTATTCCAATTGTTCTGAATCGCTGCATTGGCAGCGCTAGCAGCGTGGATTATTCCCCCCGCAAGGACTCCGGATACAGAAATCAGGTCTGCGTCTGCAGTGGCAGAGTTTTGCCACTACAATCCCCGTCCCTGCTAGACAAACCACTACCACTAGTATAAATAACCTTAAAGTGTCACTGTTGTTTAAAAAATTTTTTCGCAGAAATCCATAGTACAGGCGATTTTAAGAAACTAATTGGATTTATTAGCCGAAAAATGCATTTTTAACATGAAAAAGCAGTTTGAAGCTCTCCCCCATCTTCATTGGTCTCTATGGAGAGGGAAGGGTTGGAGGGAGACAACAAAGAGTTAATTTACAGCTTCATCACTGGGCTCTCTCCTCTGAGGTCAGCACTGACCTCTCTGACCTCTGAATAGCAGCTTTAACACAACTCCCACTGTGTAATCCAGGGGTGGGGAACCTTTTCCATGTCGAGGGCCGGTCGGGCCTTAATAAAATCATTCGAGGGCCGCACTCAATGTTATACCGTGCGCAGCAGTTAGTAGCGGGGGTTTGCAGCACCCGAACAAGGCAAAGTATTGTTCCCCTAATGCCCCTGCTATTGTAGTTAACCCTCTGTGATGCCCCTTGTACCTGATTTGAATCCTTAGTGATGCCCCTGGTAGCCTAGTTAACCCCCCAGCCATGTCCCTGGTGGCCTAGTTAACCCCCCCAGTCATGTCCCTGGTAGCCTAGTTAACTCCTCAGTCATGTCCCTGGTGGCCTAGTTAACTCCTCAGACATGTCCCTGGTGGCCTAGTTAACTCCTCAGTCATGTCCCTGGTGGCCTAGTTAACTCCTCAGTCATGTCCCTGGTGGCCTAGTTAACTCCTCAGTCATGTCCCTGGTGGCCTAGTTAACTCCTCAGTCATGTCCCTGGTGGCCTAGTTAACTCCTCAGTCATGTCCCTGGTAGCCTAGTTAACTCCTCAGTCATGTCCCTGGTGGCCTAGTTAACTCCTCAGTCATGTCCCTGGTAGCCTAGTTAACTCCTCAGTCATGTCCCTGGTGGCCTAGTTAACTCCTCAGTCATGTCCCTGGTAGCCTAGTTAACTCCTCAGTCATGTCCCTGGTGGCCTAGTTAACTCCTCAGTCATGTCCCTGGTGGCCTAGTTAACTCCTCAGTCATGTCCCTGGTAGCCTAGTTAACTCCTCAGTCATGTCCCTGGTGGCCTAGTTAACTCCTCAGTCATGTCCCTGGTGGCCTAGTTAACTCCTCAGTCATGTCCCTGGTAGCCTAGTTAACTCCTCAGTCATGTCCCTGGTGGCCTAGTTAACCCCCATCAGTCATGTCCCTGGTAGCCTAGTTAACCCCCCAGTCATGTCCCTGGTGGCCTAGTTAACCCCCCCAGTCATGTCCCTGGTGGCCTAGTTAACCCCCCCAGTCATGTCCCTGGTAGCCTAGTTAACCTCCCAGTCATGTCCCTGGTAGCCTAGTTAACCCCCCAGTCATGTCCCTGGTGGCCTAGTTAACCCCCCAGTCATGTCCCTTGTGGCCTAGTTAACCCCCCAGTCATGTCCCTGGTGGCCTAGTTAACCCCCAGTGTCTGCCCCAAATGAAAAAAATAAACATCCCACTCACCTTTCCTCCGCTCCCACGCTGTCCAGGTACTCTTCTCCCTCCTCTCTTCTGTGCCGGTCTTCTCCTGCAGGCGGCGCGCGATGAAATGATGTCATCGCGCGCGGCCCACAGGAGTCAGAAGACGTGCGCCGCGCTGGTGAGGCAGGAGCCGGCATACAACACATCTTCCTGTGTCTGTGCCAGCTCCTGCCTCACCAGCGCGGCGCACGTCACAGGAGGGCAGGAGTCAGAAGATGTGCACCGCTCTGAGGGGAAGGAGCCGGCACTCACAGCATCCTCCTGGCAGCTGTCACAGACACAGGAGGATGCAGTGTGTGTCGGCTCCTTCTCCTCCAGAGTGGCGCATGTCACAGGGGAGCCGCGGGCCACATCCGGAGGTGTCAGTGGCCGGATGCGGCCCGCGGGCCGGAGGTTCCCCACCCCTGGTGTAATCCTTTGTTCTCAGCTCTCTGCTGCCGACTAATCTCCCTTCTCCCCCCTCCATAGAACAGACAGGGTCTGACTGATGTCAACCAGTCTAGATTTCTTGATAATGAGCAGTGAATGAGAGAGAGGAGGGAGGGGAAGACCTGGGGAAAGTCTTTTTGAATGGAGATAATGGCATATTTGCCTTATAAACCCAATTAACGTTTTTTTTAAATCGCCTGTACTACTGATTTCTGCAAATAAAATGAAATGACAGTGACACTTCAAAATTCACTTAAAAGCTTGGGATAATGTTTACTTCCACAATATACTGTAAAGCAAGACACATAAAAAAAAAAATAAATAAATAAACCTTCTTCCCATTAAGAAAAATACCACTGACTTACAAGATTGGTCTTCTTCGATAATTTCTTCTATGATGACATCAGGAGTGCTCATGGACTGTAGATTTAATTCTTGAGAGTTATAGAGATACTTTTCAGAAGACAGCTGACTGGTCGTCTCCATATTGTGCTCATCTATTTCCATATATCCCAAATCAGATTCATACTGCTTGGCTTCTAAATCTTCAGCACAATCTTCTGGCTGCACTTCGGAGTTTTTGCGTTCTGACTTGACATCTAAACTTTGTGATTCGTTGAAAGCCACATTACCACTGGATGCGGACTGGCAACTATAAGTAAAAAGGCAGCATGTCAAACATAGGACACTGTTGACTGAGCTTTTTACTGTTTGTGGAAATTGCATGATTTCAAGCAGATTACAGTACCAAAGTAAATGTGATCTTTATAAATCTCATCCACAAAATTCAAAAAAACTTTCCTAACTGGAACTGACCTGCACTGCACATTGGATAATCTGTAGAATGCTAATTCATGCTGCAGATTTCCCCAATGAAAACAATGGTGCAGGCAAAATCTGAACCAAATCGACGGTATTTGCACAGCAAATGAGTCCAGTGTGCACTTACCCTTTACTGTACACTTATAAGAGTCACAAGCCTGAGTGATACTGGAGCAATGAAATGTACTAACAATAACAGAATACATAAACTGTACTTACTTGGGACTGCTAGCACTGGAAATGGTTCCCAGATTGTCAAAGACTTTCTGCACCATATTATAGTCTATAGTAAATCTGTGAAGTGTAAAGAGAAGATGGAAAACTAATTGACTATGTTTAAGGGTACCATCTGCTCTCCCTTTCTTTAATCAAGTCTATACTGTCCCCATGGCTTCTCCTAGCCAAATTATGTGAATGACTAGAGGTTACATAAAAGAAAAAAAATCTACCTTATATCAGCAGAACCTTTCAGAGAATCCAGTATGCCTTCATTTTTAAAACTCTTTTTCAAGTCTGCAACAAGCTGTAGCAAAATAAAAAGTAATGAGAGCGCAAGGCTAAACACAGAGAGTAAACTAAATTGGTACAAAACTATATTATGTATTAGAATAAAGGAGCAGTCAGCAAAAATCTGAATGCAGTTCTCTCCTACATTTCCCTACCATTCCCTGCAGTACTCTCCTACAATTCCTCTGCAGTGTTCTCCTACATTTCCTCTGCATTCCCTGCAGTTTTCTCCTACATTTCCCACCATTCCCTGCAGTGCTCTCCTACATTTCCTCACCATTCCCTGCAGTTTTCTCCTACATTTCCCTACCATTCCCTGCAGTGCTCTCCTACATTTCCCCACCATTCCCTGCTGTTCTCTCCTACATTTCCCACCATTCCCTGCACTGCTCTCCTAGTTTCCACCATTCCCTGCACTGCTCTCCTACATTTCCTCACCATTCCCTGCACTGCTCTCCTACATTTCCCCACCATTCCCTGCAGTTCTCTCCTACATTTCCTCACCATTCCCTGCAGTGCTCTCCTACATTTCCCCACCATTCCCTGCAGTTCTCTCCTACAGTTTCCTCACCATTCCCTGCAGTTCTCTCCTACATTTCCTCACCATTCCCTGCAGTGCTCTCCTACATTTCCTCACCATTCCCTGCAGTGCTCTCCTAGTTTCCTCACCATTCCCTGCAGTTTTCTCCTACATTTCCCTACCATTCCCTGCAGTTCTCTCCTACATTTCCCCACCATTCCCTGCAGTTCTCTCCTACATTTCCCACCATTCCCTGCAGTGCTCTCCTACATTTCCCCACCATTCCCTGCTGTTCTCTCCTACATTTCCCACCATTCCCTGCACTGCTCTCCTACAGTTCCCACCATTCCCTGCAGTGCTCTCCTAGTTTCCACCATTCCCTGCAGTGCTCTCTTACATTTCCTCACCATTCCCTGCAGTGCTCTCCTACATTTCCCCACCATTCCCTGCAGTTCTCTCCTACATTTCCTCACCATTCCCTGCAGTGCTCTCCTACATTTCCTCACCATTCCCTGCAGTGCTCTCCTACATTTCCCCACCATTCCCTGCAGTTCTCTCCTACAGTTTCCTCACCATTCCCTGCAGTTCTCTCCTACATTTCCTCACCATTCCCTGCAGTTCTCTCCTACATTTCCTCACCATTCCCTGCAGTGCTCTCCTAGTTTCCCCACCATTCCCTGCAGTTCTCTCCTACATTTCCTCACCATTCCCTGCAGTGCTCTCCTACATTTCCTCTGCACTCCCTGCAGTGCTCTCCTACATTTCCCCACCATTCCCTGCAGTTCTCTCCTACATTTCCCACCATTCCCTGCAGTGCTCTCCTACATTTCCTCACCATTCCCTGCAGTGTTCTCCTACATTTCCCACCATTCCCTGCAGTGCTCTCCTACATTTCCCTACCATTCCCTGCAGTGCTCTCCTACAGTTTCCTCACCATTCCCTGCACTGCTCTCCTACAGTTCCCACCATTCCCTGCAGTTCTCTCCTACATTTCCCACCATTCCCTGCACTGCTCTCCTACAGTTCCCACCATTCCCTGCACTGCTCTCCTACAGTTCCCACCATTCCCTGCAGTGCTCTCCTACATTTCCTCTGCACTCCCTGCAGTGCTCTCCTACAGTTCTCACCATTCCCTGCAGTGCTCTCCAATATTTCCCACCATTCCCTGCACTGCTCTCCTACAGTTCCCACCATTCCCTGCAGTGCTCTCCTACAGTTCCCACCATTCCCTGCACTGCTCTCCTACAGTTCCCACAATTCCCTGCACTGCTCTCCTACAGTTCCCACCATTCCCTGCAGTGCTCTCCTACAGTTCCCACCATTCCCTGCAGTGCTCTCCTACATTTCCCACCATTCCCTGCAGTGCTCTCCTACAGTTCCCACCATTCCCTGCAGTGCTCTCCTACATTTCCCACCATTCCCTGCAGTGCTCTCCTACAGTTCCCACCATTCCCTGCAGTGCTCTCCTACAGTTCCCACCATTCCCTGCAGTGCTCTCCTACATTTCCCACCATTCCCTGCAGTGCTCTCCTACAGTTCCCACCATTCCCTGCAGTGCTCTCCTACATTTCCCACCATTCCCTGCACTGCTCTCCTACAGTTCCCACCATTCCCTGCACTGCTCTCCTACAGTTCCCACCATTCCCTGCACTGCTCTCCAACATTTCCCACCATTCCCTGCACTGCTCTCCTACAGTTCCCACCATTCCCTGCACTGCTCTCCAACATTTCCCACCATTCCCTGCACTGCTCTCCTACAGTTCCCACCATTCCCTGCACTGCTCTCCAACATTTCCCACCATTCCCTGCAGTGCTCTCCTACATTTCCCCACCATTCCCTGCAGTGCTCTCCAACATTTCCCACCATTCCCTGCACTGCTCTCCTACAGTTCCCACCATTCCCTGCACTGCTCTCCTACAGTTCCCACAACGCTCTTCTACATTTCCTACATTACGGCACAGAGGAAATAAGATGACCTGTGCCAAAATCAGCATCTCTGTCTCTACAGGTACATTTCAGCAGGTTCGTATGTACCTTCAGGGTAGCCTCACACGTAATGGATCCACAGAGGATTTTACGCTGCACATTTGCAGCAAAATCCCCTGCGGATCCTTTGTCATTCATTTTGAATGAGAAGACATATTTGCAAGAATGTAAGTCCTGGCTCCATTAATCCCCTGCCGCCAGGATGATGCATTACCTGCTCCACGATCTGGCCGTATCTGAGGCTCCTGGCTCTGGGAGGTTCCGTGCAGCCAGTCACTGATTGGCTGCTAGGGCCCTCGGGAGCCTCAGATACAGCCGGATCATGGAGCAGGTAATGTATCATCAGCAGAGGGTTAATGGGGCCGGTACTTACATAGTTGCATCGGGATGACAATCCCACTGCGTGTATGTCTTTTCATCCAAAATGAATGACAAGGGGTCCGAAGCGGATTTCTCTGCAAATTCACAGCGTAAATTCTGCTGCCGATCCATTATGTGTGAAGCTACCCTTAAGCTTTATTAACCTATGACTGGAAACCCATTCATCTCCAAGTTTTCTATTCTGTCCCTTCCAAAAATATCATAAAGGGGTATTCTTGTTTGTTAATAAAAAAAAAATGTGTACATGGAAAAAATTCCCTTGGTCTGCCAATATAAGCTGTACATAGAAGGAATCAACTGACAGACATGGAAGTACACCAAAAAACATACTGTATCAGCTCAACCCAACCTGGGTGTAGCTTTTCTATAGCTTCTGTCTAAAGGTATACTTACTTGATTCAGATCACAGTACATTGTCAGTGACGGAGACATTTTTAGTCCTTCGGCAAACGCAACTCGAGTGTCTAAACATTTTTTCTGTTCCTCTATGATATGAATAGCGTTCTGCAGCTCTACAGCATACACCTCGCTTATGAATTTTAAATCAGTAAGTACATCAGCTTTCCTGAAATGCAGAACATACAAAATATGGAAACATACATCACGTTTACTTCTGCTCTGGACGGCTCCTGACATGGACAGATTTGTTTTCTTGATACAGGAAAGAGTACTGGAATACTATACACAGAGCATCGCATCTAATCATTCAAATTGTTTTCTGACAACGAAACCCAATCTAGTCTGAGGGTGCCTTCACACCTACCGACTAGGTCGGCTAGGTCCTGGCAAATCACTGTCAGTACATACACGCGACGGTCTGAACGCGGCGGTCTGCGTGTATGTAAATCTGCCGGCTGCTTAACTCCTTCTGATGCCGCCCCGCATACATACCTCCTCGCTCCGCGGGGTCCCGGCATCCTGCTCTCGTGCCCGGCCAATCAGTGTGTTGCCCTGCCGCAGCCACTGATTGGCCGGGCGGGAGAGCAGGAGGACCCCGTGGAGCGAGGAGGTATGTATACAGAGCGGAGCGGGAGCCGGGCGGCATCAGAAGGGGTTAAGCTGCCGGCATATTTACATACACGCAGCGTTATTAACGCTGCGAGTCGGTAGGTGTGAAGGCACCCTGAATAATGAAGGTATATTGGTAAATTTAACTTCCTTTTGCTTCTGATGTCTGTCCACTCTGTTGTCATCACTCCCTTGCTTTCTGTCTGATGTACATTTGCAAATGGAAGTAAGCTAACCATCTCCCTCCCACTACACCTTCTTGACTATAAACCATCCTACAGATATGTGATGAATTCCCAACTACACTGTACAAAAGGAACTGGAAGTCTATTACAGGATGTACACCAGACTGGAAGTTAAGCAAACAGGGCAATGAGGAAAAAAAGAGCAGAAAGTTTGCACCAGAAGCGAAAGGAGAACATAAAAAAAAAAAATTGCAGAATGGAAGTAACATAACATTACCATCCAAACCAGTATGGCTTTACTGCGGGCAGATTTTGTCAGACTAATCTCATTGATTTCTTTGATTATGGCACAAAAGTGCTGGATAAAGGTGGTGCCGTGGATATCGCCTATCTGGACTTTAATACAGTTCACCATAAAGAGCTGACAAAGAAGTTAGAGAAAATTGGGCTTAATCCCTGGATAGTTCAGTGGATTTGTGGTTGGCTGAAGGATAGATATTAGAGGGTTGTTAGTAATGGTGGATATTCCGAGCAGAGACTGGTTACAAGTGATGGCCACAAGGGACTGTTCTGGGTCCTATTATTTTTAATATGTTTGTAAGTGACATAGGAGAAGGATTGGTAGGTAAGGATAGTGACATAGGAGAAGGTTTGGTAGGTAAGGATAGTGATATAGGAGAAGGTTTGGTAGGTAAGGATAGTGATATAGGAGAAGGTTTGGTAGGTAAGGTTAGTGACATAGGAGAAGGTTTGGTAGGTAAGGATAGTGATATAGGAGAAGGTTTGGTAGGTAAGGATAGTGATATAGGAGAAGGTTTGGTAGGTAAGGATAGTGACATAGGAGAAGGTTTGGTAGGTAAGGATAGTGATATAGGAGAAGGTTTGGTAGGTAAGGATAGTGATATAGGGGAAGGTTTGGTAGGTAAGGTTAGTGACAGGAGAAGGTTTGGTAGGTAAGGATAGTGATATAGGAGAAGGTTTGGTAGGAAAGGATAGTGATATAGGAGAAGGGTTGGTAAGTAAGGTTAGTGACATAGGAGAAGGTTTGGTAGGTAAGGATAGTGACATAGGAGAAGGTTTGGTAAGTAAGGTTAGTGACATAGGAGAAGGTTTGGTAGGTGAGGTTTGTCTGTTTGCTGATGACACAAAAGTGTGCAATAGGGTTGATATCCCTGGAGGTGTCAGTAATATGGAAAATGGTTTAGCTTTGCTAGATAAGTGGTCCAAACATTGGAAATTGAAGTTCAATGTTTTCAAATGTAATTAATGCACTTAGGGAGGAGGAATCCTCTATCTGAGTATCACATCAGCAGTTCTGTGTTGGAAAAGACTTCAGAAGAGAAGGATTTAGGGGGTAGTCATTTCTGACAGCCTTAAAATGAGTCACCAGTGCAACCAGGCGGTGGGGAAAGCAAATCGTATGCTGGGGTGTATAGCTAGAGGTATAACCAGTAGGAAGAGGGAGATTGTGATCCCGCTGTATAGAGCTCTGGTGAGACCACATCTGGAATACTGTGCCCAGTTCTTGAGACCTCACCAAAAAAAGGACATTGATAAAATAGAAAGGGTCCAAAGACGGGCCACAAAAATGGTGGAGGATGTCAGACATGAAACATATCAGGAAAGACTTAAGGATTTGAATCTGTATAGTCTGGAGGAAAGAAGAGAAAGGGGGGACATGATTGAAACCTTTATGTTAAAGGACTAAATAAGGTTCAGGAGGGAAGTGTTTTTAGTAAAAAACTAACAAAAACAAGAGGACACAGTGAGAAGTTATCTGGGGGAAAGATCAGAAGCAACGTGAGAAAATATTATTTTACTGAAAGAGTAGTAGATGCTTGTAACAAACTTCCAGCAGATGTGGTTGGTAAATCTAAATATATAAAGATATTCAATATCCGTCAAATCAACAAAATACCAACCTCTTTCTAAGGGCAAGCGAAAGTTTCCCAAATGTGTCATGAACCGATTGATATATGTGCTTTTCCACCTGCTTATTTCTAGCACGCATTTCTTTTAGAGTCTGAAAGGGAACAAAAGAAAATACAGCTAAGTATTCCCCTGGCTTGTTCCTAACACAGTATATGGCGGCCATCAATGTCCATTGTGGTAGGTCATCTGTGTTTTAAAGGTAATAACCTGCAACACAGGATTATTATTATTATTTTTTTGTTTACTTACTGAAATATGTTCTTTTGTCTAGTCTGTTCCTATTTTCTGATAGTAACTATATTATTATGGGGTTGCCATCTTGCCTGAACTATTTTAGCTGCAAGCCACATGGACCATAGGACATAATAGACAGGACCTGTCCCATTTATATGAATGAGGCTTCTGGGTGTGCTCAGTGGCCTTTACAAAAGTCATTTTACAGGGAAAGGGACACTGAATTTTGAGCAACATCTACTGCGCGTGTGTATTATATATATATAAATAGCAAACAGATAGTCCATGGCACTCACAAGGTTAACGGTGAAAACGTTGGTGATTTATTAAATCTTCATAGCACAGCACATCTTATTGATGTGCTGTGCTATGAAGATTTAATAAATCACCAACGTTTTCACCGTTAACCCTGTGAGTGCCGTGGACTGTTTGCTATTTATACACGATCCTTGGTCAAGATCTAGGACCGCTGGCACCCAACAAGTATTTTGTGCTGTGCTGCTTTGAACTTTTTTGTATATATATATATATATATATATATATATATATATATATATATATATATACATACATACACACACACACACACACACACTCACCGGCCACTTTATTAGGTACACCTATCCAACTGCATGTTACCACTTAATTTCTAATCAGCCAATCACATGGCGGCAACTCAGTGCATTTAGGCATGTAGACATGGTCAAGACAATCTCCTGCAGTTCAAACCAAGCATCAGTATGGGGACGAAAGGTGATTTGAGGGCCTTTGAACGTGGCATGGTTGTTGGTGCCAGAAGGGCTGGTCTGAGTATTTCAGAAACTGCTGATCTACTGGGATTTTCACGCACAACCATCTCTAGGGTTTACAGAGAATGGTCCGAAAAAGAAAAAACATCCAGTGAGCGGCAGTTCTGTGGGCGGAAATGCCTTGTTGATGCCAGAGGTCAGAGGAGAATGGGCAGACTGGTTCGAGCTGATAGAAAGGCAACAGTGACTCAAATAGCCAACCGTTACAACCAAGGTAGGCAGAAGAGCATCTCTGAACGCACAGTACGTCCAACTTTGAGGCAGATGGGCTACAGCAGCAGAAGACCACACCGGGTGACACTCCTTTCAGCTAAGAACAGGAAACTGAGGCTACAATTTGCACAAGCTCATCCAAATTGGACAGTAGAAGATTGGAAAAACGTTGCCTGGTCTGATGAGTCTCGATTTCTGCTGCGACATTCGGATGGTAGGGTCAGAATTTGGCGTCAACAACATGAAAGCATGGATCCATCCTGCCTTGTATCAACGTTTCAGGCTGGTGGTGGTGGTGTCATGGTGTGGGGAATATTTTCTTGGCACTCTTTGGGCCCCTTGGTACCAATTAAGCATGGTTGCAACGCCACAGTCTACCTGAGTATTGTTGCTGACCATGTCCATCCCTTTATGACCACAATGTACCCAACATCTGATGGCTACTTTCAGCAGGATAATGCGCCATGTCATAAAGCTAGAATCATCTCAGACTTGTTTCTTGAACATGACAACGAGTTCACTGTACTGAAATGGCCTCCACAGTCACCAGATCTCAATCCAATAGAGCATCTTTGGGATGTGGTGGAACGGGAGATTCGCATCGGGATGTGCAGCCGACAAATCTGCGGCAACTGTGTGATGCCATCATGTCAATATGGACCAAAATCTCTGAGGAATGCTTCCAGCACCTTGTTGTATCTATGCCACGAAGAATTGAGGCAGTTCTGAAGGCAAAAGGGGGTCCAACCCGTTACTAGCATGGTGTACCTAATAAAGTGGCCGGTGAGTGTATATATTATATATATATATATATATATTGGCAGTGAAATGATGATAGAATGACCGAGCCCTTCTATCATTTCCCTGAAGTCAGTGATTTGATCAAATCACTGACCCCTTTCAGGGAAATGATGGAATGAACCAGTCAGTAGTCGCCCCGACTCTATATAGTTATTAAGTAACACGACAATAGTCATTTGAAACGAAAAATTTTATTTATTGGAAACTCATTAACAAAGGAAACAGAAAGCTGACACAGGTAGCTAAGCTGATAATTTATAACAAATGCAATAAATCATCCAGTTCATTCATCCTTCTTGTGCCTGTCATTGGGGGACACAGCACCTGTGGGTATAGGCTACTGCCACTAGGAGGCGACACTAGACAGAAGAAGAAGTGACTCCGCCTGGCAGGCTATACCCCTCCTACAGACACCAGGCTAACTCAGTTTTAGTCTAGTGTCCGTAGGAGGTAGACACAGGTGCCATGCACCTCTATTATTTTAGTTTTATTTCTTTCTCTTTCTTTCTAGGTTATCAGGGGGACCGTCGGCGTGGGCTGCCACACCAGACGTAGCTTCCCTCTGAGGGTGCACGGAAAGTTTTATTTCCCTGCGCCGGTCACCTGTCCCCCACCGCCCGCTCCCTGCGGCAGGATGCCGGTACCCCACCCAGGTGCGAGGTGACCGAAGGGGTGACCCTGCGCGCACCTGAAGTCGCCGGACAGTTGAGTATCTCCTCTGTCCCACCTGCCCCAAGTCTTCTCTTTGGGGTCTTCCCCGGGTCTTCCCCCCCCCCCTTCCCTCCTGGGGGGATTGTCCTGCCTAGTGTTCTTTTAGGGACCCTCTCCCCCTCCTGGGGTCTCTATCTCTCCTGGGGTGTCGTCCTGCGCAGTGTCCTTAGGGACATTGCTGTCAGAGGTTAAGTCAGGGTGGATTCCCTTCCTCACCCCGCCTCACAGCACAGGGGTCTCCGACTCACTTTCCCCCCCAGTCGTGGTGTCTCTGCCGGGGGTGGCACAAGGGCACTGGCAGCAGCTGCCGGGGCTAGCTGGGCGATCGAGTCTTCTAGCGCTCCGCACCGGCGTCCTGCCGCCGCCGGCCTGCTCCATAAATTTAGGCCCCGGCTTCTGCCGGAGCTAGGCCGCATCAGCGCACAGCTGTGACGTCACGGGGGCGGAGCGCCCGCCTGTTTTCAACCCTTCCCGCCCGCCTGCCCAGTTCCTATTGGTGTAGCCCCCACCTTCTCCTCCCTGTGCACCCTCCCTTCCTCCTCCTCCTCTCCCCTGCAGCCAAGCAGCTTGTGGTCGCCTGCTTTTATCAGACTGTCAGCCCCACAGCTCCCAAGCAGCAGCAGCAGCTTCAGCTCCAGTACAGCAGCTACAACTCCCTGTGCAACAGCAGCTCCAGTACAGCAGCTACAACTCCCTGTGCAACAGCAGCTCCAGCGTGCAGCAGCTAGCATCCAGTGCAGCTTCCAGCACGGCAGCAGTTCCAGGGTCGGGTAGGTTCACCCAGTGGGTGATAGCCTGGGGAGTGGAGGAGGGGGATAACAGCTTTAGCTACTATGTCTGGTCCCCGGGACGACCCCCCTAAGCAGCTCGCTCCCGTGGCTGTGACGACACACTTTGCATGTGATCGTTGCAATAAGAAGTTCCTTCTGCCTGCTGTGCCTTAACCCTGGTGCCAACTCCCAGGAGGCACCCCCTCCAGGTTCCGATTTAGCCTCTTCTGAGTTGGCTAGGTCCCTGTCCCAGGCGATCGGTGACCTCTCTAGCTGTCTCAGGTCATGATTCATGCCATTGAGCGGTTGCCCTCCCAGGCGCCCCCAGCAGCGGGATCCTCCAGGGTATCTCCTGACTTCCCTTCCAGAGGACGGTCCCATAAGAGACCAAGACTCTGTCTCACGGTCACCCTCTAGGTGTTCCTCAGACCCTTCTCCGACAGATCCACTGCAGGTGGTTCTGCTTCCCAGCGACCCCTCTCCGCCACCTCGGGGACCCCTCTGACTCTGCTTCAGAGTCTGACAGGGAGGATCAGCTGGCCTCTGCAGTGCAAGCCTTGATCCGTGCAGTGCGGGACACCTTGCATATTGATGAAGAGTCCCCTTCTACATCCAAGAGTGAAGTCTCCTTCAGTTGCCATAAGCGACAACCCTTGGTTTTTCCCAGTCATAAGGACTTGAGGATCTTCTAGCCAAGGAGTGGAAACACCCTGACCGGCGGATTCCATCCTCTAAGCGTGCCGAGGCTTTGTTTCCCTTCTCCCCTGACTTGGTCTCTACATGGACGGTGCCCCCATCTGTGGACCCTCCAGTTTCACGACTTTCCATGTCTACTACTCTGCCTCTGGCAGATGGTGCTTCACTCACTGACCCAGTGGACAAGGAAATCGACACTTTTTCGAAGTCGGTCTTTATTGCAGCTGGTTCGGACCTGCGTCCTACCCTTGCTGCATCCTGGGTCAGCAAGGCTTGTTCTTCTTGGGCCAGGCAGTTAGTCCTGACCTCTCCCTGTACACTCCACGCGAGGATCTCCTGTTTCTGGGCTCGCAGATTCTGCATGCGTCCAAATACTTGTGTGACGCTTCTCAGGAAGCCGCTCGTTTTTCTGCTCGCGCCCTGGCAAACTCTGTAGCCATCAGACGCTCTGTCTGGCTAAAATCCTGGTCAGCTGACGCCGCCTCCAAGAAGGCTCTGACTTCTCTTTCCTTTGCAGGAAACAGGCTTTTTGGTGAGCAGCTGGATTGAATAGTCTCGGACGCTACCGGGGGGGGGGGGGGGGGGGGTGTAAGAGCTCCCTGCTCCCTCAAAACCGGTCCCGGCGCCCTCAGCCTCTCAGGCGTTCCAGTCATTTCCGCTCCCTTGAGCCTCCGACACGTTGTCGCCCGGCTAAGGATATGCCTCCGGCTCCTTCTAGGAAGCCCTCCTTCAAACCCCACCCTCAAACCCCACCCATCCTGGCAGCCCTGTTCTCGCCCTTCTAAGGGTCCTGCCCCCAAGTCTTCTTCCTGAAGGTCCTTCCCCACTCAGGTCTCTCCCTCAAGTAGGGGGTCAAGGAGATTTGGCTCATATGTCCGATGTGTGGGTTTGGGAGGTGGTGTCTTCAGGATACAAAATCGAGTTCGGGTCCTTTCCGCCTCCTCGCGTTTTTCCATCAAATCTCCAACGCTCTTCGGCACAGCTTTCCGAGCTTTTTCAGGCGGTTCAGAATCTCCTAGCTCAAGGAGTTGTGGTCCCAGTCCCTCCCTCTGAGCGCTTTCAGGGATTCTTTTCCAATCTGTTCACAGTCCCCAAAAAGGACGGTTCGGTCCGTCCTATCGCCTTCAGCAGTTCCGCATGGAATCCTTGTGATTAGTGGTCGCGTCTCTAGAGCAGGACGAATTTCTTGCGTCTATAGACATCCGCGACGCCTATCTGCATGTTCCCATCGCAGCCAGTCATCAACGTTTCCTACGTTTCACCGTCTGTTCTAGACATTTCCAGTTCGTTGCCCTGCCCTTTGGGCTAGCCACGGCACCTCAAGTCTTTACCAAGATCCTTGCACCTTGATGGCTCTGCTTCGGTCAAAGGGGGTGGCTATCTTGCCCTACCTGGAAGACCTCTTTGTAAAGGGCCGCTCCAAACAGGACACTCTGTCCAGTCTCCAGATCACACTCGATCTCCTGACCAATTTCGGTTGGGCGATTACCAACAATCTTCCCTACTTTTCACCCGCTCTATGGAGTTTCTCGGGATGCTATTTAACACAGAGACGGCCCGCGTTCTCCTTCCTCCCAACAAGGTTGCCTGTTCCATTCGCCTTTGCACGCGAGTCCTGGGCAAGATGGTCTCCCCTTTCGAGGAGATACCCTTCGCTCAGTTTCATTCGCGCCCTCTGCAGCGAGCGATTCTATTTCAGTGGGACAGGCCCCCTCTGTCTCTCCACAAGGAGATCCTCCTGTCCCCTGCTCTTCGCAGGGAGCTTTTTTGGTGGTTGACAACTCCGGTGGTCCTTTCTCCCCCTCAATTGGCTGGTCATCTCTACGGATGCCAGCCTGTCCGGGTGGGGGGCTGTCTTCGCAAGCCACATGGCTCAGGGCTCTTGGTCACCGATGGAGGCTCGGCTTCACATCAATATCCTGGAGCTTCGGGCCATCTTCCTCGCCCTGTCTTAGTGGACCGATCTCCTGAGGGGTTTCCCGGTCCGTGTTCAGACCGACAACATCACCGCCGTTGCTTATCTGAACCGTCAAGGCGGTACCAGGAGCCGCTCTGTCATGATCGAGGCCGCTCGCATTCTCCATTGGGCGGAGCGTTTTGTTCCAGCTCTCTCGGCAGTCCACGTTCATGGGGTGGACAATTGGGCGGCGGACTCTCTCAGCCGCGAAAGACTGGATCACGGCGAATGGGCTCTTCATCCCGGGGCGTTTCTTTAAATCTGCCGGCGGTGGGGATTCCCAGACGTGGATCTCTTCGCCTCCAGGCTGAACCACAAACTCCCCACCTATGTGACTCGAGCCCGGGATCCTCGCACGTTCGCAGTGGACGCCTTGGTGACCCCATGGGAGCAGTTCTCCCTGGTTTACGCCATTCCTCCTCTGCCCATTCTCCCACGAGTCCTGAAGAGCATCAAGGCACTCAGCGTTCCTGCTATTATTGTCGCTCCAGATTGGCCGCGCCGGTCCTGGTACACCGGCGTAGTGCACCTCCTCGCCGACGCCTCCTGGCGTCTTCCCCTGTGGACTGACCTCCTTTCACAAGGGCCAATATTCCACCCCAATTTACCTCAGCTGAGTTTTACGGCATGGCTGTCATCCAAACAATGCTTAAGGCCCGCAAGCCTCAGTCGGCTCGGAACTACCATCGCGTATGGAAGGCCTTCTTTTCTTGGTGTGCACAGAATAATTTTCACCCCTTGGTGTGTTCCACGACCAAGATTTTTTCTTTTTTTGCAATCCGGTCTAGATAAGGGCCTGAGTCATTCCACCTTGCGTTCTCAGGTTTCCGCCCTGTCTGTTCTTTTTTAGCGGGCTCTTGATTTCCGCCCTCAGGTGAAGACTTTTCTCAGGGGGTGGTCCATTTGGCCCCCCCTTTTCGACAGCCTGTAGAGCCCTGGGACCTTAATTTAGTCCTCGAGGTTCTGCAAGGTCCTCCCTTTGAGCCTCTACGGGAGGTGTCTCTTTGTTTCCTTTCTTGGAAGGTTGCCTTCTTGGTGGCGTTTACGTTCATCCGTAGGTTGTCTGAACTGGCAGCGCTCTCTTGTCGCTCCCCTTATCTGGTCCTTCACAAGGACAAGGTTGTGCTTCGCCCTCCTCCTTCCTTCCTGCCGAAGGTCGTGTCGACATTCCACCTTAATGAGGACATCATTCTCCCCTCTTCTTGCCCTGCACCCTCCTATCCTAGGGAACAGTCCATGCATTGTTTGGACCTTGTCCGGGCCAAACGGATCTACTTGTCAGTCTCTGCTTCCTTCCCGCCGCTCGGATTTCCTGTTCGTGGTCCCGTCGGGTCTGGCTGCCTCCAAGACCACCATTAGGCGTTGGATCAGGACGGCCATCGCAGAGGCCTACCGTGTTAGTGGCGGTGCGGGTCACCGTTTTTTCTGCTCGGGCTGTGGGGGCCTCTTGGGCGGTTCGCCATCAGGCCTCAGTGTCCCAGGTCTGCAAGGCCGCCACCTGGTCTTCAGTTCACATTTTTACAAAGTTTTATCAGGTCCATATCCTGGTTTCCTCTGACGCCAGTCTGGGCCACAAGGTTCTGCAGGCTGCCGTGTGTTAGGCAGGCCGCATGGGGATTGTCATCTGATTTCCCCACCCTCTGGGACTGCTTTTGTACGTCCCACAGGTGCTGTGTCCCCCAATGACAGGCACAAGAAAAGAGGATTTTTGTACTCACCGTAAAATCCCTTTCTTGTGGCTTCATTGGGGGACACAGCTCCCACCCTATTATTTTGAGGTTGTTTTCTTTACTTTTCCTACTGCTTGTGACTAAACTGAGTTAGCCTGGTGTCTTTAGGAGGGGTATAGCCTGCCAGGCGGAGTCACTTCTTCTTCTGTCTAGTGTCGCCTCCTAGTGGCAGTAGCCTATACCCACAGGTGCTGTGTCCCCCAATGAAGCCACAAGAAAGGGATTTTACGGTGAGTACAAAAATCCTCTTTTTTATTCATTTTAATCATTTTTTTTTAAAACCACATTGTTGATTTGTGGCATCTCGAGTTGCAGAGTACCTTCCTTTTTTTTTTCAGGCACATTTTTTTTGTTTGACATTGCACATTGGACTGTTGGCAGGAACACTTATAAAATCCTTGCCCTCAAAATAAGGAGAATTTTTCAGCAATTTCACGCAGACTTAGGTAAGTCTGGGGAGCTGTTTCGGTCAGGCAGGCTTAGGTCGGTTAGGTTGGTTGGTTTCGACACCAGATTTTTTACAAATGTGACCTGAATGGGCTCCGGTAGATTCCATTCCACAAACAACGCAACATGCTTTATTGTCACCGCTTCCCCTTATGATTTGTTAAAAATTATCAGCTTAGCTACCTGTGTCAGCTACCGGTTCCCTTTGTTAATTAGTTTTGAATAAATACATTTTTCGTTTCAAATGACTATTGTCATGTTACTTAATAAATATATATATATATATATATATATATATATATATATATATATAGAGAGAGAGAGAGAGAGAGAGAGCCAGGGCGACTCCTGACTGGTTCATTCCATCATTTCTCTGAAAGGGGTCAGTGATTTGATCAAATCACTGACTTTCTGAAGGTACAAGCGGTTTGGGGGGGTCAGATTGTGGGTACAGAATTGCTTTAAAGCGGGGGTCTGGGTATATTATATACCATGATCTGACATTAGGTGTGGAAAGAGCTGCACAACTGTCATCAGAGTTGCTATTGTTCTATGTCATGTAATTGCTGTGAACGGATCCTATCCCCATTTATGTAACTGATACTAGTTGGTAGCGTCCCTGCATGCCCAACGTCATAACATTTGTTATCCTTTTTTACAAAATTACCTGAAAAGTTGAATTTAGATAATGAAGGGTGTCATTTGCAATGATCAATGCCTCATCAATCTTAAGAGAAAGATTATCCTGAAAAATAAACACAGAATATTAGTGGTGCAACAGTGTGGATAGAGTTGCTTTCACTACAAATGTGGTACTACAACTGGGTGCAAAAAAAACTTTCCCATATTATGTTTATTCCCCTTTACCTGGCAATCACCATAGGTGGGATTTCCAGTATCCATCACATGGACAACATTGTTCTCTGTAACAAAAAGAGAATCTGTTTCAGGGTAATACAGACACCCAAATGGCACAACTCTCTGTAGTTCTTTTGAGCAGCAACACCCCCTCCGATCAAAACTTTTAATATGTCCTTGTGACATGTCAAAGTTTTTTTTTTTTTTTTTTTGTTATGACAAACTTAAAATATATATATTTGAAATCTGGGTACCCCAGCAAAAAAAAATGGTTTCTTTTAAATGCAATGGTTTATATTGATTTGTAATTTACTTCTATTTAAGCATCTCAAGTCTTCATATACTTATCAGCTGCTTTATGTCCTGCAGGAAGTGGTATATTCTTTCAGCCTGACACAGTGCTCTCTGCTGACATCTCAGTACGAGGCAGAAACTGCCCAGAGCAGTAGCAAATCCCCATAGAAAACATCTCCTGCTCTGGTCAGTTTCTGTCTCGGACAGAGGTGGCAGAAGAGAGCACTGTGTCAGACTGAAAAGAAAATATTTCCGTCAGGACATACAGCAGCTGAAAAGTATGAGAAGACTTGAAATTTTTAAACAGAAGTAAATTACAAATCTATATAACTTTCTGAAACCAGTCTATTTGAAAAGAAAGTATTTTCACTGGACAACCCCTCAAGGTTTTAGTTTCTTACTCTAATTGATTTATCCCTGTCCCTGGTTTATTTGGCTTTATTTGGTTTTATGAGTGCTCCTACTTGCGGCAAACTGTACCCATCATATCACTATAAGAAAATCCTTGATAAAAATGTTGGGACATTGCTTTTTCGTTCCAAGAAATCAAGAAAAATCCTACATAAAACGCACGATAAATCTTTTAGAGAAATTCAGACGGTGCTTAAAAAAAAAAAAACAAACAAACAAAGGAAGAAAACCTACAGAGGATAAACTTTCTGTTTAATAAACCTGGCCAACTGTGTGTCACAGCTTCTATACAGACTGGTGTAATCCAGTGACCATGGACCGAGTGCCGCCTCTAAATTGCTGAGCTGCCTTGAGACGTCACATCTCAGGCTGCAGCCCAGACCAGGAAGCAGCAGCCGGACGGGAGAAGGGGGCGGGGCGATCTGGGACCTGGGAGGTAAGTAACCGGTGGCTTCTATATCCACCCCCTCCCCAGCCGTACACTGAAAATGACCACAGCCAGAAGTACCTCTTTAAATAAACACAAACTTAACTATATAATAAATTGATAAAAGAAATGTTGGAACTGTCTGACCGTCTCATCAAATCAGTTCATACCATTCACAGTGTGTTTCATCTTGGACCCACTCTTATCCTTCACTGACGTATTTGAGTCAACACTGTATAAAATTAATAGAACAGCATTATACACCATCTACAACAAACCAGAAAACTACACTTTATCATATAAATCCAATCTACAGACACTAGACTCTTTTATGGCAATAATAATAGATTTAGTAATGTATGTATGTTTACGGTTTCCTAAACATGGTAAAACAGAGGGATGATACGGAGCTAAGGGACATAACATTTTTTCAAAATTTTCATATAAAATTCATTGAGTGAGGTAAACCACTTATCAGACATTGATAACAGGTCATGGATATACTATGAATTAAACGCAAACCTATGATATTAAAATATTTTTAAAGCGAATGAACCATTAGGTACATTCCTTTTTTTTTACCTAATCGTTCAGCGCTGGCGTGGGGATGCCAGTGGCGCTGTCCAATTTTTTGAATTGCTGACTGGTCCTCGTGCATCTGGCAACCCCGTGCACCCCTGCCCCCCTAGTGTGAGGAATATATCCTCCCCTCTCCATTAGAATCAATGTTGCCACATTTCAAGTGCTCTGGGGTAGGCTGGCGCTCAGGAAAAGACTGGCGCCTGATGGTACATTCGCTTTAAAAACCTGCATGATTTGTTATAGTAACCCTTCATAGTGAGTGATTCGGTGCCTTCACTGCAATATTGAGCCCTGTAGAGCCCCCCTCTATGGTGCACAGCTATTTCTCAATTTATTTAAAGGAGCAAAAAAAAATAAAAAATTATTTCAAATCAACTGTTGTCAAAATGTATCTCAAGCCTTATCCTTATCAGTACCTATCATTTGCTGTATGTCCTGCAGGAAGTGGTGTAATCTTTGCAGTCTGACAGTGCTCTCTGCTGACATCTCTGTCCATGACAGGAACTGTCCAGAGTAGAACAGGTTTTCTATGGGGACGTGATACTGCTTTGGACAGTTCCTGACATGGACAGAGATGTCAGCAGAGAGCACTGTCTCAGAATGGAAAGATTACACCACTTAATGGGCTTATTGTGACGCTTATAGCGCTTTTATTTTGACACCTATGGGACTGTATGGGGTATAATTTTTCCGCCATGATCTCTAGTTTTTATTAATACCATATTTGTAAAGATTGTTCGTTTTAATCACTTTTTATAGATTTTTTAAATATATATAATGTAACAAAATCGGTAATCCGCGCACTTTTTTCCTTCTTTTCGTCTGTGCCGTTGGCAATGATGCTTGTTATATTTTAATAGATGGACAATTACGCACGCTACGGTATATTATATGTTTATTTATTTTTATATATTTTATTTATATAATGGGAAGGGGGGGGGGGTGATTTCAACTTTTATTGGGGAAGGGGCTTTGGGGTTGTGTGTTAGTGATTTTAACCTTCACACATTTGAAGTCCCTTTGGGGAACTTTTACATACACTACTTAGATTTTTATCACTGATCACTGCTATGCCATAGGCCTAGCATTGATCAGTGTTATCGGCACTCTGCTCATTAAGCCTGCCTGTGCAGGCTCAGTGACCAGAGCGCCGATCGGACCGCACGGAGGCAGGTGAGAGACCTCCCGCGGTCCGTTTTAACAATCGGGACCCCCGCAGTCTCACTGTGGGGGTTCCGATCGGTAAGTGACAGGGGACTTCCCTCTGTCACTAACACTTAAACGCCACGGCGTTTAAGGAGTTAATGGCATGCTGCAGCGTGTCATTAACGAAAGGTGCCGGCTGCTGATTGCAGCCGGCCCCCACCTGCTATTAAGTCATAGCTCAGGACGTACCGGTACGTCCAGGGTCGTCTGGGCACAGACTTCCAGGACGTACCAGTACGTCCTAAGTCGTCTAGGGGTTAAGGAGGTCAGAGATGAGAGGAAAGCCTTGATTTATCTTTCTTTCAGTGTGGATTGTCTGAAGGAGGCAGACAGGCTCCGCATGCCTTTTCCAATTGTAATCAGATGACAAATGATGATTTTCCATTGTATGCCGTCATTTACATATAGGGGGGATTTATCAAAGGGTGTAAAATATACAGAGGTGTAAACTGCCCATAGCAACCAATCAGAATGTTTTACACCCTTTGATAAATCTGGGCCATAGTTTTTACAATAAAAAGCTGCTGCCAGGGGGCTACATATAACCACAAATAACTCAAATCCTACCAGTAAGTAGAAGATTCTTTGGCGGCCACAGACAGTGTCAAATTTTTCCCTTCTAAGGTGGTAACAGGAGTAGCAGGGGGGTTTTCCCTAACAAAAAAAACTAAGATTCTAGTACGTTTATATCAATGAAACAAATGTCTACGTGGTATATATATGAAATTTCCAACAACATGGCAGAAGGAAACTACATTAAAGGGTTAAAATGACACTGTCACCCCCTTTTTGCATTATAAATTTAGCAGTTTTCATACCTTATTTTATATCATACATCATGGTGCTTGTTCCAGTTAAAAGTGATCTTTTATCATCTGCGGATTCAGCTACCTGGACGGGGCTTCACAGCCACTTTGCCACTTAGCCTGCCCACATTGCTACCGTAGGCCCCTCCCCCTTGGCAGACATTGTTATGGGCCGACCTTGAGGTGGTAGGGCCTAAACCTTTAGGCCAGCCCATTCCATTGGCCGTTGAGGGGACGGGGTGCGTCTATGGCACCATTGTGGGCGGGGCTAAGAGGCACTTTGGTCGAGAAGCCCAGCACAGGTGGCACAATCCGAGGATGATAAAATATCACTTTTTACTGGAACAAGCTCCATGACGTATGATATACAACAAGGTATAAAAACTGCAAAATGTACCCTTTACACCTGTGTAGAGCAGTCATAATGCAAAAAGGGGGTGACAATGTCACTTTAAAGACAGGGATGGGGAACCTTTGGCCCTTCAGTTGTTGCAAAACTACAAATCCCATCATGCCTGGAGAGCCAGAGTTTTAGCTGTCCAGGCATGATGGGAATTGTAGTTTTGCAATAGGTGGAGGGCTGAAGGTTCCCCTTCCCTGGGTTAAGCAGACAACCCTAAAATTGCTGAGCTAGTAGATGCAAAGATAAATGAAAAAAAAAAAATCTTAACAGGCGTCTCATGTTCTTGTACTGAAAACTTTGGTTAAAAAGTGGGGAATGTGACTTGTGCAAATTCATTTTCTACTATACCTGTAGTTTTCATGACTTCTTTTTCATTTAAGGGTGTGATACTTCCAAAACCATAAATTAACTTACTTTTCCAATAGCTGGACAGGAATTTCACTCTGGATGGAGACGTCTTCTGTTTCAGACACCTATCAGGACAGGATATTAAACAAATCGATAAAACAAAAGTCCTTTCCGTACATGCACTATTTGGGAGAGCCATGGCATGCACAATATACAATGAAGAAAGACGGAAGTTGTGCACCATTGGTGGTATACTGGTGGTGTCTGGTTACTGCAGTTCACTTCTCATCCACTCCACTCACGGTGTAGTGCAGGCACCTTGGCTCCCCTGAACTGCTGATTGGCCGGGGTATCAGATGTCATATGTGACCATAGGCCATTATTCATTTAAGCCCAGAAAACCCCTGTAAGCAAAATAATTTAGGCGCATAACTAGCATATGGCAACACTATAGGCTCAGTAGGGGAGGTCCAATGTCTGAGGACACACCCCTCTAACTCCGTATGTTTACGTGCATACATTGTATGTAGTCAGGACTGAATATAACTTGTAGATTTCTGCAGTTTGGACCCATGTGTGGTTTTGGTTAAACATACGGACCAAAATACTGTGTATGGACAAAGCCTGGGACAGCAGTCGCATCAGTGATGATCAGGTGTTTGTGTGTGTGTGGGGGGGGGGGGGGGGGGTATGGTGGAGTAAGGGATTGGGGGTCTAGGCTGCTACGTTATCTTACCTCACACAAAGGACACGTGATGGTCAGTGTTTCCATTTTACAGGAGCACACTCCACACAGGCAATGTCCGCATGCCAAGGTTTCCACACAGTCACCTTAATTAAAAAAAAAATAATTTGTTTTTCCTCACTTTAGTGGCATATTACTAACGCCAGAGATCGCATATTCCCTTTACACCATACCTCACCTTATGTATCTGTGCAGCATAGCCCTCTACAGTCAAAACAGGTCATAAAGCAAACTCCTAATGGTTGCTGTATAGATGACTCCCACTTCCCTTGCTGCCCTCTGTGACACCCAGCCAACCACTGGCCGTACTGGTGACCCCACCTCAGAGGGTGATTGGCACGCAGGAAATGTCTGCTTAGCCAAAGAACAGGACCAGATGGACTGAAGTGGCAAAAAATCCAAACATGTTAAAGGAGAAGTCCGGGCAAAACTTATTTTTTAATATGCTATTACATAAGGAAAGTTAGACAAATTCCCAATGTACATTAATTATGGGAAACACACATAAAGTGCCATTTCCCTCAATTTAGTAAATCAAGCAGGCTTCAATTCCTCTCAAAAACCGTGACGTCACGAATCAGGTGTAATTGGGACTTGTGATCGGGGTATTTTGGGGGTCTTTAGGGGGTGTTCACTGGGGGGCTGCTGGCACTTGTGATATAGTCATTCTTACAATGTAATTTCTCCATATACTGCTCCCCCTGCTGGACAATTCATTTGAATTACACCTGATTCGTGACATCACGATACTTGAGAGGAATTAAAGCCTGCTTGATCTACTAAATTGAGGGAAATAACACTTTATGTGCATTTCCCATAATTAACGTACATTAGGAATTTGTCTAACTTTCCTTATGTAATAACATATTAAAAAATACATTTTGCCTGGAATTGTCCTTAAACACAATAAACTAACAGCAGGTTAGAAGCAGATAGATATATCAGTAGCCCGGGACCGTGTCAATTAGCGTGCACGGTCCAATCGCCTTGGCCGCTAATTAGCATTTTAAATGAAGCGGTCAAACCTGACAGCTGCATTTAAAATGCTGCTTGGCTACTTCCCTGGTGTCTAGTGGCGGGGATCGCCCCCCGCAACGTTGTCGTGGAGGAGCGATCCCTGCATCTGAGTCCGGCCAGGGTCTGCGCCGTAATGGCACCAATCCCTGCTCAGCACTCTATTGCTTTCAGCTGCAGCAGCCGAAAGCAATAGAGTACCTATCTCATGGATTTATACAGTATATCTATACTGCATAGATCTCTATGAAAGATCAGAGCAGGCATACTAGAAGTCCCCCAGGGGGGCTTATAGTATGTGTGTAAAAAAGTAAATAAATGTGTTTGTTTTTTAATTAATAAATAACCCCCTCCCCTAATAAAAGTTTGAAACACCCCCCTTCCCCATTTTATAAATAAAAATAAATAAACATGTTTGGTATCACCGCATGCGTAATCGTCCGAACTATTAAATCATCAAATTCCCAATCTCATAGTTAAAAATTGTGCGTTTTTGGTCGCATCAAATCCAGAAAAATTGTAAGAAAAAGCAATCAAAAAGTCGCATATGTACAATCAAGTAGGGCTGGGCGATATGGGCCAAAATCAATATCGCGGTTTATCGCACATGTAGCCGCGGTGACGATAACTGAACGATAATTATGACACGCCCCTTTTTACAAACCACACCCACTTGCCATGCCAAACTGGCGATATCAAAAAAGTAAAAAAGAACTCACTCAGCAGCAACCCGTGGTTAGTCTATTATCATTATTATCATTACCATTATTTGGGGGTGTATGACTGTACAGGGGGGGCCGACAGGGGTGTATGACTGTACAGGGGGGGGCGACAGGGGTGTATGACTGTACAGGGGGGGCCGACAGGGGTGTATGACTGTACAGGGGGGGCCGACAGGGGTGTATGACTATATACAGGGGGGGCCGACAGGGGTGTATGACTATACAGGGGGGCGCAGACAGGGGTGTATGACTATACAGGGGGGGTGTATGACTATAAAGGGAGGGGGTGGACAGGGGTGTATGACTGTACAGGGGGGCAGGGGTGTATGACTATAAAGGGAGGGGGTGGACAGGGGTGTATGACTGTACAGGGGGGGATAGGGGTGTATGACTGTACAGGGGGGGATAGGGGTGTATGACTGTACAGGGGGGGATAGGGGTGTATGACTGTACAGGGGGGGCAGGGGTCTATGACTGTAGTTCCCTCATTAACAGTACAGGAGTGTAGCATAGGAGGAGGAGTGAATGGGCTTCAGCAGGCAGGATAAGCTATAGGAGACATTGCTGTGTGTGACATCCTGCTTGCTGCAGCACATCCATTCCTCCTATGCTAGACTCCTGTACTGTTAATGAGGGAACTACAGGACAGCTGCCGCCAAGTGCTGCTCCTCCAGCTCCAGCTCTGAAATGCCAGCGTCCCGGCACACACACGTGCAGCGCTCGCCGGCCGGATGTGGGGGGCGCTCAGATAGGACCGGACCGGTAGGGGCCTCGGACGGGTGAGGAGAGGTGGTGAGGCCTCGGACGGGACCGGACCAGTGGGGTGGGGGCCTTGGACATGTGAGGTGGGACCGGACGGGTGGGGAGAGCGAGCGCTTGGACGGGACTTGCAGGGGGCGGGAGGTAAGCTTTTGCTGCTGCCCCTCCTCCTCCTCCTCCTCCTCCCGCTCTGATGCCGGCGTCCCTGCACATAACATGCAGCGCTAATGCCGGGCGGCGCGCATGTGTGCTCTGACGGGACAGGAAGTACAAAAATACCGCAGATACCGTCCTGGCTAAGTTGAGGTCGGTTAACCGACGCCAGTGACGGTATCGGTATTTTTGCGGTATACCGCCCAGCTCTACAATCAAGGTACCGATAGAAAGTACACATCTTTGGTGCACTGGTGGGAGAGATCAGTGGACCAAGACCTGTAGTCTGGCCCCCAGGGCACCCAACCACCTAATATTGAAGGGGTACTCCAACCAGGACCCATTTTTTATAAAAACAATCACATCTATTTACTTCCCCGGTTTCAGCGGTGCCCGAATCCTGCTGCTCCACTCCTGGTCTCTGCTCACTTCCTGGTCTGAGACAGGAATTAAGACGTGACGTTTCTTGTCGGTCTCAGCCATTCAACAGTTGTAGCAGTGCTCTGCCTCTGCTACTGAATGGCTAAACGGGCCTGAGACGTCACGTCTCAATTCCCGTCTCAGACCAGGGAGCGATCTGAAACTGGAGCAGCTGGATTCAGGTGGAAGCAGCGGAGACCAGTAGGTAAGTAGATGTGATTGTTTTCGGTCACCCTCTTCTTAGCGATTGTGAGAAAAGGGTCCCGGTCAGAGTACCCTTTTAAAGACTGTGGACATATGTTAGTTCTTAAAAAGTTGCTCTGCATTTGAGTCTATAATCGTCATTAACCCCTTAAAAGGGAACTCCGGGTAGAGGGGAAAAAAAAAAAAAAAAAAAAAAACTTCTGCAGAAGCATATAACAATACTAACCTTTCTATGCCATTTTTGAAACTACCAAAAATCCATTTGTTTTGGGGGGTTTTGTTCTGTTTTGTGTTTCTGTATTTCCTGGTTGAGCAGATGTACACAGTACTACAGGTTCCAGAATGCAATGCTTTTTCTCAGCTGTTCCATCACAGTCCTCCATCCTGCCTATTCCCCGCCTAAAGCTGTTGCAGAACATCTAGGCTATGTTCACACATTGCAGTTTCATTGTGTTATTGATTTGCAGTAATTTATTATTTTATTGTGGTCCCACCCGCACAGCACGCTGTATTCTCTACCTGTAACACTACATAGCACACTGTATTCTCTACCTATATCACACAGCACGCTGTATTCTCTACCTGTAATACCACACAGCACGCTGTATTCTCTACCTGTAACACCACACAGCACACTGTATTCTCTACCTGTAACACCACACAGCACGCTGTATTCTCTACCTGTAACACCACCCAGCACGCTGTATTCTCTACCTGTAACACCACACAGCACGCTGTATTCTCTACCTGTAACACCACACAGCACGCTGTATTCTGTACCTGTGACACCACACAGCACGCTGTATTCTCTACCTGTAACACCACACAGCACGCTGTATTCTCCACCTGTAATGCTGATATTGTAATAAAGCAAAGAACTTTTACATTTTTTTTTTCTTCTTTTCCTTTCCACACACATATTATGATCAATTATCTTTTATCTTTGAGGTTTATTTCCACAAAAAGGACTTTATTTGATACTATCTTATATGGGATATACTGTTTATGCTTTGTTTTTTGTGCAGGTGAGATTAGCAGTGCTGGCTCTGATCCTCTCTGCTGTTTAGCATTATCTATTTGTGTTACTGCATCATTTTTGTGCAGATGCTGCAGTACTGCAATGAGACTCAAACATGTGTGAACATACCCCCAATTTCTCTGTAGACTTTTGCACAATCCGCGAAGTGGAAACACCTGCTTCTGGCCGGTCAAAGATGGTGAATCACGCCCTGCCCCCTGTCTGCATCATCAGCCTGTGTCTATCAAACACACACAATGTGAGACAGAGGCATGGAAGATTTGTCTCCTAAGGTGGGAGAGCAGTGGGAGCAGGAGACAATGTGGATTGGCACAGAGGCCATTTTTTTTCACTTCCTGGATCAGCTACCAGTGTGGCAGAACCGCACAGATACAGTAATACATTGTATATACACATCTATATAACTTTTAATGTACTTTTAATAGAAAACAAGTTTTCCTTATCCGGAGTTCCCCTTTAACGACCCATGACGTATCTCCCACGTCATGGGACTCTTAGGGGGTTCAGAGAGGGGCCGCGCCGCGACCCTGCTCTGAACCGCCGCGATCCCGGGTGGATGTTAAGCGAAAAAAAAAAAAGTTTTTTATTAATGAAAACTTCCCTCCCCTAATTAAAGTATGAATTATCACCCTTTATCCCATTTAATAAAAATAAAGAAAGAAAAAAATAAACATATTTGGTATCACCACGTGCATAATCACCGGAACTATTAAATTATTACATTCCTGATCTCGCACGGTAAACAGCGTAAGCGTCAAATAATTCCAAAGTGCAAAATTGCAGATTTTTGGTCGCATTAAATCCAAAAAAATTGTAATAAAAATTGTTAAAAAAGTGACCTATGCAATCAAGGTACCGATAGAAAGTACAGATCATGGTGCAAAAACAGTCCATAGACCCAAGGATAAAAGCGTTATAATGATGGAAATGATGGCAATTTTAAGGAACATTCAGGTTTTTTTTAAAGATTTTAAATTTTTAAAGGCAGTCAGATAAAATAAAAGTTATGCAAGTTGCATATTGTTGTAATCTTAACATCTTGAGGAACATGTGTAACATGTCAGTTTTACCATAGGGGTTTTATTTTCAATTGCACCATACAATTTTTTCTGGTTTCACAGCATATTTTAGCCAAAAATTAAGTCTGTCATTGCAATGTACAATTAGTGATGCAAAAAATAAGGGCTCATGTGGGTCTCTAGGTGAAAAAATACAAGCGCTATGGTCTTTTAAACAAAAGGAGAAAAGAATGAAAGCACAAAACAAAAAATTGCTCAGACCTTACATAAAGTTTGTAGCCTTTTCTCATGTAGGGGTAATCTCCTAATACATGCTGGATGTGGGATCTGTGTGTTCTGGGGTTTGCTGTGGGTGCTATGCATTCTCTACACTTGTACACAGCCCATCCAAGTGGTGACAAAGCATGCAAAGTAGCAGGCTACAGATGTCGCTGCGCGGGAGGATTTGCTTCTGGAATCTGTAGGGAAAAAAGGCTATCGCAAAAAAGGGGGTCCACAATGGAACACTGCTCCGAAGGAGGGGCAGGCTGGCAGGGAAGTGGCTGTAAGGGTAGAGCCTACCAGTACTATGTCAATGTCCCCCTCTGGAGCTGAAGCAGAAGAGCTAGAGAGATGAAGCAAATCAGTGTGCATGTGTGTCGGCTCAGGAGGACAGAGCAGGCCCTGGGGTGGATGCTACAAAAGCACTGACACCGTGCACAGATCGGGGTGCCAGAGATTCAAATGTGACAGTGGTGGGAACCGATGCTGGTGGGCAGCAGAGGACAGCCGCAAGAGCAACAAAGGAGGACAGCAACAACCACCCGTAAAGCTCTGTCCTTGAGCTCAGGTGACCCTTAGGCTGGTGGGTGTCAGTGGAGCCCACACCAGACTCATGTTTACCACTCGTCTTCTGGGAGCTAGGGAATTGTCAACAGCACTGCTGTTCACCCTGCTCATTTGGGGAACAGGGACACCAATGGTCTATATTTCCAACCTAAGGGTATGTTCACAATGAGTAAATGTGGAAGAATTCCATAGGGAGATTCCGCCTGCCTCAGTGTGCCGTAGCCTGTCTATGAGAGGACATGTCAATTCCAGCTCCAGCCGCGGAGGTTCGCAAGCCCTCCCATAGACAGACTGAGGCAGGCGGGATCTTCGCAAGCCCTCCCATAGACAGACTGAGGCAGGCGGGATCTTCACTGTGGAATTCCTCCACATTTACTCAGTGTAAACATACCCTAAAATGGAAAGAAAACAAATAAAATAGACTCAAATAAAAAAGGGACCTGCAGGAGTGTCTACCTCCTACCAGGGCTGTGGAATCGGGAAAAAAAGTTACCGACTCCAACGTTTAAAGAAAAAAAAAATTAAAAAATTGTATAATTGAGTTTTTAAAGTATTTGTACCACCAGGCCCAGGCTGAAGTACTGGAGGCGGGCCGACCCACCCTTATTGGGAGGAAACCCGAGCCCCTCTATGATAGGGTTTCATTGATTCTAATGAAGTCACGTCATGGAGGGGCTGGGGTTTCTTCCCACTGGGGGTGGGTCGGCCGCCTCCAGTGCTTCAGCCTGGGCCTGGTGGTACAGTCATTTTAAATGAATTTTATAAATGTTCATCAATATATTTTATGTTCTATTAATCTAAGGCCCTTATTTATTAAAACCACATACATATAATTACGCTTTTCCTCTATATATCAGTAATGGTCCTAAAGCACTGTTTGGCAGTTTGTTTCAGAGCTGGAAGAGTCCATTTTGTATGTGTGTGTGTGTGTGTGTGTGTGTGTGTGTGTGTGTGAGCAGCAGTGTAATATGAAGATATCCCGTGTAACATACAGAAGGAGGAGGAGGAGAAGCCATACATAGTGTAGCAGTAACCTCTGTCCTCAGTGTGGTGATTTCTCTCTGCGAGAAGATGAAGATATTGGGGGAGATTTATCAAAGGGTGTAAATATACACTGCCCACAGTAACCAATCACAGCCCAGCTTTCAGCTCTGATAGAGTAAAAAAAGGAGCTGTGATTGGTTCCTGGGGGCAGTTTACACCAGGTGTATATTTACACCCTTTCATAAATCTCCCCCATTGTGTTATTCCTTAGTGTGCTATGGCGGCAGCGGGCTGTGTGCGTGCGTGTTTGACACAGATATTAAAGGGATACCCTGGGCAACAGTGAAAAATCTAGGGAGGACAGGGGGTGGTGGGATCATAATAAAGAAGTCCTATTTGTCTATCCCCATGCCTCTGTGCAGCTCCACTCAGAAATGCCCACGCAGCTGGGGTCACTGACTGTCTGAGCGAGTAGTCCCTGTGGGATCACGATGATTCAGGAGAGTGAACACTGACAGAGAGCTGATAAATCTGGTTCTACATCACTATGTCTATCCTACATATCAATACGACTGCCCCCTATATTACAGGTATCTGGCACTGTTAGCAGTGTTTCTGTGTGTATGGTGAATATTTAGTTAAAAACATAGAAGACTGTCAGCAGGAAAAGACCACCTGCTCCATCTAGTCCAGTTCTGAGTTGCTCAGGACATGGAGGCTGGAGACTGGCTGCATCCACTGCACACACAGGAGAATCTGATTTTTATTACAGTACATAGTTGCAGACCAGGAACTAGGGCCGTGAGGACTTAGGCCCTATTCACACTTCAATGGTTCTGTCTGAACATAGAACCAATTGATTCCAATGATTGGTTCACACGACTGTACGGGGCTTCAATTTGTGACGGGTAAAAAAAAAAAAAAAAAAGAGCACAGGTTCTAGTGTGGATCCGAATTTGCGTTGTGGTTCGCTATCTCCTATGTAGAGGCCCGGGAAGCACTACTGGTGCCCATTCTGCGGTTGCGGGCCGCACTACTGGTGCCCATTCTGCGGTTGCGGGCCGCACTACTGGTGCCCATTCTGCGGTTGCGGGCCGCACTACTGGTGCCCATTCTGCGGTTGCGGGCCGCACTACTGGTGCCCATTCTGCCGTTGCGGGCCGCACTACTGGTGCCCATTCTGCCGTTGCGGGCCGCACTACTGGTGCCCATTCTGCCGTTGCGGGCCGCACTACTGGTGCCCATTCTGCCGTTGCGGGCCGCACTACTGGTGCCCATTCTGCCGTTGCGGGCCGCACTACTGGTGCCCATTCTGCCGTTGCGGGCCGCACTACTGGTGCCCATTCTGCCGTTGCGGGCCGCACTACTGGTGCCCATTCTGCCGTTGCGGGCCGCACTACTGGTGCCCATTCTGCGGTTGCGGGCCGCACTACTGGTGCCCATTCTGCGGTTGCGGGCCGCACTACTGGTGCCCATTCTGCGGTTGCGGGCCGCACTACTGGTGCCCATTCTGCCGTTGCGGGCCGCACTACTGGTGCCCATTCTGCCGTTGCGGGCCGCACTACTGGTGCCCATTCTGCCGTTGCGGGCCGCACTACTGGTGCCCATTCTGCCGTTGCGGGCCGCACTACTGGTGCCCATTCTGCCGTTGCGGGCCGCACTACTGGTGCCCATTCTGCCGTTGCGGGCCGCACTACTGGTGCCCATTCTGCCGTTGCGGGCCGCACTACTGGTGCCCATTCTGCCGTTGCGGGCCGCACTACTGGTGCCCATTCTGCCGTTGCGGGCCGCACTACTGGTGCCCATTCTGCCGTTGCGGGCCGCACTACTGGTGCCCATTCTGCCGTTGCGGGCCGCACTACTGGTGCCCATTCTGCCGTTGCGGGCCGCACTACTGGTGCCCATTCTGCCGTTGCGGGCCGCACTACTGGTGCCCATTCTGCCGTTGCGGGCCGCACTACTGGTGCCCATTCTGCCGTTGCGGGCCGCACTACTGGTGCCCATTCTGCCGTTGCGGGCCGCACTACTGGTGCCCATTCTGCCGTTGCGGGCCGCACTACTGGTGCCCATTCTGCCGTTGCGGGCCGCACTACTGGTGCCCATTCTGCCGTTGCGGGCCGCACTACTGATGCACATTCTGCAGGTGTGGGCCGCACTACTGATGCACATTCTGCAGGTGTGGGCCGCACTACTGATGCACATTCTGCAGGTGGGGGCCGCACTACTGATGCACATTCTGCGGTTGCGGGCCGCACTACTGGTGCCCATTCTGCGGTTGCGGGCCGCACTACTGGTGCACATTCTGCAGGTGGGGGCCGCACTACTGGTGCCCATTCTGCGGTTGCGGGCCGCACTACTGGTGCCCATTCTGCGGTTGCGGGCCGCACTACTGGTGCCCATTCTGCGGTTGCGGGCCGCACTACTGGTGCCCATTCTGCGGTTGCGGGCCGCACTACTGATGCACATTCTGCAGGTGCGGGCCGCACTACTGGTGCCCATTCTGCGGTTGCGGGCCGCAGTACTGATGCACATTCTGCGGTTGCGGGCCGCACTACTGATGCACATTCTGCGGTTGCGGGTCGCACTACTGGTGCCCATTCTGCGGTTGCGGGCCGCAGTACTGATGCACATTCTGCAGGTGTGGGCCGCAGTACTGATGCACATTCTGCAGGTGCGGGCCGCACTACTGGTGCCCATTCTGCGGTTGCGGGCCGCACTACTGATGCACATTCTGCAGGTGCGGGCCGCACTACTGGTGCCCATTCTGCGGTTGCGGGCCGCAGTACTGATGCACATTCTGCGGTTGCGGGCCGCACTACTGATGCACATTCTGCGGTTGCGGGTCGCACTACTGGTGCCCATTCTGCGGTTGCGGGCCGCAGTACTGATGCACATTCTGCAGGTGTGGGCCGCACTACTGATGCACATTCTGCAGGTGTGGGCCGCACTACTGATGCACATTCTGCGGTTGCGGGCCGCAGTACTGATGCACATTCTGCGGTTGCGGGCCGCACTACTGATGCACATTCTGCAGGTGCGGGCCGCACTACTGATGCACATTCTGCGGTTGCGGGCCGCACTACAGACGTGTGAACGAGGCCTTAGTTGTTTGGTCACAACATGGTGGCACCACAGCATAGTAGTAATCACTATTCCTCCATCATGCCAGTCAGGGAATGCTGAGAGTTGTAGTTCTGCCCCAGCCGGAGTATCACAGCTTGGAAAACCTATTCTCCATATCACACTGATAACCCTATCACACACACAACACAATTCACACGCGGAGCGATATTTACTGCAGCGCTTCACCCAGCGACGTCCACGTGACCCACACCCGCCAACCACAGCTCAGCTCTCACCCCCGAAACCTGCGCTGGGGATATGAAAGCTTCGCCGCGATTGGCTGATAACGTTACCTAGGCCACTTATCAGTGTGAACAACACACAACTTTATACAAAATGTCTGACACACGTCACCTATTTTTTTTACACACACGGAGCGCCGCCAGCTTACCCGCGGAGTGCTGGCAGCTGTCACACTTCCACTCGCCGTCAGCCATCTTACAGCCGTGCGTCTTCTTTCTCCCACACCGCTCCGCAGCGCGCTGGGGCTGTGCCTACCAAGCTCCGCCCCTCTTCTCAGTGACTAGGCGTCGGCGCGGGGTCAGGCCCCTCCCCCACGTCATGTACGCCGCCATGGCCGGATCACGTGATCAGTTCGTGGCCCATAGACATGTATGAATGGCTCTGTCGGTGTGTTTATTGCCTATATGGTACTATAGGGCTGTATGGTCACGTTTATACTATGCATCACCATGGTTACTCAGTTCCTCATACATATAATGGCCCTACCTGCCCATTACTTTGTATTTTGCCATAATACACACCTGCCATAGTCACCTCTTATGTTTTTGTGATCACCAATAGTCACACAATGTTGCCAATTGGCAGCTGAAAAGTAACCTGCCCTATCTCAGCCATGGGGAACCCTCGGCCCTCCAGCTGTTGCAAAACTACAGTTCCCATCATGCCTCATCAAGCGAAGCTTTGGCTGTCCAGGCATGATGGGAATTGTGGTTTTGCAACAGCTGGAAGGCCGAAGGTTCCCCATCACTGCCCTATCTTGTTTTGTAGTGTCAAAATCCTGCAAAATGGGGAACCCCAGCGGGAGACCAGCCAGAAAAGGCTCAGTGATGGAGGCCCCAAATAGTGAATGTGATTGTAGCCTTATATAAGTGTTTGCTATGTGTGTGAGGAGCCGGGGGTCCCCTTTACTACCATGCCTTCCGTATATTCATCTCCTCGGGCCTATATCAATGTATAATCATATGGACTGCACTACTGCCTTGGCAGGTATTGTTAGATTTGTGGACGATTGTTAAAGGGGAACTCTGGCAAAAGAAATTCTTCCTGGTGTCAGAAACTTATATAGATTTGTAATTTATACTATTTAAAAATCTCAAGTACTTCCCATACTTATCAGCTTCTGTATGTCCCGCATGAAGTGGTGTATTCTTTCCAGTCTGACACAGTGCTCTCTGCTGCCACCTCTGTCCATGTTAGGAACTGTCCAGATACCCATAAAAACCTCTCCTGCTCTGGACAGTTCCTGTCATGGACAGAGGTGGAAGCAGAGAGCGCTGTGTCTGACTGAAAAGAATACACTGCTTTCTGCAGGGCATACAGCAGCTGATATGTACCGGAAGACTTGAGAAATAGACCAATTACAAATCTATTTAACTTTCACACACCTTTTTTAGATTTTTTTTTTTGCCTGAGATGTAACTGCAGAATGTCAAACAATGGCTTTAAAGGGGTACTCCAGCAGGGGGGCACTTTTGTGCTGGGACCGGGGGGGAGGTAGCCTAGGGAAAAGACGTCCACTCACCTCCCCGGTTCCAGCAGCGGGTCCCGCATAGCGGCGCTCCGGTGCCCGCTTCCCGGCCGCTTCCGGGTGTCCAATGCGGGCCCAAGACGTGACGTCTCAGGTCTGCTCAGCCACTCAGTGAAGGAGGCGGGATTAATTTCAAGTCCGCTCAGATCCTGCCTCCTTCACTGAGTGGCTGAGTGGACCTGAGACGTCACGTCTTGGGCCCGCGTCAGACACCCGGAAGCGTTTGGGCACCGGAGCGTCGCGATGCGGGGCCCGCCGCTTGAACCGAGGAGTTGAGTGGACGTCTTTCCCCTAGGCCACCTCCTCCCTGATCCCAGCACAAAAGTGCCCCCCCCCCCCCCCCCCCGCTGGAGTACCCCTTTAAAGGGGTTGTCAAGCAAAAATCTTTCTGTTTCAAATCAACTGATATCAGAAAGTTATATAGATTTGTACTTTACTATTAAAAAATCTCATGTCTTCCCATACTTATTAGCTGCTGTATGTCCAGCAGGAAATGTTTTACTTTCAGTCTGACACAGTGCTCTCTGCTGAAATCTCTGGCCGAGACAGGAACTTTGTCTCAGTTCTCTATGAATCCCCATAGAAAACTTCTCCTGCTCTGGACAGTTCCTGTCTCGACCAGAGATGTCAGCAGAGAGCACTGTGTCAGACTGAAAATAAAACATAATTTCCTGCAGCACATACAACAGCTGATAAGTATAGGAAGACTTGAGAATCTATCTAACTTTCTGACAACATTTGATTTGAAAGAAAAATATTTTCCCTGGACAATTCCTTTAACCCACCTCCACCATTCTTATGGAACTGATTCCGCAGCTGGCACATACAAGTGCTTGTTCATGCATGTGCCACCCCTGCCCATAGTAAGTGCTGTGCAGCAGGATTGGCTCTGTAAGAACATCAGGGAAGGGGAGTGAGGAAGATATATGTTTTTTTTATATCATCCACCAGGCTGAGAACAATTCTAGATACAAGTTTCTCCCCTGAATACCCCTGCTGTAGTTCTCCTGTGGGATTGGACCAGGTGGGCTAGCCTTCACTCTCCACACACATCCTGAACACTCATGACCGTGTCATCGGTTCTCCCACCATCTTTCTTTGCAGCACTTTTGGTAGGTACTAAGTATTATATACCAGGAAACATATCACAAGGAAATTCTCTGACCCAGTCATCTACTCATCACAAGTTGCCTTTTACTCAGATCCTTACACTTTCCCATTTTTTCTGTTTCCAACATATCACCTCCAACAACTGACTGTTTACGTTATATTCGATCTCTTGCCAGATGCCATTGTCAAGTTAGTGATTTTATTGTTCTGGATATGTAAGTATATAACATGACCACAAGATGGCACTGTATCCTTCATATTATCAACACATGTTTTATGATTTGATCTGAAACTATACAGTAGTACGATACATACTGTAGTATAAGGCCATGTTTTCAAAGAAAAAAAATACAAAACCTATTAGGCTGGCTTCACATTGCCTTAAAATCCTGGAAAAACACCAATAAAAACGCTATGGCTTTTTTTTTTTTTTTTTTTGGCAAAAACGCCAGTGACCAGATGTTAGCTGGAAGTTTATGATATAACTAAAGGTCCATTTACACAGAAAGATTATTTTACAGATTATCTGCCAAAGATTTGAAGCCAAAGCCAGGAATGGATTTGAAGAGGAGAAATCTCAGGCTTTCCTTAAGGACCTGATCTCTGTTTATAGTCTGTTTCTGGCTTTGGCTTTAAATCTTCGGCAGATGATCTGTCAGATAATTTTTCTGTGTAATTGGACCCCTATGCTGGGTTTACACGGAACGATTATCGTGCAAATTCGAACGATAATCGTACGTGTAAAGGCAGCGAACGATCGAACGACGAGCGAGAAATCGTTCATTTTGATCTTTTAGGTTCCTAAATCATCGTTCGTCGCTCGCAAAAAATTCGCTGATCTTTCCGTGTAAACAGTCGTCGCGCGATAGTCCGGCCGCCCGCAGCCCGGCCCCCCACTCATCCGCAGCCCCCCGGCTTGATCGCCGCCGCCGCTCTGATCACCACCCCCGCCGCCACTCCGATCCCGCCGCCGCCGCTCCGATCGCCACCCCCGCCGCCCCCGCTCCGATCGCCCCCCCCCCGCCGCCGCCGCTCCGATCGCCCCCCCCCCGCCGCCACTCTGATCGCCCCCGCCGCCGCTCCGATCGACCCTGCCGCGACCATACTTTACCTGCTCCGCGGAGGTCTTCCACATCCCCGGCTCCCCTTTTCAGTGCACTGATTGGCTGAAGAGGGGAGCCTGGAATTTCAAACGCCTCCTCTTCAGCCAATCAGTGCTCCTCTTCAGCCGGGGATGTCGAAGACCTGCTACGCGGAGCAGGTAAGGTATGCTCGCGGCCGGGCCGGCAGGGGCGATCGGAACGGCGGCGGTGGGGGGGGGTGGCGATCAGAGCGGCGACGGCGGGGGGGGTGGCAATCAGAGCGGCGGCGGGTGGGGGTGTCGATCGGAGCTTTGGCAGCGGGGGGGGGTGTCGATCGGAGCGGCGGGGGTGTCGATCGGAGCGGCGGGGGTGGCGATCGGGGCGGCGCAGGGGGCTGCGGTTGACCGTGGGGCCGGGCTGCGGATGAGCAGAGGGCCGGGCTGCGAGCGGGCGGGCTGCGGGCGCGCAATCGCAAAACGATTTTTCCGTACGATATATCGTACCGTCTAAACGCTGATCGTTATAAAAAAAAATTGTTACTTCGAAATCGTTAATCGTACGATCGGGCCAATAATCGCCTCGTGTAAACTTAGCATTATGGTGGGTTTACAAAGACAGATTTATCCTACAGATCTTTGAAGCCAAAACCAGGAACAGACCATAAACAGGGATCATGTCATAAAGGAAAGACTGGGATCTATCCTCTTTTCAAATCCATTCCTGGCTTTGGCTTCCAAAATCTGTCAGATAAATCTTTCTGTGTAAACGCACCCTTATGATAATCAAACGCACCCTTATGATAATTTGAACGATAATCGTACGTGTAAACGCAGCGAACGATCGCACGACGATCGAGAAATCGTTCATTTTGATCTTTCAACAAGTTCATAAATCGTTGTTCGTAGTTCAGAAAAAATTTGATGATCGTTCCGTGTGAACAGTCGTCGCGCGATAGTCCGCCCCCCCCCCCCCCCGCTCGCAGCCCGGCCCCCCGCTCATCCGCAGCCCCCTGCGCTGGCTCGATCGCCACCCCCGCCGCCGCCGCTCCGATCGCCACCCCTGCCACCGCCGCTCCGATCACCCCCACCGCGACCATACTTTACCTGCTCCGCGTAGCAGGTCTTCCACATCCCCGGCTCCCCTCTTCAGTGCACTGATTGGCTGAAGAGAGGAGCACTGATTGGCTGAAGAGGAGCCGTTTGAAATTTCCGGTTCATCTCTTCAGCCAATCAATGCGCTGAAGAGGGGAGCAGGGGATTTGAAGACCTGCTACGCGGAGCAGGTAAGGTATGCTCATGGCCGGGGCGGCGGGGGCGATCGGAGCAGCGGCGATCGGAGCGGGGGGGGGGGGGGCGATCGGAGCAGCGGCGGTGGGGGTGGCGATCGGAGCGGGGGGGCGATCGGAGCAGCGGCGGTGGGGGGGCGATCGGAGCAGCGGCGGTGGGGGGGCGATCGGAGCAGCGGCGGTGGGGGTGGCGATCGGAGCGGTGGCGGGGGTGGCGATCGGAGCGGCGGGGGTGGTGATCGGAGCGGCGGGGGTGGCGATCGGGGCGGCGCAGGGGGCTGCGGTTGAGCGGGGGGGGGGCGGGCTGCGGGCGGGCAGGGCTGCGGGCGCGCGATCGCAAAACAATTTTTCTCTACGATATATCGTACCGTCTAAACGCTGATCGTTATAAAAAAAAAATAGTTACTTCGAAATCGTTACTCGTGCGATCGGGCCAATAATCGCCTCGTGTAAGCTTCTTTTTTTTTTTACAGGGGAACTATCAGCAAGTTAGACGAATCTAATCAGAGGCACAACCTCTGATTATACTTCGTATGTTCTTTTTTCCTTGAAGGAAATAGAAAGTAATATGTAGCTGACAATGATGCACTGAATGGGCTGCAGGAATAGTACGATTAATCATAGCAAATAAGCACCGATCACACATGTCAGCTCTCACTTTTCTTGCAGATGAGGTCAGTCGCACAGAAGAGTAAAAGTCCGAGAAGTTTAATGGTTTGAATGTTTTTTGTTTAGAAGATATTTTATTAGGGTTTTATTATATGTTATTGGGTAAGTCTTACAGGGATGTTAGTATCGTTGCACCTGGACTTAGACCATATAACTGCCAGATGATCTTTATGGCCATAGGGTTCTGATGCAGGCGCATCAGTGCGCGCCCGCATCAGAACTCCCCACAGCACACTTTGGAGCAAGCGGACGGAGCCACTCTCTTCATATTGTGGACTGACATGGGTTTCTACAGCCGCTGTTTACTAAGTAGTGGCCGCCGAAAACTGACATGTTGTTTGCAGCACCGCGTGGGATCCCGGCTGCAGCGTATACTATCCGGCCAGGATCCCATAGACAGATAGCAACATATTTTTTCGTATTAACTACGGCTGTTCTTGCAATCGAGAACAATGGCCATACAAATACGAAAAAATACGTTGTCTGAACATTCACACTATGGTGAAATTGAGTGGATGGCCGCCATATAACAGTAAATAACGGCCATTATTTCAATACAAGAGCTGTTGTTTTAAAATAACAGCAAATATTTGCCATTAAATGACAGCCATCCACTCAATTTCAACATTGTGTGAACAGATCCTTTCTGTGTTTTCAATCCACTCCTGGTTTTGGTTGCAATTAGGACCACAATACTGACTGAAATATACTGTGTGTGAACGCAGCCTTAGGCTATGTTCACACTACGTATATGTCCAGCCGCATTTTTCGCGGCTGGACATATACGTGTAAAACTCCGGCCGGGATTTATGCAAGTTGCGGCCGGCTACGTACAGTCCGCGAACGTACGCCCGTAAGCTACGTACGCTTCTCGAGCGGCGTACGTAGCGATCTGACAGCGGTATTTTACTTGGATATCTTCGGCTAGCCCCGGACACCCCACAGAACCTTTTGGATCGGCAAATCAAAGTGTAAAAAAGAAGAAATCACCACATGTTACGCTACGGGCGTAAGTTACAGCATTTCCATCCCAAAACAATGGTCTGGTTAATTTTTTACGGCGCCGCATACGATCCGGGCGTAAGTTCTTACGTAGTGTGAACTGTGCAGCTGTAGATCGTATACTTTGCATTTGCTTATTCACGGAGCGCGCTACAGCCGGAAACTTACGTAGTGTGAACATAGCCTTATGGTGAACGATTTCAGGTCGTTCTCAAAAGCTCTCATTTGCAATTATTTATTGTTAATTAGAGACAATGAAAAATCACCTTGTCCATTAGGACCGTTAATCCATGTAAGTATACTGTAGGTCATATAGACATGTCTTGGGGAGGACCGTATCTGGGAGTGGAGGGGGAGGGGGGGATAGACACAGGCCAGGTAGTGACCTTTTTTCTGTTGTGAAAGCGACCAGTTTGAAAGCAGTAGCTTCTGTTCTAAAAAGTTCCACCATGTTTAAGTCATAGTGTCACTTAGTGTTCACTGTAAGTAGTCACTGTATAACTGTAATCCTCAACCTGTGTCTCTCTATCTACAACTACAACAACTACAACTCCCAGCATGTGCAAAACGTTTTCTATCAGGAGAAATATCTTTTTTGTCTTTGGCAGATTTAACAGGAGTCTGGAAAAGCTGAATGACAACCCTAGGGGAAGCTATAAAGGTTTCTATTAGTGGTTGTCACCTTTGAAATACTGTGATGGAAGAAACAGATATGACTAAGAAATAAAAAGAACAAACACCTTTCTCGCTCTAATATTTTATGTTTTAGTTCATACTTTTCTTGCTTTTTTAATGGTGATGGTTTCCACTTGATGCTTCTCAGATGCGGGACTAAGTATATAACGTTACCTTCCTGCTTCTATGGACGACCAGCGTGGAATGTGACCATATACTGATATATGAGAAAGTGACTCCTGCTCTGATATTTGTCACCTAATTATACTATGGTCCAACAGCTCTGCGGTTATTATGCTGGGTGTATCTGAGGACAGTGGAGATGCTGAATCTGGGCGCTCCCCCTATCATTCCTTACAGTGCTTGGCAGCATGTAGTTGTAAAAATATAGTTACTATGCAGGTGAAAGGATTACCATATAAAATCAGCATACCTATATAATAAGGTGTTAATATAGTAAATCCCTAGTACTGTGTTATCATATAATACTTACTTAGTACTGTTCATTGATACGGTATATTGCTAGTACTGTGTAATAATACAGGGTGAGTGCAAGACCTGGGATACAATGTCTCAGTTCTTTTCGATTTTGTGTCCTTGACGTAGCCCTAAAAAATTACAGGGTGTTAGATCTGGTGATTGTGGAGGCCAGCACGGTGAATTATTGTTTCTGGTGCAGTCAATACAACATTTGGTTGATCACATTTGGTGAGGAGCACCATCCTGCTGATACACCATGTTTGGCATATCTGTGGCATAAGCCATTTTTTTTTACAAGCCCAGGTAGCAGTGGTCGGTAACAGTACCCGGTCAGTGCGGTTCCCGGTACTGTCATTTTGCGGAACTCACAGCTTGAAATCCACAGCAATCCGGTATGTGTGAACCCACCCTAAGTGTCATTTCAGATGACTTTTTGGGCTGTCCTGTGTATGTAGATGATGAGCAGGATTATATCAGCCCATTCTATCACTAGGATATGCCTCAGTTGTAGTGTGGATGCAGACTAGCCTCTGTGCTGCCTCCTGATTATCTACATATCACCACCTCTTTTACAAGAGCAGGGACTCCAGCAGTAAACAAGGAGTCCTTGTCCCTGTACATTACAATTCATGCCAGACTATGCACTACCGTTGTACTACAGCAGGCAGGTCTTCTTGTATGAGCTGCATATGATTATGTCACCTGCTTGAGAAATCCTGCACCACTCCCAGACTTTTTGGGGCTGCCTATGATGGGGCAAGGACTGGAGGAGAAAGAGGGCACTAGCTCAGAATGGTAACATAAGGAAGGTGAGGTTCTTGGGGGGGGGGGGTGTTGATGAGAGGTGGGAACTTAATGTAGGAGAACAGTCTAATGAGGAAAATTACTGGAGGCATATGCTTAATTTACCTTACTTCTAAAATTACTGAAAGCATCTAGGGGGGATTACCTGCTTATTGGGGGCATCTACCTAATGGGGGGGGGGGGGGGTTCTACCTACTAGGAGCATCTACTTAGCGAAAATCACCAATATACACTTATTACGGGAAATGCTTTTAAAGTGCTTTTTTCCCTGCAATTACTACTGCATCAAGGCTTCACTTCCTGGCTAACATGGTGATGTCACTTCCTGGATAACATGGTGATGTCACTTCCTGGATAAAATGGTGATGTCACTTCCTGGATAAAAATTGGTGATGTCACTTCCTGGATAACATGGTGATGTCACTTCCTGGATAAAATGGTGATGTCACTTCCTGGATAACATGGTGATGTCAATTCCTGGATAACATGGTGATGTCACGACCCGACTCCTAGAGCTGTGCGGGCTGTGGCTGCTGGAGAGGATGATGGCAGGGGAACACTGAGGGACACAGGGCACTGGAGGAACACTGAGCATCCCTCTGCCATCATCCTCCCCAGCAGCCACAGCACGCACAGCTCTGGGAGTCGGGTCGTGACATCACCATTTTATCCAGGAAGTGAAGCCTTAATGTAGTAATAAGTGCAGGGAAAAAAGCACTTTATAAGCATTTCCCGTAATAAGTGTAGATTGGTGATTTGTATAACTTTTGGGAGGCAATACAATACTACAATAAAAAAATTCGCCAGACTTCTCCTTTAATTGGGGGGATTACCTACCTACTTACTTAATGGGGGGATTACTTATGTACTGGGGCATCTACCTAATAGAGGGAATTATCTATCTACTAGGGGCTTTTACCTAGAGAGGAGGAAGTGTGTGTCGTCTGGGTACATCTACCTAATGGGAAGGATTATCGGCCTACTGTGAACATCAAAATAATGGGGAATGCCTCAAGTGAGTCACTAAATGTAACTGCACTGTAATTACTATGGTCTGCAGAGCTGGTATCACCACTATATGGGCACCAGGTATATCAGGGACAAATTCCAGATTCTTTTAATCATTGCATGAAATGTCGGTCATAGTAAATTACCCCCAGTGTATTTTATTACATGCATTTTTTTGGTTGTGCTTTTTTCAGTGTGACTCTTCCCATCGCAAATCATGTTGGTTTTTTTGCCCCAAAGAAATGTATCATCAAAATGCAAACACATTTATTATGCACTTTTTAAACAAGAAATCAATACAATGGAGGTCTATGTGAGACAGTTTGGGTAAGGCACATGGTTTGCATAAAAACACCAGAAAACAAGTGCTATAAAATTTGGTTACAAACCAACATTACTAAAGAGGTCCCCCACTTTGGACAATCCCTATTTGTTAGAAAGGTCCCTTGACAATCACCCAATTACATAGAGGGAGATTTATCAAACATGGTGTAAAGTGAAACTGTCTCAGTTGCCCCTAGCAACCAATCAGATTCCACCTTTCATTCCTTACAGACTCCTTGGAAAATGAAAGGTGGAATCTGATTTGTTGCTAGGGGCAACTGAGCCAGTTTCACATTACACCATGTTTGATAAATCTCCCTCATAGTGTCTTTTTGATGGAACTGCAGCGATCATTATGTGGGAACTTATGTGTTTCCCTGCAGCGCCACCATAGGGGCAATTAAGCATTACACAGTGTCCATTAAAATGTTCTTGTATACTACAAGACAGGTCCTCCTTAGAGATAGACGCTCTTTGTAACTGCTCTCCACTCTGACCATGAGATCCAGAACGTAAAATTCTAATATAGTATATGAAAATAGGTTTTGTAATCAGGACAACCCCTCCCATAAGGATATTATATATAGAATTATTTCACTTTAATATAGGATATAATACTGAGCCATCATCCAAGACTGTTTTTCCAGCAGAACAGTAAATCTCGCGTTACATTCAGCATTATAACATAGACAGTACATTGCATTCTCATGCGGCTGGCTAAACATTCGAATCATCACTGCAGGCTATATCAAAATACTTAAAATAGCTTCCTTACATATAGAGCAAACATTACTTACTTATTGTTCATCTAAGTCTAAACCTTGTCTGTCTAGTGAGAAAGCCAAATGGATAAGCAGATTATGAACTATGATAACAAGTTGTATTTGTATTTATGAAACCATTGTAATGCTGTGTTTGATGACCGGGAAATTGTGGGAACAGTCATACTGACTTGTAATTAAAGTTCAATATAGTTAATATCACGTTGATCCCCTGGTCTGTACATAGCGGTAATAAAAGAATGCTACTTTTTTTTCTTATTTTCTTTCGGTCAAACCTCCAAACGTTGTCCTAAAGTTTGTTGATGAAATTAACCCTGATGATGAAGTCGCGCTAACCAATATGGTGACATTAAAAAAAAAGTTGAATACGAGAATGAAGACCCTATTACACCAGGCGATTATAGGCCATATTCTGCCAATTATTGGCCGTTATGGATGATAATCGCTTGGTGTAATAGCTAGTGTTAAGAGGCAAATTGTCAGCTGATCCTTGTCCTTTAACATGTTTTAAAAAACCTCAACGATAATGACGGTCTGCTGGCCGTCGCTTTGTGGGATAGGAGCGGCGGCAGCAGTCTGCCATTATCTCCTAATTATCTGAAGATCATCCGAGGAGCAGCTCCTTGCTCTTACCTGCTCGCTGTCCACTCGTGTGAAGCACCAGCAGCGAGCAGAGAACGAGGAGCAAGCAAGAGCTCGTTTGATCGGCCCCTGTTATAGGGCTTTAGAGTTTGAGTTTGCGTGTTACAGGAGAAGTCTGGTAAAAATGAGGCGGAGGGGGACACAATAAATAAGCACTAGGGATGGTCCAAACCTGCCGAGGTTCGGGTTCGTACGCATGCAATGATTCCCGCTGTCTTCCACCACCGTGGAGAGGGTGGATACAGCGGGATTACCGCCTGAAAAAATGGGATGCAGCCACAGCCATAGGCTGTATCCCAGTTTTCCAGGCGGTCCTTCCGCTGTATCCACCCGCTGCACGGAGCGGCCAGACAGCGGGAATCTGATGCCGAGCCTTCGGGTTCATACGAACCCGAACCTCGGCAGTTTCGGACCATCCTTAATAAGCACTCCTTACCTCTCCCCATGCCTCTGCAGCGCTGCCTTACCACTCTGGGACTTCCACTGGGCTCCTTCATCTCCTTCTGCAGCGACTTCACAACTAGGCTGATGTATTTTCTGCTCAGCCGGTCAGTGACTGGGGCGGGGCCCCACCTGTCCCTGCCTGCTGGCAAATTATTATTTTCACTGGACTTCTCCTTTAAGAGAGAAGTAACCCCATTACTGGAGTTTTAGAGAGAAACAGTAAGTTCAAATTGGAGAACCCTACTCCAGCTTCTGCAAGTTTGATTGGAACTCATTTAAAGCGAATGTATCAGCACATGTGCTGATATAAGCTTTACATACCCATGGATCGGCACCACCGTGCTGATTCTAGCGGTACCATCCATTGTGAGTTCTGCTCTGCGTTCTTCTGATATGTTTAGTTTTCGGTATATGTAAAATTGTATAATGAGGTGCGATAGCAATAGGTGGAGATATTGGTGAGGATCTGAGGCTACTGAGCCGCCTCCAGTGCACCAGAGCTCATCATTTATATATACAAAAAACTGGACATATCAGAAGAATGGGTCTGTGGATTCCAGGGTGGATGGAACCGCTGGAAACAACGCGACTGCTGAGTATGAAAAACTTATGTCATCACAAGCTGATACATTCACGTTAAAGAAAGTGCAGGGTATTTATCAAGGCTTATATGCCAGCTTTCTGGGGTAGAAAAAAGTCAACACTTTTTCTGGTGGGCGTAGCAGTCCCCCTTCCTCATTGGTGGAGCAAGCTGCCTGCTCCACTAATAAGGCGGGAGAGCTGTGAGGAATCAGTGTGGCCTCCAGTGACCATGGCTGACCTCTTGGGTGCTACTTTCCCTAACAAGTTAACCTCAGAACAGGGTTAAGGTTAGTGGAATGTGTCATCAGAAAATGACCGATTTTGCGAATAAAGTTTTTATGTTAAACATATTCTAAAGAATACTAACAGTAAGGATAATAGACTCTCGAGATTTACACCTCATTATCTTCAAATTCATGCCCTTAGATTCATGCCAGTGACAGGAACTGTACAGAGCAGTGGCAAATCCCATAGAAAACCTCTCCTGCTCTGGACAGTCCCTGACATGGACAGAGGTGGCAGCAGAGAGAACTGTGTCAGACTGCAAAGAATACACCACTTCCTGCAGGACATTTTTAAACAGAAGTAATTTACAAATCTGTATAACTTTGTGGCACCAGTTCATTTAAAAACTTTTTTAAGCATAGATACATGTTCACATTATGGAGATATAAGAATTGACAATTTGTGCAACACTTAACCAACCAACTTTAAAATACACACAGTGGGACACGGCAATAACATGTAGCATACCATATGTTTCCTCCATCCCTGCATTGGATCTAATAGGTGCCATACAGCAATGACTATAAATGCACTGTATAAGAGCATGACCCCAGGAACATAAACCCCCAGACATCAAGTGCTTATTTCTCCTAAGCCGCAAATACCTCCAGAAACACGAATTAATATTTAAATCAAATAGGATATTTCCCCTCCGTATTGCTAATCACTTATTTATTGAAAGATGAAATGACTGCAATTTACTCCATTCAACCAGCGAGCGAGCGTCCCGTCCCTTTATCCCCCCAGAATACCGAGACTAAGTTCATGTTGTGGGTTACGTAAACATTTTAATTTCTGATCCTTTTAAGGATTCCATGTCTCTTGTCTCATAAAACAGATTGTGGGAGAAAACTCATTCATCTCGGAAGGCAATCTGCCTAGGATTTCGGAATAGAATGAAAATAAATAATTGTACACGGTATAAAAATGTAGGATATTACATTACATCCATTTCATATCGCTAACAAACATAGTTCTTGGCTAAGGACGGCATTACATAGAGTCCTATGCTGCCGTAATCAAAGGAATTGTAATCAGTTTAATTCCGTTCATCTTCCCTGGTGTTTATCTAACTTCAGATATTGCTTACTGGTATCAAACAATAGTCTGGAGCTGTATTTGAAGCGGCACAGCATGTGGAAAATAGTTTCAGGGTTATACGTGCAGAGATTTCATTTCATACTTGCACATAGATTAAAGGGGTGAACCCCCCCCCCCCCCTCCTCCACCACCATATGACAATATTTATCTTAAAGGGGTATAAGATTTCAGAAAAGAAATGATAGTATAGGCAGCAAACACATTATTATTTACTGGTAGTAAACCGTGGCGCCTCCTACTGAATGACAGCGAGGACAGATCTGGACAACCGTGAGGAATTGAGACAGAAAGTAGATGAGGAAATGTAAACTTGTCCCATAGGAGATCCAGCCCTCCCAGGCCTAATATTACCAAAATCTTTTAGTTTTATTAATATGTGTTTAAAATGGTCAAGACAAAGGCGTGTTGTTCATATTAGATTTCACATCATACTAAAAGTTTTTGAATTTTTGATCTTTGGGAGGGGGGGGGGGGGGGCTGTGTGTTCAGACTCCACTGATTGCTAGAATGAGCTGGGAGAAGTGTGTACAAACCGTTTTCTCTGCTGGCTATGTTCACGTGACCGGGATGGACTACTAATGGAGGGCTTGTGTTGAGACGAATCTCTGATCTCAAGGAAGTTGATCAGTGATCCGCTCTCAGCGCTGCTTCATTACCTGACACTCCTCCCAGGTTACCGGGAAAAGCTGGATCCAATTCTGGGAAAATTCTTCCAGTGTCCCAGGTTTGGATCCAGCTTTTCACCGGCACCCAGGATGGAGTGGCAGGGAGCGCTGAAAGCGGATAGCTGATCAAATGTGTGTGTGTATGTTTTTGTTGGTTTTTTTTTTTGCCATGTCTCTCTTTGTCCATATATATTCTATATAGATTTTTTTTTTATTCTTTTCATGTCTTTCTCAAATACATACATGAAAAATAAGTCAATGATGGATAAAGCAAGTCTCTTACATAGAATAGCCAGAAAGAGCTACTAGACAGCCAATCACTGCATGCATGCCAGTAATACTGGTGTTTTACCAGTAAAACGGCCACTTTTATTGGTCAGTCATCTAGTTATTCACATGTGCTGCAGATGCTGTTTGTAGCATTGTCTGTTCAGTTCAGTCTGGTCTTCAGTTACAATGGTACAGAAAAGACCATTGTATGTTGAAAATATCTGAGGCCATTGTAAGTTGAAGGATCAATATATATATATATATATATATATATATATATATATATATATATATATATATACACACACACACACACACACACACACACAAAGAGTCAAAATCCAAAACAAAAGGGACAATGCCATATCTGAATATCCCAGCAAGTACTGGGTGAAGGGCCCTATCTTTTAGGCTATGTCTCGACCATTGCCTCCATCGTGACAGTGGGTGTTATTAGTTCATACACCCCTCGCAAAAGCCTGTACTACAAGTTAACGTGGTAATGAAGTGATACTTAAGTTTTACCACTAGGTGTCTCTATCATCTGTAAATGCACTTGTATTTTGCACAGCTGTAGTGAACAAGGGGTTATTGTTTGTCTATGGTCTGTGCACCAATAAGAGCTCTCTTCTCTTTTCCACCTGTCTATATTCTCTTTACACTTTCTGATCCACCACTCACAGGGGACATTACACCTCCTGTAGGAAGTTGTCACATGGGGGGGAAGTCTTACCCAACTCTTGGTAGTGAGAGGACGCAAGACAAGACGCTCCCTGCTGTAGTCCAGCTGGGCCCTGGCTTTGCCAGGTCCCCTTTCCAGTCAGGGTCCAGTGTAGTCCAGTCAGGAGTGTGGTAGCGGATGGACGCACATGGGACGGAGAGACTTTTCTTTTGGAAGCTATCTTTGGTCCAACTATGCAGTGCTAAACTACTTGAGAGAGGACAAGTCAGAGAACACCCAAACCCACTTCTAAAAGTGCAGGACAGTATCCTGACACAAGAGGAACTGATCTAGATAGAGCAAAGTTGCTACAAGCCTACGTAGTCTATCTCGCAGCGCAGGTGTAACCAGGTAATTTGACCACCTTATAACAAGGTCTGGGGCTTGTGTCACCCTGATAGGACGGGTCACCCGACAGTGTAGGGCAACAGATGCTATCACGACAACAAAGGTCGAAACACAGTATACTTTTATTTTCAAGTATTCTTCAGTATTTTACTTCTTCTTTTTCTAAAGTTCCGGCAGAGTACACTTCTACCCTGGGTTGGTACTCTCAGCACAAACTCCTCTCCACTACTCTGAACTTGCAGCACAAACTCTTCTCTGCTGTTCTCAGCTCACACAACCAAGTCAGCCGCGCTCTTCTACTCCAAAGGCTCTTAGCGCAGATTCTGTTCTGTCACGTCTACAGTCTATGAGCAGCTATTGTACAAAGTATTCTCACAGTAAAGAAGATTTTATTTATGACAGCAGGACAGTGATTATTGTTCCGGTCACTACTCCATCCTTGGGTCATCTCCCTTTTTCTGTGGGTGGTGTTACCGATAGTCCAGGTGGATCACAGCTCCACTCCGGACCACCGTCATAAGCACCCAAGTGAAACTCTCACAGCCCGGCAGGTCACCAACCACAGAGGAAAGGACATAGCCAGCCACCTTAAACTAAAAGCCGGTGTGCCTCCATACCTGTGTGCCCCATTGGCACTGGCGTCACGACAATTTAGCATCTGGCTGAGCTATATCCCGACCAACCACTACAGTAAGGGCGTCACACAATACCATCTGGCAAGTGACCGGTCGTCCATAAGGCTACACCACAAAAGCTTCCATCTTGGATGAAGGGCAAGTTTTTCCAATGGGAAGGTGGTTATGTGGCATATTACTTGAACCACAAAGGATATTGCAAATCTGATTGTGGCTATCAATCTCTGGTCTTCTTTGATATGCTACATGGCCACCTTCCCATTAGATAAACTTTCCCTTGATCAAATATGTTCCAAACAGTCTAAAAGATGACCCCCCTCACCCATTAGCTGCTGATTATTCCGATATTATTTTCCCTCTCTGAAATACAAGGGCGTCCTGAGACTTTTGACTAGGGTTCTATAGATTGGTGGTTCCAGGTATGATGCGAATAGACATTCATCCGGCTACTCTAACTACTAGGGGGCTTCTGAAGAGCTTTCATTGCACAGGTCACACACAACAAAGTCTGCTCCTGTTTACAAAGCTCCTCAACTTTTCATGCAGGTATTCAATACAATCTATGATACATCTCATAGTCATTAGGTCTGGATTAATTTAGGTCTGGATTAAGTTAAGTTTCTTCCTGCAAATCAGGGTCAAATTTAAGTTACCTGAATGTGCAAAGAATAAGATCATGTTGTCTCTTATCTTAGAGTAACATAAGGAATCTGTCAGCGAATCTTATCGGGATGAGAGTGAGTTTGCACACATTATGCTATAAGAAGGATAACAATCTGCAGATCTAATGACTCATGTTAAAAGTATTACACATAGGGAACCTCCCTACCGTGTGCAGTATATAGTGGAATAAGTGACCCTATGTTTTATGTGTTATGTAGATTTCTTTTTAAATTGAACTTTTGTATTTAAAGGGGTACTCCGGAGAAATGAAAGTGTTTTCAAAACAACTTGTACCAGATTTGTACATGACTTCTATTTAAAAATCTCCAGTCTTCCAGTACTTATCAGCTGCTGTATGTCCTGCAGGTGTATTTTCTCCAGTCTGACACAGTGCTCTCTGCTGCCACCTTTGTCTGTGTCAGGAACTGTCCAGGCTACTGCTCTGGGCAGTTCCTGACATGGACAGAGGTGGCAGCAGAGAGCACTGTGTCAGACTGGAGAGAATACACTGCTTCCTGCAGGACATACAGCAGCTGATAAGTACTGGAAGACTGGAGATTTTTATGTCAATGTAATTTACCTGCACGGCCACCTTGGTCTTCTTTCTATTTAGCCCCTTCACTCAGTGACATGGCTCCATTAGGATCAATGGAGCCTTGTCACAGAAAGGGGGAGATATCGCCACACTGGGGGGGCGCGCCCCCAGTGCTTAAAGCAGGGCCAGTGCTCGCATAGCAGTGCTGATCGATTAAGGTAAAAAAAAGCAGTCATGTACCTAATGGTACATTCTCTTTAAACTTTATCATGACAATCCATAGAAATGACACTCTAGATCCCCTTCAGTCCTATGCTGGCTTTGACTATGCTTTTGGAATAAGACAGACAAGACTGTGTTTGGTTCATTCATGGTATATAACTGTGCTAGAAAACAACGATTTTGAGCATTTTTCAGATGCTGGTTATACAGAGCTTGTAGGTTCAGTGTGTACTGGGTCGCAATAACCTGGCCTGTATAGATGGAAGCAATAAAACTTCCTTGGAAGAGACGGTGAAGAGAGACAAATTACTTTAATGTGATGAGGATTTTCTCGTAACTTTAAGGTTGGTAGGGAAATCGACTGACTAGTGTAAGGGTCTGGGTGCCTGGCATGTGCTTAAAGTCTTACCACCTCCTTCACTCTCCCCTTCCCCTGCTTGCTTTTTTATTTTGTCGTCTTGCTTCTTCCCCTGCTCTTCTGTATTGCCATACTACAGGACTCCTCCTATTTCTCCCCCCTTTCGTCTGGTTTGCCATAGTCCAGTTGTCATCCTGCCTTTTTTCCCACTTGTTTGGATTCCCGTACTACAAGTCTCCTCCTATTTCTTCCCCCACTATTTTAGATTGCCAATGCCAGGTATCCTTCTGTTTCTTCTCCTACTTTTCTGGATTGTCATACTTCAATTGTCCTTCTTCTGCTACCAGTCTTCTGTATTTGCGAAACTCCATGTGTCCTTCTCCTTCACTAACTTTTCTGGATCGCCATACTACAAGTCTACTTCTATTTTTTCCCCCACTCCTCTGGGTGGCCATACTAAAGTTGTCCTCCTACTCTCCCATTCTTCTAGATTACTATATTCCGGTCACTTGATTTTTCTTCTACTGTTCTAGATTGCTCCAGTTGTTCTCCACCTTCTTCTTCCATTCTTCTGGATTAGTAAAAAAAAAAAAAGCAAAAAACATGCCGGACAGAACCTTATGTTATACTGCGGGAGTGTATATAGGTTTTATACACTCCTTATAGCCTCTTGAGCTTTGTGAATATCATGCATAAAAGATAGGCTGCTAGCCAGGCGGGTCAAAGGTCTGGGTGACACAACCTTAGGTAATATATGACGAGAAAAGAGCGGTGAAGCACTCAGATAGTGATCTCTAACCTGGTGCCACCAGCTGACTCTACCTACTTGCCTCAACAGTCCTAGATGATTGTGGACAACCACAGAAACGGTCCCTTCTTGAGGCTACAGTGAAACACAACAAAAGACAGACTCACTTACAGGGGAGGTCAATGTGCCGGGGTCAGAACCAAACAGGCAGCTTATTACAAAAACAGGGTCCGATAGAATGGGCAGGTAACAGAGCCGAGGTCAGGAAAAGCCGGGAAACAATACAGAGGTAGAATATGCAGGAATGCAGAGTTTGCTTGTTTAAGTCTAATAGCCAGCTTGGATATCAGGGCACTGATACATTTTTTAGCAGGTCAGAGACCTGGTCCAGGACGTAATTGGACCAGACACACTCAAGAGGGAGTGGAAGAACCAGATGTGAATCACCTAAGCAAAACAGAGGTTAACTATTAAGTGTCCATAGGGAACTAGCAAGGAAGAGACGGGTGTGGCAGATAAATCAATCAGCAGATCAGAAGGAGTAGAGCAGTGTTCAGAGCGCAGTCTTGGCTGTATACCAAGGTCCAAACAGACATAACACCAGCATACTCCCAAAAGGAAGATGGGGCCCATGATCAATGGCGAGGAGTGCAGAGAAAAACTTTAAAAGCCAAGAAAAGGCGCTGCCTTTTCTTGGCGATCTTAGTTTTTCTCTGCAATTCTAACCATTCTTCTGGATTGCCATACTCACCTTCTTTTCCCATTTTTCGGGATTGCCATGCTCCAGTTGTCCTTCACCTTCTTCCATTCTTCTGGATTGTCATACTACCCGCCCCCTTCTATTCTTTCTTCCATTGTTCTAGATTGTTGGAGTTGTCCTCCAGGATTGCCGTCTCCGTTGTTCTCCGTTCGTCCTCCATATGTTGTAGTTTGTTGTATATTGTTGTAGTTTGTCAGTTATATTGGAACATTCAGTCCTTGCATAGTAGTGTCATTATTGCATAGGTGATATAAGAACTGACATTTAACCTGACAATTAAGAAGTGTTTTCTTTGGGAGTTCTAGGACATTCCAATCACTAATAGGAAGTCTATAAAAAGGATATGGTATTAAAAACAATTTTCCCGGGCACAATATTTATTATTTGCCAATGCCGACAGAAAATGCTAGCAGCTTCCTTACATATATATATATTTTGTAACGGAAGTATAATTATAGCACTAAATGCTTTCCAAAACCCGTCCGTCCTCTGGTGCTAAGCAACCATGTGTGTAAAGCTTCTAAATATAAATGACAAATATGCTGTTTGTAGCTCTTCCAGGCATAATTTCCTTATTTTTTTTCCAAATTAATTGCCCATTCACCTTTTTATAATTCCTTGATGAGATCCAAGTACATGCTGGGCATGAATCCCACATTATCCCCAGAGGCTGCATTGTTAAGGCAAGTTTAGTATTCAACAATAGTAGTCTTTATTATGCAGACAGGCGTCAATCACTTTCCTTAAGGTAAGAACTACAGTATATTGCTCCATAATAAGTTATAAAGAACAGCTGATGTGGTAGGGTACATACAAAAATCACAGGACCTCAAAGCAAAACTTTAACATTCTGTGGTCATTAATTATATGTTATAGCGGAGGTTTTTTGGTTTGTTTTAATATATTTTATTGAATTTTTGCAGCCACTATTGAATTATTGAAGGTTGAAGACACTTAGCCACCAGAATAAAAATATAATTCATCAGACAGGCTTTCTGCTCCCTCCATCCCATCTCTTAAGGCCCTAAACAATTATCGGCCCTACTTGGCGGATTATCGGCCGTTCAGGCCAATAATGAGTCAGTGTAATAGTGCAATATGCTGAAAGAGCACAATTTGTGCAGTGACAGTCTGCACCACATTGCTCAGAAGGCTGCCTTAAATGGGCCGCCTGATTGATCTAAGGATCATTCGGGTGGCCCCTCCTGCTGCTCCCCATGGCCCTTCCTGCTGCTCTCCACACACTGGTTGTTTGTGTAATAGTGTGGAACAAGGGGAATGCAAATGCCTAACTGACAGGTTGGCACTAGCTTCCCCCAGATTATCATGCAGTGTAATACGGCCTTAAAGAGTCTATGTCGTTAGAGTGTTCAGACCCGTACCGTTCGGTAGAATGAGCGGGGAGAGGGCCATGCTACCCCGAGTTAGAAAAAAATAGTCGGGCTCCAAAGAGCTCCATTATAAGTTTGACTTTATAACTCGCAGAGCGTAGAGTGGACAAGCTGCAGTTCGTCTTCTACCCACACGTTCTCCTCATTGGTACAGGTCTGAACACTCAGATCCCGACCGATCAAAAAATTGACTTGTCTCTATGACGTCAAAAGTTTGCCCAAAAGACAATGAGACTTTAAGTGTGAGAGCAGGAGGTGGATAGACACAGCAGTTTAATGTGTAGAGATATGTGGGAGCATACATGGGGGCAGCTTATATAGGCTGTTGATAGAAAACAACGCAGATACAAGGCAGTGAAATCATATAGGCGGTATACAAGAGAAAAAGCCGAGTTTCCACGACATATTATAGCCTTCTAAATACAAAGACCTCACATCCAGCACATATCACTGTAAGGACTCCCCCACATAAGAAAAAATCTTATTCTAGAAGCACGCTGCAAATTGCATACCAGGGGGTCTGAAAATGAATGACGGAATAAAGATTGCAGACTGAAACTTAGTGCAACATTTTTATCTCAAGGTAACTACTAACATATGGAAAAATGTATATTTTTTTCCATTTCGAAGCTGTCTGTACCCTTCATATCTATTCCTCCCTCCCTCACGTACAGTAAATCTGGAAAGATCCTACACAAGCCAATACATTGCAGAATGTGCTACGAGCATTTTTTCCCATTGGATACGCAGTCTGATGATGACTCATCCTCAAGACAAGTTTATTGGTATCTCCGTCCACGTCTAACAGCGTTAAACTTACTTTATACAACACCTTAGAATAAATTCCCTGAAGGTACTATGTCAGCGAGATTATTTGTTCGGTTTAAACCATATTAAATTAGTTGGTACCTTGATAAAGATGGTTTTAATTTCACTTTAAATAACAAATATCCATTCTGTAAAATTTCTAAAGTCCCTTTGGGACCACAGCCATAATGAGTTGAACAGCCATAATGTACAAACTATTTTTAATCAGATGTTTTAAAATAATATTATCTACGTGACTGGCAGAGTACCTTGGAACGGGACCACTTTCGTACTCCGAGATGGACATTCCAACCCTCTGAATCAGTAAACACAGCTAAGGAATAGACCTGTTAGATAAGAAAAATCATGCTAATGTGCAACAGGTCACCACAAGGTTCTCCAAATATTTTTGCGACTCTGATGAGTGTGTAATGCCTCTTGTTTTATTTTCCCCCGTATGAATCATCCCTGGTCCCTGTAGGTAAGGCGCTTCAAAACATGTCGAAGAAGTGAGTGCTATTGTACCGTGGAATACTTTGCCCATGTAACAAAACACAGGTGTAAAGTGTATGTATAGTCAAAGAGAAAAGAAACATGTTACAAACCGACATGATAATATAATAGAAAGTTACATTTTAAATGTTTTTTTGTTCCGGAATTTTACAGCTTTTTTGTACACTTGGTGGATCGGTTTTATATCATTCTAGAGTCAACTTAATTTTGTTAGGAAATATGGTAATATAAAGCAAACAATAATGCTGGATTGCATTTATTTTAATTTTTTTTCTGAATTTTCTGAAAGTGGGTAACCTAAATATGAATAGATATCAGATTTTCTAATATTTTAGGGAGAATGCATGAGACATTTTGGTGGTGGCTTATCTCCGGGGAGATCAAATGGATTGAAATTTAGCATATCTGATCCTTCTTTCCACCAGCATCTTCTGTCTAGGGCAGGGGTGGGGACCCTTTGGCCCTCCAGCAGTTGTAATTCCCATCAAGATTTGGCTCTCCAGGCATGTTGGGAATTGTAGTTTTGACAAGCTGGAGAGCTGAGAGTTCTCCATCCTTGGTCTAGTGAGAGTCCGATGCTGAAAATGTTGTGTTTTATTTTTTAAAAAAAAAATGTGTTGGATTTCACAGAGTGGAAAAATAAGTGACGTACAGTAGAACTGTGCGAACCTTGAGTAGATTCCGGTTTGTCCAAACCTGAACTATCGGCATTTGATTACGGGTGCCTGAACAAGTTGGATGCAGTCCTAAGGCTGCCTGGAAAACATGAATACAGCCATAGGCCATAGGCTGTATCCATGTTTTCCAGGACTCCCTAGGGCTGCATTTAAAGGGGTTATCCAGCGCTACAAAAACATGGCCACTTTTCCCCCTACTGTTGTCTCCAGTTCAGGTGCGGTTTGCAATTAAGCTCCATTTACTTCAATGGAACTGAATTTCAAAACCCCACCCAAACTGGAGTCAACAGTAGGGGGAAAGTGGCCATGTTTTTGTAGTGCTGAATAACCCCTTTAACTTCCCCAGCCACTGGTAAACAATTGGTGCACGTTCAGGTTCGGACAAACCCAAATGCACTTGATGTTTACTCATCTTGAATGTACAGTAAATCTATGTATAAATTCACAGATTTTTCTATGTCTATTTCTATGTGGATTTTAAGGACCATTTTCCCCGCAATAGCTAGTAGCTTTGAATGTTTATTTCCAGTAGCTGGTAGAAGTGTTGTTACCATGTAGCTGTCAGGATAGGGACAGGGAGACACAAGGACAGGTGAGCCCTGAAGCTGGCACCCGCCCCACTGGCCCTACCTGCTTGCCCCAGATGCCCTAGGTGGCAAACGGACAACTGGACGGCAGTCCCTGTACTGCTAGGGTGCAACACGAAACAAAACAAGACAGACACACACAATAAGAGCAAGGTCAGAATTCCGGGTCAGCAACAGTCTAGCGACGAGGTACAAAAACGTGTCCAAGGGATAGTCAAAATACAAGCCAAAAGGTCCGGTAAACAGGAATAGCTAAGTCAGGGAAAATGCGAGGTGAAGAAACACTAGGAGTACTAGGCTCTATCGCAGGCAAGATACTGAGACAGGGGATTATACTTATAGGACCTGTAGTCCCAGCCCCCAAGGCGTGATTGGGGCTGAAGCTCCAGGTCCTGCCCAGATACTGACAGCTGACTAGTGAGTCAGCTTTCAGTCCATGATTAGTGAACTCACTACACCTATGTTGATCTGTCAGGGAGTGAATACTGGCCACTACTACAACCATGAATAGCAGAGCAGAGCAAAACCTGACATGCAGTCTGGCTGCTAAGGACGCCGAGCCAAACGCATAGCCCGAGTCCTAACAGAACCCCCCCCCCCTGAGGAGGGGCCTCTGGACCCTCACAAAGACCTCCAGGCTTGGTAGGGCATGACAAATAAAATTTTTCTACCAAGTCGGGAGCATGGAGATCCTTGGCAGTGACCCATGTACACTCTTCTGGTCCATAACCCTTCCAATGCACTAGGTACTGTATGGTGTTACGGACCCTACGAGAATCTAGAATTTTCTCAATCTCATATTCTAATTCTCCTTGTAAAACCACATGAGAAGGGGGAGGACTAGGTATAGCAGGCGGAATGTATTTTTTGAGCAATGACTTGTGGAACACCGGATGAATTCGAAGTGATCGGGGCAACTGCAGTTTGAAAGAAACAGGATTAACAATTTCAACAATGGAAAACGGACCAATGTATCGAGGAGCGAATTTTGCTGAAGGTACACGAAGACGTAGGTTTTTTTGTGGATAACCAAACTCTATCTCCAACCATGTAATCTGGACCGGGACGTCTTTTACGATTGGCGTATTTTATTTGAGTTTGCTGGGCGTGTTCGAGAGTCTTGAGACTCTCGGCCCAAACTGTGCACAGTTTTTTAGCGACCTCTTTTACTGATGAAAACTGAGTCTCCTGATTAGGTACGGCAGAGAATTTGGGATGGAATCCGTAATTGCAATAGAAGGGGGACAATTGTGTCGAGGAGCTGCGGTGATTGTTCAAACCGAATTCTGCCATAGGTAAAAATTCGGACCACTTTTCTTGATAATCAGAAACATAATACCTCAGGTATTGCTCCAGAGACTGGTTAAGCCTTTCAGTTTGGCCATTAGTCTCTGGGTGAAAAGCAGATGAGAAGGATAACGTGACACCCAATTTACTGCAGAAGGCCCTCCAGAACCTTGACACAAACTGTACACCCCTGTCAGACACAATGTTCATTGGTATACCATGAAGTCTTAATATATGGCGGATAAACAAGTGGGCAAGAGTTTTAGCATTGGGTAATTTCTTTAGAGCAGTTAGATGGCACATCTTGGAAAAACGATCGACTACAACCCAGACTACTGTTTTCCCTTTGGAGAGAGGAAGATCTGTAATAAAGTCCATGGTTAAATGGGACCAAGGTCTGCTGGGAAGTGGTAGTGGCTGCAACAGCCCCTCAGGTAGGGACCGAGGAGTTTTTGCCCTAGCACAGATTTCACAAGACTTAACAAAATTTTGTACATCACACTGCCACGAAGGCCACCAACAGGAGCGAGTCAACAAATACCCGGTACCTGCAATACCAGGGTGTCCGGACAATTTGGAAGTATGGATTTCTTTCAATACTTCCAACCTTAAATGTATGGGTATAAACAACTTATCAGTAGGTGTACTTGCAGGCGCAAGATTCTGAGACTCTAAAATAGATGATTTCAATTCAGCAGAGAGACTGGCAACCACTACCCCTGGACTTAGGATACTCTCGGGTTCACGCTCAGGAACCTTTTTAATGCCAAAGCTCCTGGACAGAGCATCAGCCTTAACATTTTTATTTCCTGGGCGAAAGGTAACTTTAAAATTGAACCTTGCAAAGAACAAAGCCCAGCGTGCCTGGCGTGGATTCAGTCTCTTTGCCTTATCTAGGTACAGAAGATTTTTATGGTCTGTGAGAACAGTTATTTGATGTCGAGCTCCCTCCAGGAAGTGTCTCCACTCCTCGAATGCCCACTTAATGGCCAACAACTCCCAATTCCCTATGTCATAGTTGACTTCGGATGTGGAGAACTTCCTGGAGAAAAATGCCACGGCTCGTAAATTAGTGTAGGGTTCCCTACCTTGGGACAGAACCGCTCCTACACCAGACTCAGAGGCATCCACCTCTACCACAAATGGCATTTTAAGATCAGGGTGTACCAGCACTGGGGCTGAGGAGAAACTTTTCTTTAAAATCTCAAAGGCTTGTTCGGTCTCTGGCGTCCAAGAGGAGGGATCAGCCCCTTTTTTAGTCAGTTCTGTAAGGGGTTTAACTATCAGGGAGAAATTTCGGATGAACTTTCTATAAAATTTGGCAAAACCCAGAAATCTCTGTATTTCCTTCAGGGTAGTGGGTCTTGCCCACTGCACAACAGCTAAAACCTTTTTTTGGTCCATTTGTATAGAATCAGGGGTCAAGATGTAACCTAAAAATCCCACCTCTTGGACACCAAATAAACACTTAGAAAACTTTGCGCACAGAGAATTTTTGCGTAACCTAGATAATACTTCCCGCACATGTATCTGATGTGACCTGAAATCAGGAGAGAAGATCAGAATATCATCAAGGTAAATAACAACATAACGTCCAAACAAATCACGAAAAATATCATTAACAAATTGCTGGAAAACGGCAGGAGCATTACTTAGCCCAAATGGCATCACCAAGTATTCAAAATGGCCCTCGGGGGTGTTGAAGGCCGTTTTCCATTCGTCACCCTCCCTAATCCGGATCAAATTATAGGCACCCCGAAGGTCGATCTTAGAAAACCAACGAGCACCTACCACTTGGTTCAGGAGATCCGGGATCAAGGGAAGCGGGTGCTGGTCTTTTACGGTGATTTTATTCAATTCCCTGTAATCAATACAGGGGCGCAGCCCTCCGTCCTTCTTTTCAACAAAGAAGAAGCCAGCACCCATAGGCGACACAGATGGGCGGATGTAACCCTTCCTCAAACTGTCCTGTATATACTGGCGCATTGACTCTCGTTCTGGGGGAGACAAGTTGAAAATCCGCCCTTTAGGAAACTTGGCCCCAGACACAAGATCGATGGCACAGTCATAAGGACGATGGGGAGGTAAGGCGTCAGCGACAATTTCATCAAACACATCTCTAAAATCTGAGATATACTCTGGGAGAGAAACAGAATCACTAACTGAACATACCAATGGATTGACTTGGGTTAGGTGAGAAGCACAGGAACTGCCCCACTTGATCAGTTCCGTGGTTCTCCAATTGAAAACCGGGTCATGCAAACGTAACCAAGGCAAACCAAGGATAATATCTGCGGCCAGCTTATCCATAACAAAAAATGATATGTCTTCATGGTGAAGACACCCAACCCTCATAGTAACTTCTGAGGTTCGGAATTTCACTTTTCCACCACTTAAGGGAGCAGAATCGGCACCAGCAACCAAAAAAGGAACACATAGAGGGACTAACTCAAGTCCCATGGACAGGGCTACAGAAGTGCGCATAAAGCTCAGGGCGGCACCTGAGTCAATCATAGCCTGACAAGGAAAAGACAAAGAATTGGAAAATAGTGATACAGGTAACAGGAACTTATCAATAATATTTGGAGGTACCTGTGTGCCTGAGTGACCCTCCTGACAATCACTCAGGCACTGGCGTTTCCCGGTTTCTGGCTTGGTCTTTGTCATGGCCGCGGCGGCGTCCCGTGCTCCGGGCCGCCGCCGCGACCGCCCTCTGTCTGACGCGGCTGCCGGGGTCCCGGTGCAGGGACACGGCGCTGCGGTCTGTTCGGCCCCGGGGGGCGCCTCACCTCGTCCCGCTCCGCTCTCCGTCTGTGCCGGCCGGCGCGCGCATCCCCGCCTCCTAGGGCGCGCGCGCGCCGGCTGTCTCAGATTTAAAGGGCCAGTCCGTCCCTAATTGGTAGTTGCACCCAATCACTCCCTATAAATCCCAGCATGCCCTGTCCCTCGTGTTGGAGCCACTACATGCTTCCCATAGCGTTTGGCCCAGCTCCCTGTTGTTCCTGACCTTAGTCCTTGTCCCTGGTTCCTGTCCTTAGTCCTTGTCCCTATCCTTGTCCGCTGCCTTCCCATTGTTCCTGAGTCCTGTCCGCCTCCTGCGAGCACGCCTTCTGTCCTCTGCCTGCGCGATCTCCTGCCTACTGCTCCTGCCACGCCTCGCCTGCCGTCACCAGCAACCAAGCCAGGGGTAGCGACCTGGGGGTCGCCTGCCGCAGCAAGTTCATCCCGCTTTGCGGCAGCCTCTGGTGAAAACCAGCGGCCCCTTAGACTCCGCTCCCTGGTGAGGTTAGTGCCATCGCTGGTGACGGTCCAGTGGATCCACTACTCCAGGCGTTACAGTAGGCTCCACCCATGGATCCCGGCGAGGTGCCTGATCTCCATGACGTCGCCAGAGTGGTCGCTCAACAGGCTCAACAGATCCAGCAACAGTCGCAGCAAATCCAACAATTGACTGCCGCCCTACAGCAGCATACTACTGCTCAGCGCCCACCACCACCTGCAGCCACCTCGAGGCTTCGATTGGCCCTCCAGAGTAAATATGGAGGCGATCCCAAGTTGTGCAGGGGATTCCTGACTCAATGCACAATGCATATTGAACTGCTAAGTAGTCAGTTTCCCACCGAGCGCTCTAAAGTGGCTTTCATCATTAGCCTATTGGAGGGTAGAGCTCTGGCCTGGGCCACGCCACTGTGGGACCGTGATGATCCTGTTGCTGCCAATCTCCGGGCCTTCCTGGCCGAGTTTCGCTCCGTCTTCGAGGAACCTGCCCGTGCTACTTCAGCTGAGACTGCTCTCCTCAACCTCTCTCAAGGGAGCTCCTCTGTTGGTGACTACGCCATCCAGTTCCGCACCCTGGCAGCTGAATTGGACTGGAACGAGGCCGCCCTATTAGCCACCTTCAAGAAGGGCCTATCCAGTTGAGTGAAAGACGTGCTCTCCGCCCGTGACCTCCCTACATCTCTGAACGATCTTATCCTACTGGCTACCAGAGTCGACAACCGATTTTCCGAGAGAGAGGAGGAGGTCCGGCAGGAACGACGACTGAGCCTGCCCCGTCGCCATCCTCGCTTGGCACCGGTGTTCCAGAGTCCCGTTGCTCCTATGCCCCAGTCGTCTCCGGAAGTCCCCATGCAGGTGGAACAAGCTCGCCTTACGACTGATGAGAGAGCCCGCCGCGTGGAGCTGAATCTCTGTCTCTATTGCGGTGGTGCTGGTCACTACCGGCAGAGCTGTCCCCAACGCCCTCAGCGTCCGGGAAACGCTCGCACCTAGGTCCGGTGGGAGAGGCCTCCCTAGGTGTGAATGCCACCTCTCCAAGGTTGATTATGCCCGTCTCCATCCAAACACCCTCTGGGCAAGTTTTCCAGACTACTGCCCTCATCGACTCCGGCGCTGCTGGCAGTTTCATTTCTGCTTCGTTGGTCCAAAGATGGCGGCTACCCGTGATCCAGCTAGCCCAACCCCGGTCTATCTCTTCGGTTACGGGGGAGATTCTTACCGAAGCTGTGCACTGCCAGACGGCACCCCTAGTCCTCCAGGTGGGCGCCCTACATCAGGAGAAGATCTCTTTCTATGTCTTGCGCCATTCCTCTTCTAACATCCTGCTGGGTCTTCCTTGGCTGCAATTACATACCCCTAAGCTGGACTGGAGAACGGGGGAGGTTCTCAGCTGGGGCCAGGACTGTCATAACCTGTGTCTGAGATCTCCTCAACCCAAGTGCTCTACGAGGTCACCCGCTTATGTCAAGCCTCTATCCGGACTACCGGAGGACTACCAAGACTTTGCTGATGTTTTCTCGGCCAAGGAGGCGGACTCTCTACCACCACATCGGGCCTATGATTGCCCTATAGACCTTCTTCCAGGGGCTTCCCCTCCACGTGGTCGAGTATATCCTCTCTCTGTGCCCGAGACTGAAGCCATGTCCTCCTACATCCGGGAGAACTTACAGAAGGGCTTCATCCGTAAATCCACGTCTCCCGCTGGCGCTGGATTTTTCTTTGTTCAGAAGAAGGACGGTTCCCTCCGCCCATGCATAGACTACTGGGGCTTGAATAAGGTGACTGTTAAGAACCGCTATCCTCTTCCGCTTATTCCTGAACTATTCGACCGTCTTAGTGGAGCTAGGATCTTCTCCAAGCTGGATCTCAGGGGAGCGTATAACTTGATCTGTATTCGTAAAGGAGACGAATGGAAGACCGCTTTCAACACCAGAGATGGGCACTACGAATATCTGGTCATGCCATTTGGCCTATGCAATGCCCCAGCGGTCTTCCAGGAATTCGTGAACGATATCTTCCGAGACCTCCTCTATGTCTGCGTCATTGTCTATTTGGACGACATTTTGGTCTTCTCCCCGGACCAGCAGACTCATGTGGCAAAAGTGCGTCAGGTCCTACGAAGACTACGGGCCAATCATCTATATGCCAAGCTTGAGAAGTGCGTTTTCCATCAGCGCAGTCTTCCATTTCTTGGCTACATCGTCTCCGACCAGGGTCTACAAATGGATCCGTCCAAGCTCTCAGCTGTCCTCCAATGGCCACGCCCTGTGGGACTTAGAGCTATTCAACGTTTCCTTGGATTCGCCAACTATTATCGGCAATTCATCCCTCACTTCTCTACCCTGGTCGCACCCATCGTGGCCCTCACTAAGAAGAGGGCGGACCCCAGACATTGGCCTCCAGAAGCCGAACAAGCCTTCAATAGCCTTAAGTCTGCCTTTGCCTCTGCTCCTGCTCTAGTCCGCCCGGATGGCTCCAGGCCGTTTTCTCTCGAGGTCGATGCTTCTTCTGTGGGCGCAGGAGCCGTTCTCTCGCAAAGGGACACATCTGGCAAGACCAGAACCTGCGGGTTCTTTTCTAAGACTTTCTCCCCTGCCGAGAGGAACTATACTATTGGGGACCGTGAACTCCTGGCCATTAAGTTGGCACTGGAGGAGTGGCGTCATCTACTAGAGGGGGCTAACACCCCGTTAACATCTACACGGACCACAAGAACCTCCTCTACCTTCAATCGGCTCAACGCTTCAATCCCCGGCAGGCCAGGTGGTCCCTCTTCTTCTCCCGGTTCAACTTTACCATCCATTTCCGGCCAGCCGAGAAGAATTTAAAGGCTGATGCATTGTCCCGAGCATCCGATGTCATGGGGCAAGAGGAATCTCCTCGTCACATAATACCTCCCGACCGCCTAGTACCAGTTGCCACTTCTGCTCTGCAGAGACTGCCCCCCGGGAAGACTTATGTGCGCCCCGCACTCCGTAAACGCATCTTGAAGTGGGGGCATTCCTCTTTGGTGGCCGGGCATCCAGGAGCTCAAAAGACTGGGCAATTGATCTCCCGTCTCTACTGGTGGCCCAATCTCCTCCAGGATGTCAAGGATTTTGTGGCCTCCTGTGCAGTCTGTGCCAGGAATAAGTCTCCCCGTCAAAGACCTGCCGGCCTACTTTTGCCCTTGCCAGTCCCGGACCATCCCTGGGACCACATTGGGATGGATTTCATCACAGACCTACCTCCATCCGCGGGCAATACAGTTATTTGGGTGGTGACGGACCGCTTCTCTAAAATGGCTCACTTCGTGGCTCTTCCTGGTCTACCCTCTGCACCTCGTCTGGCTCAGTTGTTCTTCCGACACATCTTCCGCCTGCATGGACTTCCTCATCACATTGTGTCCGACCGAGGCTCTCAATTTGTCTCTAAGTTTTGGCGTGCCCTCTGCTCGTAGCTCCAAGTGAAGCTGGACTTCTCATCGTCCTACCATCCCCAGACCAACGGGCAAGTGGAGAGAGTCAATCAGATCCTGGGTAACTACCTATGTCATTTTGTGTCCAGCCGCCAAGACAACTGGTCCGATCTCCTTCCATGGGCGGAATTCTCCTATAACCATCTGGACTCGAGTTCCACAGGCAAGTCTCCTTTCTATGTGGTCTATGGGCATCATCCTCGTCCTCCTCTGCCTCTCTCTCCATCCTCTGGGGTCCCAGCCGTGGAGGAGTTGTTATCTGACCTGCAGTCGATCTGGGAACAAACTCGACAGTCCTTACTCAAAGCCTCTGAACGCATGAAGGCCCAGGCTGATAAGAAGAGGAGACCTGCCACGAATTTTCTTCCAGGTGACAAAGTCTGGCTCTCGGCCAAATATGTTCGACTCAAGATTCCCAGCTACAAGTTGGGTCCTCGATTCCTTGGTCCTTTCTCGGTGCTAAAACGCATCAACCCTGTCACCTACAAACTCCGCCTGCCCCCTACTATGCGGATTCCGAACGCCTTCCATGTCTCCCTCTTGAAGCCAGTGGTCCTCAACCGGTTCTCCGATCAGTCTCCGTTCTCTGTTCCTCAAGCCGTCTCTGACGACGTCTACGTTGTTAAAGATATTCTGGCCATGAAAACTGTCAGAGGGAGACGATTCTTCCTGGTGGACTGGAGAGGATTTGGTCCTGAGGAGAGGTCCTGGGAACCCGAGGCTAACATCCTGGATAAAGATCTCATCAAGGGGTTCCTGCAGGCAAGAAAGGGGGGGGTGGCCAAAGGGGGGGGGTACTGTCATGGCCGCGGCGGCGTCCCGTGCTCCGGGCCGCCGCCGCGACCGCCCTCTGTCTGACGTGGCTGCCGGGGTCCCGGTGCAGGGACCCGGCGCTGCGGTCTGTTCGGCCCCGGGGGGCGCCTCACCTCGTCCCGCTCTGCTCTCCGTCTGTGCCGGCCGGCGCGCGCGTCCCCGCCTCCTAGGGCGCGCGCGCGCCGGCTGTCTCAGATTTAAAGGGCCAGTCCGTCCCTAATTGGTAGTTGCACCCAATCACTCCCTATAAATCCCAGCATGCCCTGTCCCTCGTGTTGGAGCCTCTACATGCTTCCCATAGCGTTTGGCCCAGCTCCCTGTTGTTCCTGACCTTAGTCCTTGTCCCTGGTTCCTGTCCTTAGTCCTTGTCCCTATCCTTGTCCGCTGCCTTCCCATTGTTCCTGAGTCCTGTCCGCCTCCTGCGAGCACGCCTTCTGTCCTCTGCCTGCGCGATCTCCTGCCTACTGCTCCTGCCACGCCTCGCCTGCCGTCACCAGCAACCAAGCCAGGGGTAGCGACCTGGGGGTCGCCTGCCGCAGCAAGTCCATCCCGCTTTGCGGCGGGCTCTGGTGAAAACCAGCGGCCCCTTAGACTCCGCTCCCTGGTGAGGTTAGTGCCATCGCTGGTGACGGTCCAGTGGATCCACTACTCCAGGCGTTACAGTCTTGTCGGGCAATCTCTGATGAAGTGTCCCGGTTTCCCACAGTAGAGGCACAAGGAGTTTGAAAGTCGGTGTTCTCTGCGGGTGGCTGCCGTGGTAGAGCCCAACATCATGGGTTCCTCAGCTGGTAAAGGCGGTGAGGAGACTACAGTGGCCTTAGGAGCAGTCATCATAGACCTAACCAACTGACTCTGGCGTGACATAACTGATGTCGCCCCCTGCTTTTCCCGTTTCCTCTCCCTAAGACGTCTGTCAATTGAAACAGATAGGGCCATAAAATCACTAAGGGTGTCAGGTACAGGATGGCTGACCAGAGCATCCTTCACTGCCTCTGACAAACCTTGCCGGAAAAGCGTCTTTAAGGGAGCATCTGCCCAACCAATCACAGCACTCCACTGTCTGAACTCGGAGCAATACTCCTCGGCCGTGCTTTCTGTCCTCTGCCAGCGCGATCTCCTGCCTACTGCTCCTGCCACGCCTCGCCTGCCGTCACCAGCAACCAAGCCAGGGGTAGCGACCTGGGGGTCGCCTGCCGCAGCAAGTTCATCCCGCTTTGCGGCGGCCTCTGGTGAAAACCAGCGGCCCCTTAGACTCCGCTCCCTGGTGAGGTTAGTGCCATCGCTGGTGACGGTCCAGTGGATCCACTACTCCAGGCGTTACAGTAGGCTCCACCCATGGATCCCGGCGAGGTGCCTGATCTCCATGACGTCGCCAGAGTGGTCGCTCAACAGGCTCAACAGATCCAGCAACAGTCGCAGCAAATCCAACAATTGACTGCCGCCCTACAGCAGCATACTACTGCTCAGCGCCCACCACCACCTGCAGCCACCTCGAGGCTTCGATTGGCCCTCCAGAGTAAATATGGAGGCGATCCCAAGTTGTGCAGGGGATTCCTGACTCAATGCACAATGCATATTGAACTGCTAAGTAGTCAGTTTCCCACCGAGCGCTCTAAAGTGGCTTTCATCATTAGCCTATTGGAGGGTAGAGCTCTGGCCTGGGCCACGCCACTGTGGGACCGTGATGATCCTGTTGCTGCCAATCTCCGGGCCTTCCTGGCCGAGTTTCGCTCCGTCTTCGAGGAACCTGCCCGTGCTACTTCAGCTGAGACTGCTCTCCTCAACCTCTCTCAAGGGAGCTCCTCTGTTGGTGACTACGCCATCCAGTTCCGCACCCTGGCAGCTGAATTGGACTGGAACGAGGCCGCCCTATTAGCCACCTTCAAGAAGGGCCTATCCAGTTGAGTGAAAGACGTGCTCTCCGCCCGTGACCTCCCTACATCTCTGAACGATCTTATCCTACTGGCTACCAGAGTCGACAACCGATTTTCCGAGAGAGAGGAGGAGGTCCGGCAGGAACGACGACTGAGCCTGCCCCGTCGCCATCCTCGCTTGGCACCGGTGTTCCAGAGTCCCGTTGCTCCTATGCCCCAGTCGTCTCCGGAAGTCCCCATGCAGGTGGAACAAGCTCGCCTTACGACTGATGAGAGAGCCCGCCGCGTGGAGCTGAATCTCTGTCTCTATTGCGGTGGTGCTGGTCACTACCGGCAGAGCTGTCCCCAACGCCCTCAGCGTCCGGGAAACGCTCGCACCTAGGTCCGGTGGGAGAGGCCTCCCTAGGTGTGAATGCCACCTCTCCAAGGTTGATTATGCCCGTCTCCATCCAAACACCCTCTGGGCAAGTTTTCCAGACTACTGCCCTCATCGACTCCGGCGCTGCTGGCAGTTTCATTTCTGCTTCGTTGGTCCAAAGATGGCGGCTACCCGTGATCCAGCTAGCCCAACCCCGGTCTATCTCTTCGGTTACGGGGGAGATTCTTACCGAAGCTGTGCACTGCCAGACGGCACCCCTAGTCCTCCAGGTGGGCGCCCTACATCAGGAGAAGATCTCTTTCTATGTCTTGCGCCATTCCTCTTCTAACATCCTGCTGGGTCTTCCTTGGCTGCAATTACATACCCCTAAGCTGGACTGGAGAACGGGGGAGGTTCTCAGCTGGGGCCAGGACTGTCATAACCTGTGTCTGAGATCTCCTCAACCCAAGTGCTCTACGAGGTCACCCGCTTATGTCAAGCCTCTATCCGGACTACCGGAGGACTACCAAGACTTTGCTGATGTTTTCTCGGCCAAGGAGGCGGACTCTCTACCACCACATCGGGCCTATGATTGCCCTATAGACCTTCTTCCAGGGGCTTCCCCTCCACGTGGTCGAGTATATCCTCTCTCTGTGCCCGAGACTGAAGCCATGTCCTCCTACATCCGGGAGAACTTACAGAAGGGCTTCATCCGTAAATCCACGTCTCCCGCTGGCGCTGGATTTTTCTTTGTTCAGAAGAAGGACGGTTCCCTCCGCCCATGCATAGACTACTGGGGCTTGAATAAGGTGACTGTTAAGAACCGCTATCCTCTTCCGCTTATTCCTGAACTATTCGACCGTCTTAGTGGAGCTAGGATCTTCTCCAAGCTGGATCTCAGGGGAGCGTATAACTTGATCTGTATTCGTAAAGGAGACGAATGGAAGACCGCTTTCAACACCAGAGATGGGCACTACGAATATCTGGTCATGCCATTTGGCCTATGCAATGCCCCAGCGGTCTTCCAGGAATTTGTGAACGATATCTTCCGAGACCTCCTCTATGTCTGCGTCATTGTCTATTTGGACGACATTTTGGTCTTCTCCCCGGACCAGCAGACTCATGTGGCAAAAGTGCGTCAGGTCCTACGAAGACTACGGGCCAATCATCTATATGCCAAGCTTGAGAAGTGCGTTTTCCATCAGCGCAGTCTTCCATTTCTTGGCTACATCGTCTCCGACCAGGGTCTACAAATGGATCCGTCCAAGCTCTCAGCTGTCCTCCAATGGCCACGCCCTGTGGGACTTAGAGCTATTCAACGTTTCCTTGGATTCGCCAACTATTATCGGCAATTCATCCCTCACTTCTCTACCCTGGTCGCACCCATCGTGGCCCTCACTAAGAAGAGGGCGGACCCCAGACATTGGCCTCCAGAAGCCGAACAAGCCTTCAATAGCCTTAAGTCTGCCTTTGCCTCTGCTCCTGCTCTAGTCCGCCCGGATGGCTCCAGGCCGTTTTCTCTCGAGGTCGATGCTTCTTCTGTGGGCGCAGGAGCCGTTCTCTCGCAAAGGGACACATCTGGCAAGACCAGAACCTGCGGGTTCTTTTCTAAGACTTTCTCCCCTGCCGAGAGGAACTATACTATTGGGGACCGTGAACTCCTGGCCATTAAGTTGGCACTGGAGGAGTGGCGTCATCTACTAGAGGGGGCTAACACCCCGTTAACATCTACACGGACCACAAGAACCTCCTCTACCTTCAATCGGCTCAACGCTTCAATCCCCGGCAGGCCAGGTGGTCCCTCTTCTTCTCCCGGTTCAACTTTACCATCCATTTCCGGCCAGCCGAGAAGAATTTAAAGGCTGATGCATTGTCCCGAGCATCCGATGTCATGGGGCAAGAGGAATCTCCTCGTCACATAATACCTCCCGACCGCCTAGTACCAGTTGCCACTTCTGCTCTGCAGAGACTGCCCCCCGGGAAGACTTATGTGCGCCCCGCACTCCGTAAACGCATCTTGAAGTGGGGGCATTCCTCTTTGGTGGCCGGGCATCCAGGAGCTCAAAAGACTGGGCAATTGATCTCCCGTCTCTACTGGTGGCCCAATCTCCTCCAGGATGTCAAGGATTTTGTGGCCTCCTGTGCAGTCTGTGCCAGGAATAAGTCTCCCCGTCAAAGACCTGCCGGCCTACTTTTGCCCTTGCCAGTCCCGGACCATCCCTGGGACCACATTGGGATGGATTTCATCACAGACCTACCTCCATCCGCGGGCAATACAGTTATTTGGGTGGTGACGGACCGCTTCTCTAAAATGGCTCACTTCGTGGCTCTTCCTGGTCTACCCTCTGCACCTCGTCTGGCTCAGTTGTTCTTCCGACACATCTTCCGCCTGCATGGACTTCCTCATCACATTGTGTCCGACCGAGGCTCTCAATTTGTCTCTAAGTTTTGGCGTGCCCTCTGCTCGTAGCTCCAAGTGAAGCTGGACTTCTCATCGTCCTACCATCCCCAGACCAACGGGCAAGTGGAGAGAGTCAATCAGATCCTGGGTAACTACCTATGTCATTTTGTGTCCAGCCGCCAAGACAACTGGTCCGATCTCCTTCCATGGGCGGAATTCTCCTATAACCATCTGGACTCGAGTTCCACAGGCAAGTCTCCTTTCTATGTGGTCTATGGGCATCATCCTCGTCCTCCTCTGCCTCTCTCTCCATCCTCTGGGGTCCCAGCCGTGGAGGAGTTGTTATCTGACCTGCAGTCGATCTGGGAACAAACTCGACAGTCCTTACTCAAAGCCTCTGAACGCATGAAGGCCCAGGCTGATAAGAAGAGGAGACCTGCCACGAATTTTCTTCCAGGTGACAAAGTCTGGCTCTCGGCCAAATATGTTCGACTCAAGATTCCCAGCTACAAGTTGGGTCCTCGATTCCTTGGTCCTTTCTCGGTGCTAAAACGCATCAACCCTGTCACCTACAAACTCCGCCTGCCCCCTACTATGCGGATTCCGAACGCCTTCCATGTCTCCCTCTTGAAGCCAGTGGTCCTCAACCGGTTCTCCGATCAGTCTCCGTTCTCTGTTCCTCAAGCCGTCTCTGACGACGTCTACGTTGTTAAAGATATTCTGGCCATGAAAACTGTCAGAGGGAGACGATTCTTCCTGGTGGACTGGAGAGGATTTGGTCCTGAGGAGAGGTCCTGGGAACCCGAGGCTAACATCCTGGATAAAGATCTCATCAAGGGGTTCCTGCAGGCAAGAAAGGGGGGGGTGGCCAAAGGGGGGGGGTACTGTCATGGCCGCGGCGGCGTCCCGTGCTCCGGGCCGCCGCCGCGACCGCCCTCTGTCTGACGTGGCTGCCGGGGTCCCGGTGCAGGGACCCGGCGCTGCGGTCTGTTCGGCCCCGGGGGGCGCCTCACCTCGTCCCACTCTGCTCTCCGTCTGTGCCGGCCGGCGCGCGCGTCCCCGCCTCCTAGGGCGCGCGCGCGCCGGCTGTCTCAGATTTAAAGGGCCAGTCCGTCCCTAATTGGTAGTTGCACCCAATCACTCCCTATAAATCCCAGCATGCCCTGTCCCTCGTGTTGGAGCCTCTACATGCTTCCCATAGCGTTTGGCCCAGCTCCCTGTTGTTCCTGACCTTAGTCCTTGTCCCTGGTTCCTGTCCTTAGTCCTTGTCCCTATCCTTGTCCGCTGCCTTCCCATTGTTCCTGAGTCCTGTCCGCCTCCTGCGAGCACGCCTTCTGTCCTCTGCCTGCGCGATCTCCTGCCTACTGCTCCTGCCACGCCTCGCCTGCCGTCACCAGCAACCAAGCCAGGGGTAGCGACCTGGGGGTCGCCTGCCGCAGCAAGTCCATCCCGCTTTGCGGCGGGCTCTGGTGAAAACCAGCGGCCCCTTAGACTCCGCTCCCTGGTGAGGTTAGTGCCATCGCTGGTGACGGTCCAGTGGATCCACTACTCCAGGCGTTACAGTCTTGTCGGGCAATCTCTGATGAAGTGTCCCGGTTTCCCACAGTAGAGGCACAAGGAGTTTGAAAGTCGGTGTTCTCTGCGGGTGGCTGCCGTGGTAGAGCCCAACATCATGGGTTCCTCAGCTGGTAAAGGCGGTGAGGAGACTACAGTGGCCTTAGGAGCAGTCATCATAGACCTAACCAACTGACTCTGGCGTGACATAACTGATGTCGCCCCCTGCTTTTCCCGTTTCCTCTCCCTAAGACGTCTGTCAATTGAAACAGATAGGGCCATAAAATCACTAAGGGTGTCAGGTACAGGATGGCTGACCAGAGCATCCTTCACTGCCTCTGACAAACCTTGCCGGAAAAGCGTCTTTAAGGGAGCATCTGCCCAACCAATCACAGCACTCCACTGTCTGAACTCGGAGCAATACTCCTCGGCCGTGCGACGACCCTGCTGTATAGATAGTAAATGTGACTCCGCTAGGGTGACCCGGTTAGGGTCATCATACACCTGTCCTAGGGATTCAAAAAACGTCTCCACAGAGTTCCAATCAGGGGCCTCGGAGGGTAGGGACAAAGCCCAATCCTGAGGTGCCCCCTGTAGGAGAGAGACAACAACCGCTACCCTCTCTGCATCACCAGAGAAAGGAGTAAACCTAAAATACAGGTTGCAGGATTCCCTAAATGACCGAAACCTGTCAGGATTACCGCTAAAATGGTCAGGCAACAACATTTTAGGTTTGTGGGAGACTAGCTGGAATGGTGGAGATACCGAGACAGGTGGTACTGATGACTGGGGGGCAGTCAGAGTTAGGGAGTCAACCCGGTTGGATAGCTGAGATACCAAACTGGCTATCCCCTGGAGCTGGGTAGCCATCTTGTCCAGGCGGTCGGCGACCGATGTCTCGGTACTCATGCCGAACTGTCGAGAGCGGCTTTGATATGGGCCTGCGATAATGTCAGGATAGGGACAGGGAGACACAAGGACAGGTGAGCCCTGAAGCTGGCACCCGCCCCACTGGCCCTACCTGCTTGCCCCAGATGCCCTAGGTGGCAAACGGACAACTGGACGGCAGTCCCTGTACTGCTAGGGTGCAACACGAAACAAAACAAGACAGACACACACAATAAGAGCGAGGTCAGAATTCCGGGTCGGCAACAGTCTAGCGACGAGGTACAAAAACGTGTCCAAGGGATAGTCAAAATACAAGCCAAAAGGTCCGGTAAACAGGAATATCTAATTCAGGGAAAACGTGAGGTCAAGAAACACTAGGAGTACTAGGCTCTATCGCAGGCAAGATACTGAGACAGGGGATTATACTTATAGGACCTGTAGTCCCAGCCCCCAAGGCGTGATTGGGGCTGAAGCTTCAGGTCCTGCCCAGATACTGACAGCTGACTAGTGAGTCAGCTTTCAGTCCATGATTAGTGAACTCACTACACAGGGACGGGACAAAGAGTAGGCAGGGGTAGGCGATGGCCTAGGGCGCCAAACGTCAGGGGGCGCCATCTGGATGGGTAAGTAATTTATTTACCCATCCATCCTACCCCCCGCTCGCCCCCCTGCCTGTCTGCCGCCCGCCCTGCACTGTAACTGTTACATACAGCAGCAGGAATAGAGTTTCCAGGAGGTGTAAAGGACCTTTGATGACATCATGCCCATGTGACCAGTGTGGGAGGAGCTATCTTCCTTTGCTAGGCTCTATGAGGCAGCTAGTTTCCTAGGCTGTTTATGAGGCAGTGAGGGCAGTGTATAAGATCAGCAGGAGGTAAGCCACACTGAGGGCACTGGTCAGCAGGGGGAGGGGGAGGGGGGGTGTGCATAGATATGAGATGTTCTGCAGGGGTGTGTGTGTGTGTGTGCATAGATATGAGATGTTCTGCAGGGGGGGGGGTGCATAGATATGAGATGTTCTGCAGGGGTGTGTGGGTGCATAAATATGAGATGTTCTGCAGGGGGGTGGTGCATAGATATGAGATGTTCTGCAGGGGTGTGTGTGTGTGCGCATAGATATGAGATGTTCTGCAGGGGGGGGGTGTGCATAGATATGAGATGTTCTGCAGGGGTGTGTGGGTGCATAAATATGAGATGTTCTGCAGGGGGGGTGCATAGATATGAGATGTTCTGCAGGGTCAGGGGTGTGTGGGTGCATAGATGTGAGATGTTCTGCAGGTCAGGGGTGTGTGGGTGCATAGATATGAGATGTTCTGCAGGTCAGGGGTGTGTGGGTGTATATATGTGAGATGTTCTGCAGGTCAGGGGTGTGTGGGTGCATAGATATGAGATGTTCTGCAGGTCAGGGGTGTGTGGGTGCATAGATATGAGATGTTCTGCAGGTCAGGGGTGTGTGGGTGCATATATGTGAGATGTTCTGCAGGTCAGGGGTGTGTGGGTGCATAGATATGAGATGTTCTGCAGGTCAGGGGTGTGTGGGTGCATAGATGTGAGATGTTCTGCAGGTCAGGGGTGTGTGGGTGCATAGATATGAGATGTTCTGCAGGGATGTGTGTGTGCATAGATATGAGATGTTCTGCAGGTGTGTGTGTGTGCATAGATATGAGATGTTCTGCAGGGGGGGGGTGCATAGATATGAGATGTTCTGCAGGTCAGGGGTGTGTGGGTGCATAGATGTGAGATGTTCTGCAGGTCAGGGGTGTGTGGGTGTATATATGTGAGATGTTCTGCAGGTCAGGGGTGTGTGGGTGCATAGATATGAGATGTTCTGCAGGTCAGGGGTGTGTGGGTGCATAGATGTGAGATGTTCTGCAGGTCAGGGGTGTGTGGGTGCATAGATGTGAGATGTTCTGCAGGTCAGGGGTGTGTGGGTGCATAGATGTGAGATGTTCTGCAGGTCAGGGGTGTGTGGGTGCATAGATGTGAGATGTTCTGCAGGTCAGGGGTGTGTGGGTGCATAGATATGAGATGTTCTGCAGGGTCAGGGGTGTGTGGGTGCATAGATATGAGATGTTCTGCAGGGTCAGGGGTGTGTGGGTGCACTGTTATGTGATGCTCTGCAGGGTCAGGGATGTGTTGGTGCACTGTTATGCGATGGGGAGAGCGGCCTCTTGTGACCGCAGGTAACTCTGCCACAAGAGTGCAGTGAAAAGAAGACGCATGGCCCAGGTGAGTATAAGTGGGTTTTTTTTTGTCTGTTTTGGAGAATTACTGTTATATGGGAAGGGTTAGGGAGCACACAGGGGTCTATATATAACTGGAAGAGCACACAGGGGTCTATATATAACTGGAAGAGCACACAGGGGTCTATATATAACTGGAAGAGCACACAGGGGTCTATATATAACTGGAGGAGCACACAGGGGTCTATATATAACTGGAGGAGCACACAGGGGTCTATATATAACTGGAGGAGCACACAGGGGTCTATATATAACTGGAGGAGCACACAGGGGGTCTATGTATAACTGGGGGCAGCACACAGGGGGTCTATGTATAACTGGGGGCAGCACACAGGGGATTTATATATATAACTGGGGGAGCACACGGGGTCTATATACTTCTGGGAGAGCACACAGGGGTTCTATATACTTCTGGGGAGCACACAGGGGGTCTATATACTTCTGGGGGAGCACACAGGAGATCTATATATTTATGGGGGAGCACTCAGGGGGTCTATATATTTCTGGGGGCAGCACACAGCAGTCTATACTATATTGGGGCTGCACAGAGGGGCTTTACTACAATACTGGGGCACAGGGACACCTTAAAACTATGGGGGCACAGTGGAGTGTAACTACTATATAGGGGTACAGAGGGGGGCTAACTACTGTATGTGTTGGAGCCTAAAATGTTTCTCTGACAGATTCTGGAGAGAAGATTCACAGCCAGAAGACGACTTCTAGGTGGCCCAGGCTGGATGGAGGGAAAAAGAAAATGTGACAGATCGGAGAAGACGGCCCATGTGAGTCACTGGATGTAACTGCACTCTGTTATAGGGTTGTAGTGATAGGGGTCATGGTGTGGCGGTATTATGGAATGGTATCATTGCGGATATCTTTCTGTTCTGTTTAGTGCAGTTTTCATGTAATATGTAATCACTGTATGGTGGAAATAGTGTTATAAGGTAACTACTGTATGTATTGGGGCTCTTAATACAGTGTGGGGGTACATTCAGGGCATTATACTGTGCGGGGAGCACCAATTCTAATGTGGGGGGGGGGGGCGCCATTTGCCTTCTCTGCCTAGGGCACCAAAACTCCTTGTCCCGGCCCTGTCACTACACCTATGTTGATCTGTCAGGGAGTGAATACTGGCCACTACTACAACCATGAATAGCAGAGCAGAGCAAAACCTGACATGCAGTCTGGCTGCTAAGGACGCCGAGCCAAACGCCTAGCCCGAGTCCTAACAGTAGCTCTCTTGAGCAGTAGAAGATTTTAACTAAATTTTCGAGAATAATACTGCACTGCAACTGCTGTGTGTAAAGACAGACAGATGGAAGGGATGTATTGGCTCCCCTGCACAATCGGCTGTCAGGACGGAGAGGTAGGGACAAGATGAGACAGTGGGCCCTAGGTCTGAACCCACCCACTCTCCCTATCTACTTGCCTCAATCGGCCCTAGGCAGCCGCTGACAACCACAAAGACGTTCCCTATACTGTATAAGTGCAACAGAACAAGAGAGACAGACAAACACAACACAGGAGAGTCCACAAGCCAAGTCAGAACCAAACGGGCAACTCAGTACAAAATCGGGAATTAAAACGGATAGTCAAAGATCAGGCCGGAGGTCAGGTAACAAGTCAAGCAAGCAGAGGAATTAGGAACGGGGATCGCAGTAGTAGACAGGGGAGCTGAGATCAGGGTATGAACCTTAATTGCCAGCAATCAGGAAGTGACTGCTGGCACTTTAACCCCTAGACGACCCTGGGCGTACCTGTACGTCCAGGGCCGCCTACGGGTGCCCAGAGCGGGGCCGCGTGGCGGCCGCGCTCTGAACCGTCGCGGTCCCGGGGGCCGCATGTAGCCCGGGACCGCGGCTATTAGCGGGCACGGACTGATCGCCATGCCCGCTAATTAAGTAATCGGATGCAGCTGTCAAAGTTGACAGCTGCATCCAATTACCTTATGCAGCCCTTTCCTGGTGTCTAGTGGGGTGGATCGCTCCTCTGGGACCACACGTCCGGCTCGGGCTGGATCTGCGCCGTAATAGCGTAATAGCTGATCCCGGCTTGGCACTCGATTGATTCCGGCTGCAGCAGCCGGAAGCAATTAATGTGCCTATCTCATTGATCTATGCTGTATAACTATACAGCATAGATCTCAATGAGAGATCAGTGTGCTTATACTAGAAGTCCCGCAGAGGGCTTCTAGTATAAGTGTAAAAGAAAAAAAAAAAAGTGTTGTTATTATTAAAAAGCCCCCTCCCCTAATAAAAGTTTGAATCACCCCCCTTTTCCCATGTTATAAATAAAAATAAATAAATAAACAAACATGTTAGGTATCGCCGCGTGCGTAATCGCCCAAACTATTAATTAATCAAATTCCTGATCACGCACGGTAAATGGCGTAATTCAAAAAGTTGAATATGCGCAATCAATGTACCAATAGAAAGATCACATCATAGCGTAAAAAATGACACCTGACACAGCCCCATAGACCAAAGGATAAAAGCGCTATAAGCCTGGGAATGGAGCGATTTTAAGGAACATATTTTAGTTAACAATGGTTTGAATTTTTTACATGCCATCAGATACAATAAAAGTTATACATGTTATATATCGTTGTAATCGTAACGACTTGAGGAACATATATAACAAGTCAATTTTACCCCAGGGTGAACTGTCTAAAAAAAATATCCTCCAAATAAAAGAAATGCGTTGTTTTTTTTACAATTTCATCACACATTGAATTTTTTTTCTGGTTTCGCAGTGTACTTTATGAAAAAATTCAGTGGCACAAAAAATAAGGGTTTCTAGGTAAAAAATGCAAGTGCTATGGCCTTTTAAGCACAAGGAGGAAAAAACGAAAACGCAAAAATTGAAATTGGCCTTGTTCTCTAAGGGTTAAATACAGGACCAGGACTCCTGAGTCCTGACCACGATCATCTGTAGTGCTGCAGAGCGAATGGCAGCGACATCTGCCACTCACCCTGAGCGCTAAGATTGCTCACCTGAGCGGAGGGGACTCCGTCGGGTATCCATGACGTCACTCGGGATGACGTCGGGAGGCGGCGTTGCGCCCCGTGCCCCGGAGGCCGAGAGCAGCGCTGGATCCCGGTCAGGTAAGTTCCTTTCCTCTCCATCCCTACCCTGTTCCGACCTTCTCATCTATGTCACTGTGTAGTTCTCTACAGGCTTGACTGCTTTCTGAAAAACCTTTTACTGAGAAAAAAACATGTTTTTGTACTAAATGAATAGAACAACTCAAGAAAATGGAATGACAATTGTTTATTTTCTTAGAGTAATTGACATAATTGTATTAAAACCTGTGTGCATGGAATTAATAAGGATGATATATTCTGAGTAGGGATGGTCCGAACCCTCCAAGGCAGACAGCAGAAGGACCGCCTGGAAAACTGGGATACAGCCTATGGCTATGGCTGTTTCCTAGTTTTCCAGGCGGTCCTCCCGCTGGATCCGCCCGCTGCACGGAGCGGGCAGACAGCGTGAATCATTACTGAGAGTTTGGGTTCGTACGAACCCGAACCGAACTCTGTTCGGACCATCCCTAATTCTGAGCAAATTGCAAGTTCTATTAACGTAACGTTTTATGGTCTTAGTCAAAATAATGTAAAAATTAAATTGTTCTTTTATTCTGCTGTTATTAAAAAGATATCCCATACCAGTATAAAAACAAACTTTACCTTTAAAGGGGTTATCTGGGGAGCAGCCCTTCTGCCTTCCTGCTTTGTCTGGGTGTATATTTCTCAGACAACCCTCCGTACGCTTCCATTGCTGCATGGATAGATAACACCTAGCTCCCCATACCACCCCTTTAACTGCATTGCAACAAATTAATGGTAGTGCATGGAGTGGGCTCAGAAGCTGCACACACTCCATACATAGCAGGTGCCAACGATGACCTGCAATGGCCAGGATCAGAGATAACTCTATTCCCAACTTATTACCCTCTTAGGTGCCATGGTCATTGGTGACCTTTGTATTAAAGTTATTAGTTGGTAGATTAACCATCTTTTACTCAACTGGTTGTATCATAAACTGTATGATACAGAGGTCATGGATACCAATGACCAAGTAAAGGATGTAATTGGTTGTATTGCAGTGTATGATACTAGTAATGGTTGGTGGTCAATCAAACAAAAGAAAAGGTTAAAAGACATAAAGACTCCCTCATAGATTAAAATCCTGCCAGGCACACAAGGTCCCCCTGCTCATGCCAGCGCATGTGCAAACTTGTTTGAAGTTTGTGAATGACCATCTGAATGATCTACAGGCGGCATGGGAGAAGGTCATGTGGTCATATGAGACCAAAATAGAACTTTTTGGTATCAACTCGCTGTGTTTGGAGGAAGAAGAAGGATGAGAACAAGCATGGGGGGGAAGGACATCATACTTTGGGGGAGCTTTTCTGTAAAGGGGACAGGATGACTACACTGTATTGAAAGAAGGATGGATGGGGCCATGTATTGCGAGATTTTGGCCAACAACCTTCTTCCCTTAGTTAGAGCATTGAAGATGGATCATGGCTGGGTCTTCCAGCATGACAATGGACCGAAACACACAGCCAGGGCAACTAAGGAGCATCTCCGTACAAAGCATTTCAAGGTCATGGAGTGGATTAGCCAGTCTCTACACCTGAACCTAATAGAAAATCTTTGGAGGGAGGTAAAACTCAATGTTGCTCAGGGACAACCCCGAAACCTAAAAGATGTGTATGGAGGAATGGGACAAAATCTCTACTGCAGTGTCTGCAAATGGTCAAGAACTACAGGAAAGGTCCGACCTCTGTAACTGCAAACAAAGGTTTCTGGGCCAAATAATAAGTTCTGTTCATCTATTGTATCGGAAATTTATACCTATTTCATGTATAAGGCTATGTTCACACAACGTATCTTTTCGTAAAAGTATGCTCCAGAGTGCGCAGTGGAGAATTCTGATGCGGGCGCGCATGGATGTGCCCGCATAAGAACTCTGCGGCTGCAAAAGATCACGGATTATCTTTTCGGAGACCGGCCAGGTCACGGAATGGCCGGTCTCTTACGCCATGTGAACATGGCCTTATAATGCAAAATAATTATTTAAACATGAAACAATGTGATTTTCAGATTTTTTTTTATAGATTCTGTGTCTCACAGGTGAAGTGTATCTACCATAAAAATTACACACCTATCCATTCTTTGCAGGTGGGAAAACGTGCAAAATCAGCAGTGTATCAAATACTTATTTCCCTCACTGTGTGTCTATATATATAAAATTTTTATTATTATTATTATTATTATTATTATTATTATTAGTAGTATTATTATTAGTATTATTGTTATTTAATTATTTGGTTACAAAAATTAGCCCAGCACTTACAAATCATCCATGTATTGTCTTGACCTAATGGTATATAATAACCTCGCTCTCCATTATGGTATGGTTACAGCTTTTAATCTGAAACTAAAGTGCAGAGAACTGTGCATTAAACATGGTAGAAGAGCCTGAGGCACAAAGAACATATTTCCTGCACATTATCAACATTCACAGGACATTGTATCATGATACATTAATTGCCGAATTCCCTGCGTAATACTGAGCACAACACTGGGACTGGCAACTTTCCCGAAAATCTATCAGCAATTGTATCTCCCTCGGCCTCAACTTTACAACTTCTACAAGCAAACCTTAACATGCTGAGGGAACCGTTTAGAAAAATATTTTGACATCCTATGAAATAGGCTCTAGGAATTCAGAACCCACATTTTCCTATAAGAGATTTTCATATCCTTCCCCTTTAATGAGCGAGCTCAAATTCGCCTCTAATTTATCATAATACGGCAACAAAAATGTGAAGACAGATAATGAACAAATTACATTCTCGGCGGATTTTGAGGGGGTGTGCAATAGAATATATTTAGACAGTAAAATTCCTTTAATTCAACACTAACAAGGGCCGTCAAGTGCTGAATTATCAAATATGCTGAATAACTGAGAAGTCAAAGAAAAGTGAATAGCATTTTTCTGTAGGGGCAGAGAGGCTCCAGGATGACAGATGAAGATATGGTATCATCCCAGTACTATCTTTTGGTGGTACAGCTCCTTAAAGGGGTATTCCCATCTCAACTAATATAGTTATACTTGTAGGGCTCGTCAAGTTAAAGGGGTTGGCCAATTTATAGTAAAATTAATCAGTGTACAGTATGAGTAAGGTATTCTCTGCACTTACTGACAGCAGCTCCCTGTGTACCTCATAGAGCTAAAATCAGACTCTCCTCCTCCAGGCTGGGCTGCCCTGATTTGTGGTGAGTCTGTCCACAAGATGTCCGACATAGAGGAGCACTTGACCATGCTACGCCCCCCCCCCATTGTTCTCCATTGGCAAATACAGACTCAGAGGTGGAGACTTGGAGGAGGGGCATGGTCACATGCTCCTCCATGTCGGCCATCTTATAGACAGAATCACCACAGAGCAGGACAACACAACCTGGAGGTGGTGAGTCTAACTTTAATTTTATGAGGCACACAGGGAGCTGCTGTCAGTACATACAGTGAGTACACTTACTAATGCTGTATACTAAACTATTTTACTATAAAGTCGCCAACCCCTTTAAATATTTTTGCAAATACCGTACATTCATTTAGAAAACGTGTCTCCTTCTCCGGATATGCTGCTTTTTTCCTACAGTTCGTTGTCTAGGTTACTATCCACCACTCTGCTCTAAAAGCAGTGGTCTGGTTGGTATGTATATAGCTAATGTATACATATTTGTATAATGTATAGTATATATAAGCTGTATCTCTATACATCTACACTTAATCCATATATGTATACATCAGTCCAACTATTGCTTTTAGAGAAGAGTGGTGGTACGGTAACACAGACAAAGAGCTGTCAACAGTGGAAGGAAATGAGAAGGAGGCAAGTTTGCTAAATTAATTTATTTGCTAAAACAATTAACTTGACGAACCCTACAAGTATTAATTTGTTAATTTACTTGCTAATACCCTTTTAATATGCAGTGATGTCTTTTTGGATGGTGAGAGGCCCAAGAACAAACTGTTAATACAGCAGCCTCCTTACTATGGCTGGAATTGGAGGAGTCTCTGATCCCAACCATTTGATTGTTGTGGGTCGTGACATGATGAAAGGGGACTCCTTCCTTCAATTGAGTCACATGACAAATCAGATACTGTGAAGTCTACTGCAGGCAGCCCTTGGGACCTAGACCCAGAGCTGTCTGTTCTCTATGTTGCGGGTAGGAAACCAGCACCTGTGTAGACTACCAAAATGGATCACATGCTAATGGTCTTTACATTTCATTGTCAGGGGACTCTAAATGGGAATCTGTCAGCTGTAATTCACGTCCCAAACGGCTGACACTGTTAGACAGCTGTTAGGACAAGGAGACACATGGTACCTTTTATATATCTGTCTGTACTTCCAGGATGTAAAGAAATACCTTTATTCCGCTGACGCAGAGAGTCAAAGAGGCTTTTCTAAGATCCTGAATAGCTACAAGCTGGAATTGTTGTGTCCCAGTACATGGGTCACTAACTTGTTTACCGCCATCAGAAAGTAAGGTGTCACACCAAGAGCTGTGAGCTGTGATTTTCCGCTTCAGCCACTAGGTGTCTCACTCTCCCTTGTGCACAGCTGCAGTGTGCAAAGTTTCGCCTATTTGTTATATGTTGTCCAATCACAGGTGCAGACACTCTACCTTGGCCTTTCTTTATTGTTCTCTCTTTCTGTCACATGACCCTATACAGTATAGAGGTTTTCTGTTCTGGGGAGTTGAGTCCTTTTCCAGGCAGAATAGTGAGAGAAGCCTTAGTTCTGTAGGAGACTGGGACTACCAGTATGCAGTGCTAAGCCTTTAGAAGTGGGATAACCGTGAGCTGGGTAAACCCTTGTCTACACCTGGGATTCTTACTAAACATGAGGACAGTCACCTCCTAAAGGAAAGGAAGAGGGACTGGTCCCCAGTAAGACAAAGCTGCTAAGTGCCGAAGTATCTTACTGACAACGCTTGTCCACTTGGGGCAATCTTCAGTGGGAGCTTGACCTAGAGACAGAGACCTAGGACTCGTACTTGTCCCAAACAACTGGCTAACAGTGTCAGCCTTTAATGTGTGAATTGCAGCTGACAGATTCACTTAAAGAAATCTGCATTGTCCAAAATGGACACCCCCTTTAAGGTGATTGTAAGGAGGAAGAACCTTGCACATGTCCACATTGTTCATGGGAGAAAAGAGTGTTGTCAACTTGTGCTGGGATCCTGTTTTCCGCTCATGGGCCTGAAAACTGCTACAGGGGGTTGCCTTCATTTATTATGTATCCTTAGGGAAAACGTCAGGCATAAGCTGTTACTGTATATCCTTAGCCTATAGAGCACTGAATATATAAATGTGGACATGAGATCAGATTAGGTGAAAGATAGATGACAATAAGAATATACAGAAATATATGGTCCATAGTAGTTTGTATTCAGGAAACTACCTCTTGTCTGTATTCTGGTCTCCATGATGTAATACAAACATTCCTGCTGATCGTGCAGAAACGTCAGGTAATGGATGAATGACATTTTTACCGTCTTACAAAATCCCAGCCTTGGGTATTAGAATATCCCTTAGGTTTTTCTTGGCTTATGAAAATTAAAAGTATGGTTGGCTAAATCACATTATGCGGCATTACGTCATACGTCATAGCAGATAACGGTGATGTGAAATATGACTGCCAAGATGCAGATGTGGGGATGGTAACCATTATACGTATGAGTGGAATTAGGAAAGGATTTAGACATTGTGCCAGAAAGAAAATTGAAGCTGGAAGTATTTCCTAAATGTGACATTGCACTTTCGTCGATGCTTTTGATATTTGACAAAATTTAATAAAATACAAATTTTACGGACCATTAGAAAGCGAATAAAAGATATGGAAAAATAAAGATTAAAATATGGGAAGGTGTCCAAGTCAGGGGTGGAGAAGGGATCAAATCCAGGTCCTTGTACTTGGTTGGCCCTGGTGGAGATTTTATACCGGAGCTCAGGTCCTTCAAGGTTGGCCATTGGGTTGACCTTTGGTGAACCTACACAAATACGGTATATTAGGTCATGGCATACAGTATAATTAAAATCAGAATCTCTCCCTATAGCAATGGGGGTGTTCTCATCTCAATACGGGGCTGGGGGATGCTACCTTTAAATATTGGCCTATAGCCATGGTGAACTTGAGACTGACTGCAGCCCTTCATATTTATTATTGGAATGGTCCCGCAGCTACAGGGAATGATTCAGATAATATTATATTAGAAAATACATAATATACAGTCATGTAGGTCAACCAAAGGTGAACCGAAAGGAAATAGAGAGGATAGATCAAGTCAAGAAAATCCTAGGACATGTCCATAGGGCCCAATGGGAGGAATAAGGATTAGGGCAAGCCATGTGTATACTACCCTTCCATCTCTCTGCAGTTGACATTTACGTCCATCTCTGAGGGCTAGACGCTATTATAAGATATATGCCATAATTCAGACTAAACAGGCAATGACAATACAGAGGACTATCAACTAGTTGATGATTGAAGACGCTTGTGTCTGTAAGACAGTAGACTGCATAGTTCCACACGGAAGATTTTTTACAATCCTTAAAGGGGAACTATCAGCAGGTTAGATGAATCTAACCTGCTGATAGCCCCCTATAGCGCCTGGGACACTGAGGAGGAAGGTATGTGTCTTACTTTACTCCTTGGCGCCAATCCAACGATGTTAGTTAGGGTAAACTTTGCTCCGGAGCACCCTTTGGAGCATTGCTGCATCATCTGGCCCACCTCCTCATTGATTATCATTAGAAGGGGCGGGCTGTATGACTAAGCAGTGCTCCTAACGGTGCTCCGGAGCGGAGTTTGCTCTGACTAACAGGTAGCACACATACATTCCTCCTCAGCTTTCCCGGCGCTATAGGGGGCTATCAGCAGGTTAGATTCATTTAGGAGTGCTAATTTTTCATCTGTTCTTCTTCACTTACCATACCAAAAGAGAAAGGACACTACCTGTATAACCTTCCAGGATACTGTCATTAATTCTAGGTGATGGGGAGAACTGGCGTGTTGACAAACAGATGGTGATTCAATCGAGTCTGGATCAAGTTCAGGCTTCCTGAAGAATTGTTTACTTTGAAAAAGATTGTCTTTATAAAAAGAGGCACTGTCGCAATTTTTTTTAAGAAACAGTTGTGATCACAAGCAGTTTTGCAATATAATATTTTCTCTGTTTAAATCAACGTTATACATATGTCCACTAGGTGTCTCCCTTCACTGTACATGTTTACAGCGGCTGCACATCCACATTCAGTAGTAGAGAATCGTAGGGGTGCTTGCATTGTATGGTCAGCTCTCTTGTCACACAGAACCAAAACCTCAATAACCACACAGTGACATTATGCTGACTGAATTGTTACGTTCTCCTCAGTTGATATTCAGTACATGATGAACTAGTGTTTTTCCTTGCGTCAGAGCACAAAGGAATGGGACTTCAAGTCTGGTCTTTATTTTGAGCAGAGAAAAGACCAAAAATTGTCATGGACCAATCTGTCAATATGTATAATGCTGATTTAAACATAGAAAAACATTTGCGACAGGTATGCTTTAAAGGGAAACTGTCACCCTGGGAGAGCAGGCCAAACGCACCTCACCTCTGGCTAGAGCCCCTCATACTTACCCCCTCCTGCCGGTCCTGCTTCTGATACTGGGCCGTTGCCGGGAAATCGCCGCCGCTCTTCTGCACGCTTATTATGCAAATGAGCAGAGATGAGTCCGATGCCCATACCGGCCGGTCTCTGCACGGATCATCCCGGCCAGTACCTAAGTATCGGCCGGATGATCTTTTGGCCGCAGGGTTCTGATGCAGGCGCATCAGCGCGCACCCGCATCAAAACCTCCCACAGCACACAATGAAGCAAGCAGCCGGAGCCGGTTATTTGCGGCCCCGTATGGGATCCCACAAAGGATAAGGCTATGTCCACACCGCACAAAATACGGCCATTGTTGCCGATGGCAACAACGGACGTACTTTTACGTAGTGTGAACATAGCCTTACACTGAACACTTATCGCCATGAACCATTATTAACCATTTAGTGTAATAGGGCCTTTAGAGTAATGCAAAGAATGTTTGTTTAGTCAGTCCACATTTTTATGACTTAATGTGAATATGATAATTCTACATGGTAAACTTGCAAGGAAATAAAAAGTGGACAAACCCCCCCCCCCCCCCCAAGAATTAGCAATTGCAGTCTAGAAATGTCCCAGCAGATGAGCAGGATGGTGAGTAAGTCTGTGGGAGGACATCATATCCCTGGGTCAGAGGTCATGCTAGGTGTGGGACAAGCCGAGCACAGAAGGGGGCAGACTCCTGACTCATGGCCGCTCTGCTGGGATACTGTTCTATATGCCAAGGTTACGCTAAGTTCATTGTAGATATCGGAAAACAAAGGAATATTCAGAATATACAGAATAATTCACAATGGTCTCTCTGCATAATAATGAAATCACTGCAATGTTGTTGTGAACGCCTTAGGCCTTATACAATTCTTCAAGGGGGCTGTCTAGTTTTACAAACTCATTATCAACTCCCTCTTTAGGACCTTCTGTATTAATGGAGGACAGTCTCTAATAATATACTCTACATCAATAAGCCAGAGCCGCTATGAGGAGTCTCACTCCTTCTCCCACAAGGGGGCGCTGCAGAGGACTTGTAGACTTGTTTAAAGGGGAACTATCAGCAAGTTAGAGGAATTTAAGCTGCTGATAGCCCCCTATAGTGCCGGGGACGCTGAGGAGGAAGGTATGAGTCTTAGACCCATACCTTCCTCTTCAGTGACCCAGGTGATATAGGGAGTAGAGATGAGCAAACCCCGAGCATGCTCGAGTCCATCCGAACCCGAACTTTCAGCATTTGATTAGCGGTGGCTGCTGAAGTTGGATAAAGCCCTAAGGCTATGTGGAAATCATGGATATAGTCATTGGTCATAGTCATTTAACCTGGGTTCGGGTTTGCTCATCTCTAATAACAGGTTAAATTCCTCTAACTTGCTGATAGTTCCCCTTTAATTGATTTCATCAAGGATCATGGGAGTCTTAGGGGACTCTTTTTTTCTCACAAGTCTCCTCATATGTTGAGGCCCCTGTCAAAGCATCAGACCAAGCAGAGAAATCCCTGTCGCCCTTTTTATATTATTAGACTAGCAATGTAAAAAAATTGTTTATCGGCTTAGAAAATTAAAGTGTTCATCCAGGCAAAACTAACTTGTCCCCTATCCACAGTAAGAGGACAAGTAAGAGACTGCGGGGGTCCAACCTCCATACCCCCCGCCAATTTAAGCCGGCCAGGGTGGATTGGTGGAGGACAATAGCCCCGCCCCCAGTGCACCAAACTGTCACATTTACATATCTAACAAACTACAAAGTTCCCAAAAAAAGGGGCCAAGGATGAAGGTAAGAAACTTGCCCCATGGAGAGAAATCAGCAGGTTAGATGCTTCCAACCTGCTGATAGTTTCCCTTTTGATCTTTGTTTATTCAGCCTTTACTAGAGTCATAGCCTCAGGACTATATACAGATACCAGTTCACACAAAATTTCTATTTTCTGTAGATAATTTATATCAAACCATTTACTTTTGTCCAGTCTCACAGCATTGCCTCTTTATCTGACCCCTTACAGTCCCTGTTCCTTCTGCAGGGTGTGACGCTGTATATCATCAGCTCTTTCTCATCAGTATTCTCTGCTCTATCAGCCATGAAGCCAATGTACCACTAGGTGCATCACTTTGTGTGTTTTCTTTACATGAACAGGGATGCCGCACCAGTGCGGGGGGGTCCTTTTTCAGAACCGCAGCCCAGTTTCTATGCACGACGCTGGTCTATTCCTGAGCCCTGGTGCTTTGGAAAAGACCGCCACTACACATGGGAACCAGATGGCATTGTTTAAAAAAAAAAAAAAAAAAGAACAAAAGTATAAAGTACATACTAAAGTATAAGGCTAAAGTATAAGGAAAACCAATTTACCTGATGGTACATTCGCATTAAAAGGGTAGTTCACAAATTTTTTTTCTTTCAAATCAACTGGTGGCAGAAAGTGCCAGAGATTTGTAATTTACTTTTATTAAAAAAATCTCAAGTTTTCCAGTACTTATCAGCTGCTGTATGTCCTGCAGAAAGTGGTGTATTCTTTTCAGTATGACACACTGCTCTCTGCTGCCACCTCTGTCCATATCAGGAACTGTCCAGAGCAGTAGCAAATCCCCATAGAAAACTTCTCTTGCTTTCCAGACTGTAAAGAATATACCACTTCTTCTTTTTTTGTGTACTGCCCCTTTAAGTGTGATCATGGTTTGTCAGTACACAGTAATCCAGTGCATAACACATATGCACACAATGAATATCAAGGGAGCACATGAACATCTCTGATAAACATGCCGCGCACAGCTCTATTTGTATAATAATATGGGGTTTCCAGGCCACCTCTTTATACAGCTCCTCTAACCAGGGCAATGAATCATTACAAATGTTGGACTTAGAATGTCACATCTTTAAACACAGCATATTGGAAAAAGAAGAGTAGGGGAGAATTAGAGAGGAAGGAGAGGAAAACAATATTTACTGGAAGCCTTGGACACATACCATCAAAATGTCAGAGAACACAGGGTTAACCTGTCACAGGACTATGAAGAAATGGCGTCTGTTTATCTGGATGGGGATACATGACTGAATAGTCTCTTTACATGTTTTTATTATGTTTTGCTTTGTGTTTGTTTTTAGTGAACTTTTGCTGTAAATGATATGTGTTGCAGTTGGGCACATCTTCATCTCTGTGAATAAATGGTTGATTAAAAGGGCACTCCAGCGAAAATCTTTTTCTTTTAAATCAACTGGTGTTATATAGATTTGTAATTTACTTCTATTAAAAAATCTCAAGTCTTCCCATACTTATTAGCTGCTGTATGTCATGCAGGAAATGCTGTTTTAATTTCAGCCTGACACAGTGCTCTCTGCTGCCACCTCTGGCCGAGACAGGAACTCTGTCTTGGTTTTCTATGAATGCCCATAGAAAACCTCTCCTGCTTTGGACAGTTCCCATCTCGGCCAGAGGTGGCAGCAGCGAGCACTGTGTCAGACTGAAAATAAAACAACTAGAGATGAGCGAACCGGGTTCGGGTTCGAGTCCATCCGAACTTGATCATTCGGCATTTGATTAGCTGGGGCTGCTGACCTTGGATAAAGCTCTAAGGTTGTCTGGAAAACATGGATACAGCCAATGACTATATCCATGATTTCCACATAGCCTTAGGGCTTTATCCAACTTCAGCAGCCACCGCTAATCAAATGCCGAAAGTTCGGGTTCGGATGGACTCCAGCATGCTCCAGTTTTGCTCATGTCTAAAAACAACAATTCCTGAAGAACATATAGCAGAACAAGTATGGGAGGACCTGAGATTTTTTAATAAAAGTAAATTACAAATCTATATAACTTTCTGACACCAGTTGATCTGAAAGGAAAATATTTTCTCTGGACAACCCCTTTAACTTACCTTAACCTCTTCATGCTGCAGCTAGTTTGGCCCTTAAATGGGTTGTTCATAAAGAAAAAAAAAATTATTTGAAATCAACTGGTTCCACAACTTGCCAGAGATGTGTAATTTGCTTCTATTAAAAGCAAAAAAAAATTACTACAATTACTAAAATTTTAATCTTCCCATACTTCCCAGCTGTTGTATGCACAGCAAGAAGTGTTGTATTTTTTCCAGTCTGACACAGTGCTCTCTGCTGCCACCTCTGTCCATGTCAGGAACTGTCCAGAGCAGTAGCAAATCCCCATAGAAAACCTCTCCTGCTCTCTAGACTGAAAAGAATACATCACTTCCTGCAGGACATACAGCAGCTGATAAGAACCGGAAGACTGGAGTTTTTTTTCAAGAAGTAAATTACAACTCTCTGGCTCTTTCTGGCACCAGTTGATTTGATCAAGATCGCTTTTTGAAATCTGACCTGTCTCCCTTTATGCGATTATAGCTCTGTGATCCATTAACGTGTGCTAACGATTCTGAGATTATTTTTGTGTGACACGTTGTACTTTATTTTAGAGGCAAAATTCGGTTACTATAGGGGACATTTAAGTGCCAAAGCCAAAGTCTGACTTTTTTTGAGCTGGCCTTAAAAAGGGCTTAGGCTGGATTCACACAAAATTTTTTTCTTTTTTTTTCCTTTTTTTGATGTTCACAAAAACATAGCTGGCCTTATGCTTATGCTCCGTTTTTTTTTTTTTAATGGAAGTCAATTGAAAAATGGATAAAAACGGATGCACACAAATGCATCAGTTTTCCATTAGTTTTTTTATCCATTTTTTGCAAAAACATATGAAGAAAAAAAAAAACGGATAAAAAAAAAACACAGTGTGAACCCAGCCTTATTATGGGACTCCACACCAATGACAAATGGATTATCCCACCACAGTGGAGACCGCAAGTGGTCAGCAAAGCCTATATCACGCAATGCCCGATACATTATACGTGCTGACATAAGAGCTGTACAATCTTATTTACCCAAAGGACAAGTCCTACTTTACATGTTCCAAAACACATAATAACAATATGATAATATAATCATCATGAAATGAGCGTACACGGGAATACATCTGACAGTGATCACCACGTAGCATAATAAATCTACTAACCACAAAAACCTATTGAAATTCCAGTCTTTGTTCATTCCTTATCGGAGACATTGGGAAGAATTTAGCCTAGGTCATATAGAGAGTGGAATAAAGAAGGAAGAACCCTTTAACTATCTTCTTATTTCTCCAAAACGTTTCTTCTCCTCTACATGTTCAGTAAGTCGGGAATCCTCCTCTTAGTCCACACTATACTTCATTGCACCATCGTAAACCAAATACATCTGATCTCCCCTGAATATCATAAGACGTATTAACTTCATGAGTCATCTCCTATCATGGGGGTTATCTCATATTTGAAGTATTCAGCGTTATCCGAAGTTTAGTTTACTGATCCCTCTAATTCAGCCTAGCTTCTCAGGATCAGCAGCCTAGCAACAGAATATCAAGGTATGAGAAGAGATTATCCAACTCCTTACAGATGTGGCGCTCACCTCTTTAGAACTATATCTAACCACACATGGCCTGTTAGTTCTACCTATTCTAAAGAGTGGACTAAGTAGGTGGGGTAAGTGTCTCATGAGCAGCTGGCATCGGTAAGATTGGGGAAACCATACTCTCTGGTGAGCCACTCTCCCAGGTTAGTGGTCAGCATCAGACATTGCATGTTAGATAAAGGGAATCTGTCACTAGGTTTATTCCCCCTTGAATGAGGGCAGCATAAACTAGTGACAGAAATGCTAGGCAGATTTGTGTATTACTTACATAATTCTGTTCTCCTAATATGCAGGAGAATAGGATTCTTGCCACACGCCCCCCCCCCCCCCCGCCTTGAAGCTGCTGATTGACAGTTGGCTGCCTATACACAGCATGGATAGATAACAGCCAATCAGAAGCTGGTGGGTGGAGTTTTCTGCTTCTCATGAATATCCAGGACTACTGGGCTCATGCACATAATGGAGAGGACCACTTATTGTCCATATTATTTAGCAGGATATCTCTGAAGCTCCACAGAATAGTATAAGTGATACATCATTTTGTTCAGCTTCTCTGTCACTATTTTATGCTACCCTGAGATAGTACTATCTAAATCTGCTGACGGAGTCTTTTTAATCAATGGCCGCAGCAGTGTCCTACCTCAGCCACTGATTGGCTGTTGGCGATTTGTTACAGAGATGTGGTAGAGAGCAAGAAAAGCAGCATTTCTCACTCCCATCTCCATCTGCCTGAGCAGAACAACATTTAAAAACAACATTGTTGAATAATCCTTTAGGGCTTGTTCACACTGAATAAAACAGATAGAATTTCACCACGGAATCCCGCCTGCTTCAGTGTGTCAGTGGGATATCTCACGCACACATGTGAATTCTTTGAGCAGAGGCGCGTGTAAGCCATCCCATTGACACACTGTCGCAGGCGGGATTCCGTGGCGGGGAGCTCCACCCTGGAGTTCCGCCTGTTTTACTCTGTGTGAATGAGCCCTAAAAGGGGTTTGCCCAACATGGACGCTCATTCTCTATCCAAAGGAACCCTTGCCATCTTGCTGAGAAATTCTGAAATCTTGTGAACAGGACTTCTGAAACTCTTATCTGCCCTTTATCTTCTTTATCATTGGCACTCCCTTCAGCAGTGGCTGAGTACGTAAGTATAGGGAGCCTTTTGGAACGCCGCAAAGGAAGTGTGTGAGTGTTTGTATGAAACTACCCTGGACTGTGATTGCTGGCTTAAAGGGGTTATCCAGCACTACAAAAACATGGCCACTCTACCCCTACTGTTGTCTCCAGTTTGGGTGGGGCTTTGAAACTCCGTTCCATTGAAGTAAATGGAGCTTTATTGCAAACTGCACCTGAACTGGAGACAACAGTAGGGGGAAAAGTGGCCATGTTTTTGTAGCGCTGGATAACCCCTTTAAAGGGATACTCCGGCCCGGGGGTATTTTTCAATTATGGCCGGGGATTGGGTGGTTATGGACGGCGGAGGTCACTTACCTCCCCGGTTCCAGCGCCGGGTCCCGGATCGCGCCACCTGGCACAACCGTCCCGCGGCCGCTTTCTGGTGTGAGCTGCGTAGCAGAGTCCCGCCTCGGCCGCTGAATGGCTAAGCTGCCTTAAAATGTCACATCTCATGCGGCAGCTCACACCAGGGAGCGGCAGCGGGACGGGTGTGCCGGGCGGCACAATCCGGAACCCGGCGCTAGATCGGGGTAGGTAAGTGACCTCCACCGTCCATAACCACCCCATCCCCGTCCATAGCAGAAAAATACCCCTGGGCCGGAGTACCCCTTTAAGGACAAAGCCCCCGTCAGAGATTATTGTTATATGTATGTATCTTCTTGTTTTATTCCTGTTCACTCCTTTGTATTATGTTGCTCTGGTTGCTTTGTATTTAGCTTTATAATTTAAATTATGTTCCTCCAATATTGAGGCCACTTTTTTATCAAGCAGCTCTTTACACAATAGTTCAGATTTTCCTTACCGAAATCTTTTCTTTCCATGAAGTCCCAAGGCAGCACAACAGAGGGTTAACATTATTTCTCTTTTCCTACTAACAGAAGAACCAAAACAATAGTAATACACATATACTATCAATTAAGAGTAATTAGCACTAGGCACCTCCCCTACTGGCTATATAAACCCCTAGAGAACACACACACACGTGAAGTATGCAGCAATAATATTTAATGAGGGTGGGTAACTTGTGCTGCCTTGGGACTTCATGGAAAGAAAAGATTTCGGTAAGGAAAATCTGAACTTTCCACTCGTCCCTACGGCAGCACAACAGAGGGATATATAAAGCAATAGAACAAGAGGGTGGGATTTACGTAGTCGCCAGTTCCAGCACACTCCTGCCAAAGGACGCCTCTCTGTTAGGAAGGACATCCAGCCTGTAATGCTTGATAAAAGTATCAGGTGATGACCACGATGCAGCTCTGCAGATTTGGTCCATGGATACTTGTGCCAATTCCGCCCAGGAAGCAGCTGTCGATCTGGTCGAATGGGCTCTTATGCCTTCTGGAGCAGATACACCTGAGGAAGAGTAGCATTGAGAAACTGTACCTTTAATCCACCGTGCTAAGGACGCTAATATCAGTAGTTTGTAATGGCTCAAACGGAGCCTGAGAAAGGGCCTCTAACACCAATGGTAAGTCCCAGGCAGGTAATGGACTCTTGACGGGAGGGCGAAGATTTTTCAAGGCTCTGAAGAACTTAGTAACAAGGGACAGGTTCGAAAATGCGCCATTAAAGTGAAAATTGATCGCTGAGAAATGGACCCTTAAGGTGTTGAACTTGAGGCCTTTGTTGAAACCTTCCTTGAGAAACTCTAATACATGTGAAATCGCTGGAGCAAGGATATTATGTGCATTACACCAGTCGTTGAATTTTCTCAGGATGCGGCTGTACACCTTCACCGTAGCCGGTCTGTGGGCAGCTGACAGAATATGGATTACATCTTCTGATAACCCTATAGATTGTAGGGCTACCCTGTCAGAAGCCAAGCTGTCAACCTCAGTCTCTCTGGGCACGGATGGAAGAGGCCTGCTTGCAGAAGAATGTCTGGTCTCAGAGGGATTTCCCAGAAGCGTCCCTTGGCTAGAGACACCGCCAAAGGGAACCAAGCCCTCCTGGGCCAATAAGGCAGGACCGCCAGAGCTGATGCCTTCTCCTCCTTGACCTTGGTCAGAACCCTCATGATCAGAGGAAACGGGGGAAAGACATACAGGAACTTGTGTTTCCACGAGATCGAGAGACCGTCTAAGTAATCTGGATCGTCCGTCCTGTAAATTGAACAGAAGGTCTCTATCTTGCGATTGAGTCTCGTTGCCATCACATCCAATTGCGGCTTCCCGAACAGGGTGACTAGATGAGCAAATACCTCCGGATGAAGGCCCCATTCTGCCGGATTCAGCTGTTCTCTGCTGAGGAGATCGGCTTGGATGTTGAGCGAGCCCCGGATGTGAACTGCATGAAGGTCTAGGAGATGATTCTCTGCCCATGACATAAGGAGACTGCATTCCTCCATCAAACCCGAGGATCTGGTGCCCCCCTGCTTCACATAGAATACCGCTGGGAGGTTGTCTGACTGAACCAGGATGCTTTGGTGATGAACCAGAGGAGCGAAATGACACAGGGCTAGGCGGATCGCACGCAGTTCTATGCGGTTGGACGAGTACGAGGCTTCCTGTCTGGACCACCTTTCTTGAACCCACTTGCCGTTCAAGTGGGCTCCCCAACCTCGAGCTGACGTGGGGTACTGGACATAGACTTGCCTACCGCAACCAGACGTGGGGTACTGGACATAGACTTGCCTACCGAGATCTTGTCTGGCCGAAGCCACCACGTGAGATCTGATCTCGTGGGAGATGATAACCTTATTAGCCTGTCCAGCCCCCAAGGCCTCCTGTTCCACTGAGATAGGATATCGAGCTGCAGGGGTCTGAGGTGAGCCCTGGCCCATGGAACAGCGTCCAGCGAAGACGTCATGAGCCCCAGCACGCTCATGGCGGAGCGAACCGTCACCTCTGGTTCCTGAAGTAAGCGAGATACTTCTGTCACCAAGCGCTCCAACCTCTTCGCGGAGAGGAACAGTCTCATCGAGATGGAGTTGATGCTGAAGCCCAGGAACCTGCAGACTCTTGCTGGGGAGAGGCACGACTTTTCCTTGTTGACGATGAAGCCATGATCTTCTAGCGTCTGCTGAGTCAGGCGAAGATGGTGAACTAGTTCCTCCGGAGACGGGGCTTTGACTAGCCAGTCGTCTAAGTACGGAATTATGTATACTCCCCGAAGCCTCAGATGAGCAGCTAAGATTACCGCGACCTTGGTGAATACCCGGGGCGCTGATGACAGGCCGAATGGCAGACAGGTGAACTGATAGTGGCGCGTCTGGCCTGCTGCCGAAAAAGCAATCCTCAGGAACCTCCGATGACTTCTGAGGATAGGCACATGTAAATAGGCATCCTTGAGGTCTAATGTCGCCATATAATCTCCTTGATGCAGGACTGCGCTGACGGACCTTATTGATTCCATCCTGAAGTGCTTTTTTGCTATGAAGGTGTTCAGGAACGTTAAATCGACCACCAGTCTCCAAGAGCTTCCTTTTTTTGGAACCGCAAATACTCGGGAGTATACCCCGAAACCTCTCTGGTGTCGAGGAACTTCCTCTAGAGTTCCTTTTTCCAGGAACTCTTGAACCAGGCCAAGGATATGCGGACTGCTCCGGTTGCGGAAGAATGTGTGTGGGGGAATACTGGTTAACTCCAGAGCATAGCCCCTGCTGATGACAGATCGGACCCAGGAGTCTGATGATGTTTGAAACCAGACTGCAACAAACTGGGCGAGTCTGGCCCCCACAAGCCTGCTGGCGTCAGAAGGATGAGGCCTTCGCTCCTCCCGAAGAAGGCTTTTTCTTATACGTGGATGATGTATCGGCCTGGTAATTGGGCTTCCTCTGCTTAGACTTCTGCTGAAATCTTCTTCTGGCTGGAGACCTCCAATAGGATTTCTGTTGCGGGCGAAACCTAGGCTTCCTAGGGGGTTGAGGAAATGCCACCCCTTTCTTTGAGCTCATACCCTCCAGGATGGGGGTAAGCTGAGGGCCAAAAAGGTTCCCAGCCTGAAAAGGCAAGGAACAAAAATGGTTTTTAGAAGAAATGTCACCTGCCCATTCCTTCAACCATAATGCCCTCCTTGCCGCTGTGGACGAGGCCATATTCTGGGAATTAAGGCGGATCATGTCCAAGGGGTAGTCCGAAAGGAATTCAGCGGCTAGCTTCATATCGGGGATATCTTTCAAGATATCTTCCCTCCGGACACCATCCTTAAGATCTTTGGACAAACGGCTTAGCCAGACCCTGAGTGCCCTACTGACCGACACAGAAGCAACAGAAGCCTTAACAGCTTGGGCGGCCCCCAGGTAAACACGCTTAAGAGAACCATCGGCCCGCCTGTCCATCTGGTCTCTAAGCAGCACCGATTCATCAGAGGGGAACATCGATTTTTTAGATAACCTGGCGACCGCCATATCAACACTGGGAACGGAATCCCATGCTTCTGAACACTCAGGGTCTAACTTATAGACCGATTTGGAACGGGAACCTAGATCCGCCTTTTTTCCGGTTTCGCCCATTCGGCCTCCATGAGGGAGTCCAACAGCGGCTGTTTAGGCAAGGAGTGACTAGAGCTCTCAGAAAAATAAAAAAGAGCCTCCTTCTTAGGAAGCTTGGAAGACCTAGGTTCGCCCTCTACCGTCTTCTTAACCGCAGTGATCAGGGAGGTTACCTGATCCTTATGCAGTAAGTAATAATCATCCGGGAGGCCACGATCAGGGGTACCTTTATCAGGAGAGGCTTCTGAGACTGAGTCGTCCTCCTCCTGTGATGACTGACATGGTGAAGAGAGAACAGAGGCTGGGACAAGAGCCTGTGTCGTAGGCACAGCATGGTGATGGCTTTGTACGTCTCTGAAGACATCTGACAGTTGGCTCTTGAACCATCCCATAAACTCCTTAGCCTCCGACTGCAGGTTTCCTCGAGAAGACGGGGCAGAACAAATGCGGCAGACATCAGATCTACTGTCATCTGGTAGTGGCTGGTCGCAGCTGCGGCACATCCTGTGTCTGTCCTTGCGTCTCCTTTTTCCAGAAGATCCGTGCTGCTGATTGTCCATCCTGAAATATAAGCAGGTAAGTAAGGAGGCTGAAAGTGGTATGGAAGATGCAGGTGGGGGCACAGCCTATGCCTGCTAACATACCTATTAGCAACAGAGAGGGAGCTCCTGGCAGAGTGCTGGGAGCTAGCTCAAGTCCACAGCACCTTTAAATTCATAAGCCCCGGGCAAATACAGAGGGGCCGGACTTACCCGACCTCCAATCACGGCCTCTGGACCTGCTGACGTCACCGCCGGAAGTGACGATGACGAGGCGGCCGGAAGTGGGGCAGCGCACATCAGAGACGCTGCCCACGGAACCCGGAAGTGGGGCAGACGCACCGGGAGAGAAGCAGAGCCGGCCCACAGCACCCCCGCACCCGCCGATACCACGCGCGCGGGAAACCGTAGGCAAACCCCGCCCCCCCCGGAGGCCACCGGAAAATGCAGGAGTACCCAAAATTGTATGGCGCAGCGCCACGAGTAGGCGGGGTCTAACCCATACATGCCGATACTACATGTACAGGGCCCCTCCCCCATCCTCACGGGGACAGCATGGCATGGCTGCAGGGTAGTCACCTCTGTACAACACTGCCAGAGGAAACGTCCAGCCATTTGCATCACCGGAGACCTTCACTGAAGGCAGAGCCGGGAGCAACAAAACCCTACCTTGAAGCCCGACACTGGACCATAGGTATGTATAGGGACCGGCTGAGCCGAGGACACTCTCGGTATGCCTGGGGAGATAACACAAAGGTTCTTCTTAGAAGGAACAGAAGAAAAAAACACGGGTGTGTGTGTTCTCTAGGGGTTTATATAGCCAGTAGGGGAGGTGCCTAGTGCTAATTACTCTTAATTGATAGTATATGTGTATTACTATTGTTTTGGTTCTTCTGTTAGTAGGAAAAGAGAAATAATGTTAACCCTCTGTTGTGCTGCCGTAGGGACGAGTGGAAAGTTATTTTTCTAAATCCCTTCCATTTTGAATAAGGCACCCCCTATTTTAGTGTCTTCATGCTTTAATTCTGCTTTCCATCCGCGAATGAGAATATATCTGTTTGCCTCACAAGCAGCACAGAGTGGGAAGAATGGAAGCTTGGGGAAGGTATTCTGCTGCCAAATTAAAAATTACATTTCTTATTATTTTAGTATTTGTGATTTTGAAAAATTGCTTTTGTGCACAGTACTGCATAGTACTGCAGAGATATTTGTAGCCTGCACCTGAACTTGTTACTGTTTTTTTGGCTATGTTCCCACACAGTATTTTTGCTCAGTATTTTGCAACCAAAACCAGGAGTGGATTAAAAACACAGAAAGGCTCTGTTCACACACTGTTGTAATTGAGTGGATGGCCGTGATTTCATGACAAATATTTGCTGTTATTTTATTATTATTTGCCATTAAATGACGCCTATCCACTCAATTTAAGCAGTCTGTAAACATAACCTTTCTGTGTTTTCCATCCACTCCTGGTTTTGGTTGCAAAATACTGAGCAATACTGTGTGGAAACATACACTACCGTTCAAAAGTTTGGGGTCACATTGAAATGTCCTTATTTTTGAAGGAAAAGCACTGTACTTTTCAATGAAGATAACTTTAAACAAATATACTCTATACATTGCTAATGTGGTAAATGACTATTCTAGCTGCAAATGTCTGTTTTTTGGTGCAATATCTACATAGGTGTATAGAGGCCCATTTCCAGCAACTATCACTCCAGTCTTCTAATGGTACAATGTGTTTGCTCATTGGCTCAGAAGACTAATTGATGATTAGAAAACCCTTGTGCAATCATGTTCACACATCTGAAAACAGTCTAGCTCGTTACAGAAGCTACAAAACTGACCTTCCTTTGAGCAGATTGTGTTTCTGGAGCATCACATTTGTGGGGTCAATTAAACGCTCAAAATGGCCAGAAAAAGAGAACTTTCATCTGAAACTCGGCAGTCTATTCTTGTTCTTAGAAATGAAGGCTATTTCATGCGAGAAATTGCTAAGAAATTGAAGATTTCCTACAACGGTGTGTACTACTCCCTTCAGAGGACAGCACAAACAGGCTCTAACCAGAGTAGAAAAAGAAGTGGGAGGCCGCGTTGCACAACTAAGAAAGAAGATAAGCACATTAGAGTCTCTAGTTTGAGAAACAGATGCCTCACAGGTCCCCAACTGGCATCTTCATTAAATAGTACTCGCAAAACACCAGTGTCAACATCTACAGTGAAGAGGCGGCTGCAGGATTTTGGGCTTCAGGCAAAGAAAAAGCCATATCTGAGACTGGCCAATAAAAGAAAAAGATTAAGATGGGCAAAAGAACACAGACATTGGACAGAGGAAGACTGGAAAAAAGTGTTGTGGACGGATGAATCCAAGTTTGAGGTGTTTGGATCACAAAGAAGAACGTCTGTGAGACGCAGAACAAATGAAAAGATGCTGGAAGAATGCCTGACGCCATCTGTTAGCATGGTGGAGGTAATGGGATGGTCTGGGGTTGGTGCTGGTAAGGTGGGAGATTTGTACAGGGTAAAAGGGATTCTGAATAAGGAAGGCTATCACTCTGCACCGCCATGCCATACCCAGTGGACAGCGCTTGATTGGAGCCAATTTCATCCTACAACAGGACAATAACCCTAAACACACCTCCAAATTGTGCAAGAACTATTTACAGCAGAAGCAGCAGCTGGTATTCTATCATAGGTAATGGAGTGGCCAGCGCAGTCACCAGATCTGAACCCCATTGAGCTGTTGTGGGAGCAGCTTGACCGTATGGTACGCCAGAAGTGCCCATCCATCCAATCCAACTTGTGGGAGCTGCTTCTAGAAGCGTGGGGGGCAATTTCTCCAGCTTACCTCAACAGATTAATAGCTAGAATGCCAAAGGTGTGCAATGCTGGAATTGCTGCAAAAGGAGGATTCTTTGATGAAAGCAAAGTGTGATGTAAGAACAATGTTATTTCAAATACAAATCATTATTTCTAACCTTGTCAATGTCTTGACTCTATTTTCTATTCATTTCACAACGTATGGTGCTGAATAAGTGTGACTTTTCATGGAAAACACAAAGTTGTTTGGGTGATCCCAAACTTTTGAATGGTAGTGTAGTCTAAAAGAGTGTCCTAGCAGAAAGACCCTCAAAATCCTACATCTATCCTGTGCACAGGGGACAAGTGACCATAGTGGTAGATCCCCTTAAAATTGTATATACAGTATATGTTTTTTCCCATTTATTTGTAGGAAGACTATTTCTTCGGTTCATGATACTCACACAGTTTAAAGTCCTATTTAAGACACATGTCCCTTCAGACGATGTAATATCTGCTAATAATATCTGCTAATACTATAAATAAGTCCAGTAAGTCTCACTGCAATTAGAGCTAATTAATATAAGGAACCACTTTACTATTATCAGGACGGCCATTAGTTTCGGGTCTTTTCCGAGGGTAGGCTCCTAGACTTATTTTTGGTGAACATTTCCGTTGCATTATTAAACTTTATAAGTGATATTTATGTATTTTATGCAGACCACTGGTTTACAGCTCTTTACTGGTTCTCAGAGGTTACAGAGCCCAAAAGCCATGGTAATATTGTACTGTGGATCGTTCCATTCCTCTGTATGTTTGTAGGAAAAAAAAAATAGTTTTTAAATCAACTGGTGAAAGTTATATAGATTTGTAAATGACATCTATTTTAAAATCTCCAGTGTTCCAGTACTTATCAGCTGCTGTATGCCCTGCAGGAAGTGGTGTATTCTTTCCAGTCTGACATAGTGCTCTCTGCTGCCACCTCTGTCCATGTCAGGAACTGTCCAGAGCAGTAGCAAATCCCCATAAAAAATCTCTCCTGCTCTGGACAGTTCCTGACATGGACAGAGGTGGCAGCAGAGAGCACTGTGTCAGACTGAAAAGAAAACTCTACCCTGTAGGACATACAGCAGCTGATAAGTATTGGAAGGCTTGAGATTTTTAAATAGAAATTACATTACAAATCTATACAATTTTCTGATTAAAAAAAAATATATATTTTCGCCAGAATACCCCTTTAAGCCCCAAATACAACTAATCTTTACTATTCTTAACGGCAAAAAAGAAAAAGGAACTCTGAATAGCAAATAAGGCTGATGTGAGAAGAGCGGTGATAGAGTATTATATATTCAGGTTAATGCTATCTTGGGAAGGGCATTGCTTCACTATGCTTGACTAAGGGGAAATGTTACATTTAATGTGCGCATTTAAAACCCATCTAATTTGGATGAAAAATAAACAGGAGGAGACGTATTTACTCGGCCTCACGTTTTAGCGGATTACTAATAACCGTGGGATTTAGAGCGGGTAATGTAAGTGTTGATTAGACAGCTACATATGCGCTTACACTGTAAAAATCCCTCTTGAGGAAAACAGTATTGAGTTCTCTAAACTGAGTCCATGTCCTGGGGGAATTTCAGGACTGGTAATTGGTTCAGCAAAAGCTCGAAATAGAAAATTTAATTTGCAATAAAATGTGTGCGTCAGACATATGTTATCCAACAGTGCAGAGCTGTCAGAGCCATGCTGAACTCTGATAAACTCTATATGAGTAGCAGTGTTACTGCCCCGGGGGTGCTACACGTAACCACAGGGTCCATAGCAAAATCACACTCAACAATGACAACTACCAGCAGTGAGAATGGGAAAGATGTAAGGGGTTGTCCAGCAAAAGTCTTCTTCTTTCACATCAACTGATATCAGAAAGTGATATAGATTTGTAATTTACTTCTATTTAAAAATCTCAAGTCTTCCAGTACTTATCAGCTGCTGTATGTCCTGCAGGAAATGGTGTATTCTTTTCAGTCTGACACAGTGCTCTCTGCTGCCACCTCTGTCCATGTCAGGAACTGTCCAGAGGAGAGGTTTTCTATGGGGATTTGCTACTGCTCTGGACAGTAGACAGAGCTGCCGAGACAAAACCACACAGAGAATTAAAGAACTACACAACTTCCTGTCAGGGATATTTCAAGCAGAAAGACAGTAAAGTAAAGCAAGTATAATTTATGATAACTCTATATTAGTAAGTTATATATCTTTGGAATATAGTTTTATTCGGGTATCATTTTCTCCAGGGAAAATCTCTTTCTTTCAAGTCAACTGATTTCAGAAAGTTATATAGATTTGTAATTTACTTCTATTTAAAATTCTCAAGTCTTCCCATACTTGTCAGCTGCTGTATGTTCTGCAGGAAGTGGTGTATTCTTTTCAGTCTGACACAGTGCTCTCTGGTGCCACCTCTGTCCATGTCAGGAACTGTCCAGAGCAGGAGAGGTTTTCTATGGGGATTTGCTACTGCTCTGGACAGTAGAGAGAGCTGCTGAGACAACACCACACAGAGAATTAAAGAACTACACAACTTCCTGTCAGGGATAGTTCAAGCAGAAACTGTAAAGCAAGTACAATTTATGATAACTCTATATTAATAAGTTATATATCTTTGGATTATAGTTTTATTCAGGTATCATTTTCTGGAATACCCCTTAAAATAACCATGTGACCCTAGGGTTACATTAAAGGGGTACTCCGGGGAAAATCTTTCTTTCAAATCAAGTGGTTTAAGAAAAATATATAGATTTGTAATTTACTTCTATTTAAAAATCTCAAGTCTTCAAGTACTTATAAGCTGCTGTATGTCTTGCAGGAAGTGGTGGTTTCTTGTCAGTCTGACATCGTGCTCTCTGCTGCTATCTCTGTCCATGTCAGGAACTGTCCAGAGCAGCAGCAAATCCCCATAGAAAACCTCTCCTGCTCTGGACAGTTCCTGTCTAGGACAGAGGTGGCAGCAGAGAGCACTTGAAAGATTACACCACTTCCTGCAGGATGTACAGCAGCTGATAAGTACTGGGAGACTGGAGATTTTTAAGTAAATTACAAATCTATATAACTTTCTGAAACCAGTTGATTTAAAAGAAAAAGATTTTTGCCGGAGTACCCCTTTAAACCATGGGTACCAGCTGAGATGACAGAGCAGATGCCAGGCCGGGTGCAATAAATAAAATATCCATAATATATGGCCTGAGAAGACAAACACCAGCTTACACATATATTTAGACATGCTAAATATGATTTAATGAGAAGAGGAAAGATTGATGCTGTATAAATATCAGGACTCACCAGGGGATATTATTATAGGGGTCATTGAATTATTTTCACAGATCCAAAGTGTCAGCAGTGAAGACATGTCCCCATCCTCTATAGGAATAGCCTAGCAAGCAGTTCCCGATGATGTAAGCGGGTAGTATCCTCACATCACACAGTATGACAATTTATAGTGAGCAGGGGATGGAGTTCATGGGGACCCAGTGATCTCTGTCTTCTTGGGTTACAGAGAGCGGCTCGTATCTTATTTAATTTTCTGACTCATCTTCCTTCCAGAATAAACAGCTCCTCGCCCATTCATCTGATCTGTCAGCCCGACATGGTTTTGGTATCAGCGGGGTATTTATTTCTATTAGAGATGTAACACGATCATAAGCAAATTGTAAATTTTATGAAATCTGATGTAAGTAGATGGATGACAACAAGCACATTACGAATTACGAAAGATTCCATTAGAAATGTTAAGCGTCGCGGAATCTGTCGGCGCTATAAGACGTATTGTTATTCTTTTTGTGTTTGATAGAAATTTACATGGTGAGGTATGTCCTATGCTTCCTGTTGCATTAAAGGGGTTGTCCAGCTAAAATCTTTTTCTTTCAAATAAACTGATATCAGAAAGTTATATTATATAGGATTGTAATTTACTTCTATTAAAAAAATCTCAAGTCTTCCCATACTTATTAGCTACTGTATGTCATGCAGGAAATGTTTTATTTTCAGTCTGACACAGTGCTCTCTACTGACATCTCTGGCCAAGACAGGAACTCTGTCTCGGTTTTCTATGAATCCCCATGGAAAACGTCTCCTGCTCTGGACAGTTCCTGTCTCAGCCAGAGGTGGCAGCAGAGAGCACTGTGTCAGACTGAAAATAAAACATTTCCTGCATGACATACAGTAGCTGATAAGTATGGGAAGACTTGAGATTTGTTAATGGAAATAAATTACAAATCTATATAACTTTCTTACTCCAGTTGATTTGAAAGAAAAAGATTTTCGCTGGACAACCCCTTTAACATCCAGGGTATCACACATAGTTTTGGTGGCTGTTTTTTTTTAAACCTAACATGACCCAAAAAAGCTGTTTAACATATCAAAAATGCCCATAAATGGCAGATCCCCCCCCCCCCCCACTAAATTGTATTCTACCAGAACAGAGGTCTACCCTTGTCTATACATTTTTTCCTAGAATTCCCAGTGGAGCAAGAATGGCCTATAAGTTTCCACATTCACTTTTGGCAATGTCCACGTGTATTTTTGGCGCTCAAAGAGAAATGTTATCCTTTTTTTACAAAAATTGAAATAATTGTATGCAAACCACAGCAATTACTGGTCTCAGGGAGATCAGAGAAAAATTATAATATCATTTATTATAATTTTTTTCACTGAACTCCCTGAGCTCAGGGATTGCTGTGGTTTGTTGGTCTATTTTTCATTGCCCCTGTTATCCAGAATCCTGCTTCACACTGACGAGGGGCAAATACCCTGAAACAGCTGTCTGTGGATGGATGACTGGCTTTGGTAAGTCATGTCACAATACTCACAACTGAGTTAGACTTTGACACAAAAGGGGACACCCTATTATTTCCAAACAAACAAAGTCGTACCAGCGCTTTGTTTGGCTTTACCATGGCCTCAGTGGAGAGGTGGATTGTGTGCGCAAGTCGCCCAGGGAACGGTGAGCTGGCTTTCCCTATTTATGTCCCAATATTCACAATAGAGTGAGGACCTGAGGGGCTACGTATCCGGGTGGTTTGGTGAACTCCCCACTGGGAGGCACCCCTTTGCAACAGGTTTTCCTTCCTTGGAGGGATATCTGGCTAGTCCCCTGTTTTGAGACTGGCAACTGAGGCGCCACAGACCCCTTTTTTGCATATCATTGTATATGCACACAACATATTAATATGGCCTTGTAGGTTACTTGTGAACCTTCCTATAACAAATAGATCCTAGTGAAAAGCGATTGGGGGAGATTTATCAAACATGGTGTAAAGTGAAACTGGCTCAGTTGCCCCTAGCAACCAATCAGATTCCACCTTTCATTCCTCACAGACTCTTTGGAAAATGAAAGGTGGAATCTGATTGGTTGCTAGGGACAACTGAGCCAGTTTCACTTTACACCATGTTTGATAAATCTCTCCCATTGTCTCCATGGCCATCTCCATGTTGGATTGTCTTCTTTTACCCCTTTAGGGCCCATTGTTGTGTAGCACACAGAGGTGGTTACAGTGCAGGGTAGCCGGGAGTAGCGGTCCTTCATATATGTCATGTGGCAGGTCAGTGTAGCTGACTGGATGTCCTCTTGTGGGCTGCAATTACTTTTCTGCAATATAGTTGATTTAGTGAACACTAGGATCAAACACTTTTACTGAAACTTCTTAAAGCACAATACAGTTCTGTTAGCGCAGAGTGTAATGTTACAGACAGATGAGTGAATATTGGGTCGTTGTCCCTTTTACAGAACCATATTCCAAAAGTAGTGTTTTGCCTTTTAAGGCTTGGCTCGGACTGGGTTCAGAAGCAATGTAGAGGCTGAGACTTCTCTTTATCTTTCTATTGGCTTGACCCTCTCTGATCTTAGATGGAACTCATGTGGGCAAATTATGTGACCAAGGCTTCACTCATCTGTAATAATAATAACCCCTACACTACAGTTTCAGCTCAGTGTATACAATGAATGCAATGTAATATACAAAGACAGTGTTATAGGTAGACTTACGCAGTATCATGCTGGTAAGAAAAGAGATTGTTTACAACTACACTACATCTTAATAGATGGCAGCTGGAACACGGGGAATGGGACACTACAGTTGTGTCAGAGCCTGGACCCACCAATAATCTTCTGGTACTCAGGTGAGCCGGTAAGCTACTAAGTCACTGAGCCGCTAGAAAAATCAAATCTGGTGTCCCACCCTGAACTTACATCCAGATTGATTAACGTTCATTCCTTTTTTGGGTCAATGGAAATTGGGATAAATATAAAGAACCAAAAGTTTTCTATCAAATCAATTGGTGTCAGAAAATTCCAGAGATTTGTAACTTACTTCTTTTAAAAAAATCTCAAGTCTTCCAGTACTTATCAGCTGCTGTATGTCCTGCAGAAAGTGGTGTATTCTTTTCAGACTGACATGGTGCTCTCTGTTGTCACCTGTGTCCATGTCAGGAACTGTCCAGAGCAGAAGCAAATCCCCATAGAAAACCTCTCCTGCTCTCTAGACTGGAAAGAATACCACCTCCTGCAGGGCATACATCAGCTCATAAGTACTGGATGGCTTGAGATTGTTTAATAGAAGTAAATTACATATCTCCTGTACTTTCTGGCACAAGTTGATTTGAAAGATTTTTTTTTTTTTTTAGAACTACCCCTTTAAGGGGTTGAGGAAAAAATCTAAACCATTTTTTTTATTATTATACAAGCAACAAATATTTGTGATGGAGATGATGATGTCACATGTCTAATTTGTAATTTAGACATCTTCAGTGTAGACATGATAAAGGCTTCTCAAGTTCCTTTCCTCAGGCTGTTTTCAATTTGTAGTATAAACTACAGATGTGTATTTTATTTGCTTTAATGGGGTTGTCCAGGGATATATATATATATATATATATATATATATATAGATAGATAGATATCTCTCCCTGAGATAGTGTAAAAAGATGTAATACTCCAACATGCTACTTTAATGTCAGTAACGGCTTTGGTCCCACCTCCACCAACATGCAGCCGGCCCAGGACTACACCAAGTCTAAAGTGATCCCTGTGCCTATCACTGCAAGATAGCATGGTCTTGGCTGCCAGAGGCCCAAGTTTCAAGAGCAGTGGCGTGGGCGTAAGTATGGGCCTAGGTTGGAGGGATGAAACACAGTCAACTTGCCTGAGTAATAAGAGTCAGTAAGGGACAGGCATGTCAGGGACAGAATCAGTGTCAGTAGCGTGGCCAAAAATTTTGATCTGTGGTTGAAAACCAGGAGGTAATTCCAGAAACACTGAGCTACCAGAGAAGGCTAATACACTGTGCCAGGGGTCTGGAGGAGGGAGGGAAGGTCAACGCCAAAACCAAGAGACAAAGGAAGAAAGCAGGTAGACAGGCAGGAGCTTAGTGCCCAACAAAAAAAAGGCACTAACGCCATATTCTGGGCTTCAGGGCCCCTCCTCCCCTGGTGACGGATAAGTTATATAACTGTATTCACAGCAAAGCCATTAGCTGTAGCAACCAAGCAATGCCAACAGTGCTGCAGAAGCTGGTATGCCATGGATGTTGCTGGGTAAGTATACTGCAACTACTTCCTGGTGACACGGCCACTCACTGAATAAAGGGCCTTTAAAGCGCTGCTGCTTTGATCAAGCATCCTCTTCTTTGGCTTTCCCGCCCAGCTGCTGCATCATCAGGCTTACCATCTTCTCCTCCAGAACGACTGACAGCTGGAGGAGGCTGGGCCTAAAGAGGTGGCTGGATGGGAGAGCCATAGAAGAGGATGCCGGATCACAACAGCAGAGCAGTATGTACTGCTGTGTGATCTGGAAAATTACAGCATGGATATAGGAATATTTGTGCTGTAAGTTTCCATGGCTGCACGAACAATACAAGGATTGTTCATGCAGCCCGGCAGCATGATTTCTCGTGCCATGTAAAGTCACTGCAAACATGTGCCAATCTTGCTGATCGACACTTGTTTGTGGTGGCCCACGGCCGAGAATTAGCTAATGTAAAAGAACCATAAGGTGGGACACGGCAATATTCATTTATTGGGTGGGGCAAACGGTGCATCAGCCCATGAACCAGGAAGTGGTGGGGCCAAGCAGGGCCAGGAGCAATGGCATGGGATAAGTGAGTATTATGTCTTTATTATTTTTCATCACCCCCATGCTTATATAACATTTTACCCCTGGACAACTCCTTTAAGTTACAGAGCTTGGCATGATATTAATTAAATACAATGTTGCGACATCTAGGGAAAAAAAAACTGCATAGGCTTTTTATCATGAGACCCTAAGGGTATCCAGATGGCTGATAGATGGCATCTGCCATATACATTCAATAAAAAGATGCAGATGTTAATGTATCTATATTTTAAATTAGAACCTGTGGGTGACAAAAAGCCAAAGGGGGTTTAATGGATGGCATGTGTCACGGTATTCATCCAATGTAGAATTTTTTCAAGTATAAAGTGTCACTGTCATTATAATTTTCACAATCTAAATCAGCAATAGATGTGATATAAAGCAAGTATGTAATATTCATTATTTTGTTCCTGTTATCATGGAAAACACGGCACTTCCTGTGTTCTGACTCTTTTTTTCCCCAAGAGTCTAAACACAGGAAGTCCCGTGTTTCCCAGTTCATCTGCGCTTACAGAGAGAAGGCAGTCATGTGACTGATGGACGCATTGAGATGTGATCAGGCCAGGACATGTGTTTAGTGCCTTTTTTTCAACCAGCACAAGATTACAGCGTGATAATAAAAAAATAAAAAAAATAATGAATGTATATTGAAAACTTCCTTTTAGTTCACGTCAACTGTTGATTTAGATTTTGAAAGTTATAATGACAGGCACATATTTGCTGTTATTTTAGAACAACGGCTGTTATATTGAAATAATGGCCGTTATTTACTGTTATATGGCGGCCATCCACTCAATTTCACCATTGTGAACAGATCCTTTCTGTGTTTTTAATCCACTCCTGGTTTTGGTTGCAATATGAGGACCACAATACTGACTGAAATATACGTAGTGTGAACCCAGCCTTAAATCACAAAGCCAAACATGCTGAAATATGTTGGGTTAAGTGAAGGAGTTTTTCCAGGATTTTTTAGGAATTTAGTGCAGGCTGGAGGAGGCTTACACTATAAAAAAAAAAAAAAAAAACTTTACGCCCCCCCCATTTCCTGCCACTTCAGGCTTTTTTTGTAGTTGTTGGTTGGTTTTGGTTAGTCCAAATTTTTGTACATCTGTATCTATTTTCGAGATGATGGCGGCATCACTTCATCATTCTACTAGACATTATAAGTGTTTGTTCAAACACAACTTTTCCCTTGTAAATTTTCTGTGTTTGAGAATTCTTTCAATGCCGATTACACCATGGCACGATTCCAAAGCTTCTTTATATGTGTAAATTATGAAAGATGACAATGTAAAAGAAGCAAATAAAAGACAATAAAAGAAGGTAAGAGCCCCGGACAATATACTGTTTATGTTGCACTTAGAATTAAGCAATTTTTTAAAAAGCAAAATATAATGTATAATATGGTAATGTTGGAATTTGGGAGGACAAAATCTGTCTGGATCCCTCAAGTGTCCACAACATATAATAAAACTTTTGACATGTCAAAAGTTTTTACCAATTGAGGTATGCGTGTTCAGACCTCCACTGATCATTACAGGGAACTGGTAGAAGATGGTACATCCTCTTTAAAATATGCCTAAATGGTTATATTGATCAAGAATATTTATGGTATTGGTCTTCATCTATCAATAGATATTATGTAATGTTTTTTTAGTTTATGTACTCGGTACTTGGTGTGGTTCTAAATCTGTATGTTCTTGCACTTAGCTATCAGCAGGGACTGCCTTTATGGCTGGAGGGCTAGGTACTCCAAGAGGCAGAAACAGCATTTGGGGTCCTTAGTCATATCAGGGGCACTGTACTACTGTAGCCACCTCCATCCTTGTGGCCCTACTGTCTATCTGTCTCTCCTTTCATAGCTTATCTTTAAACCACACAATTAAAGTGACTCTGTACCCACAATCTGACCCCCCCAAACCACTTGTACCTTCGGATAGCTGCTTTTAATCCAAGATCTGTCCTGGGGTCCGTTTGGCAGGTGATGAAGTTATTGTCCTAAAAAACTACTTTTAAACTTGCAGCCATGTGTTCAAACAGAGTATCTGTGCCCTAACTTTGCACCACCCCTCTATCCCTCCTCCCCACCCTCTTCATCATTAGGAATGCCACTGGAACATTTTCTACTGTCTGAACATTGCACAGGTGCCTTAACGATCCAGCCTATGTGCCGTACTTACACAGCTGAGGAATAGGAGACAATCTGCCTGGAGCATTCCTAATGATGAGGAGGGCGGGGAGGAGGGACAGAGAGGGTGTGCCAGCCTAATGCGTACACAATATAAGCCCCAGCCGTTGGGCACAGGGATGCCAGTTTAAAAGTTGTTTTTAGGACAATAACTGCATCACCTGCTGAACGGACCCCAGGACAGATCTTGGATTAAAGGACAACTCCCGCGGGACCCCAAAAAAAAAAAAAACACAGACACACACAGACACCATACTCACCATCTCTCCGGTGACGATCACCACTCGATTCGCCCGCCGTCCGCCTCTCCGTCGCCGCCGTCAGCCATCCAGCGATGTCTCCGACTTCCGGGTCCAGGGGATGGAAAAGGCTGCCAGTGCGCTTGCGCACCGGCAGCCTTTTCATTGGCTGGAGCGCATCACATGGCTTCCAGCAAGCTCAGCCAATCAGGGCTGAGCAAGCTGGAAGCCATGTGATGCGCTCCAGCCAATGAAAAGGCTGCTGGTGCGCATGTGCACCAGCAGCCTTTTCATCCCCATTCACTTTGCATGAAGACGCCGAGGAGGAAGAAGACCCGGACCGCCCCTCGGCTCTGACGTCGTCGTCACCAGATGCCGCCCCGGAGAAGAGGACCGTGACGATCGTAATAGGTAATGTATAAATTCTTTAACTTCCGGGGTGGGGGGTCGGGGGTCCGAAAGTGGGGGAAGGGGGCCAGACCGGGTATTTAACCACATTACAAAGTTATATAACTTTTTAATGTGTGTTAAATGAGCAAAAAAAAATTTTTGTGGGAGTTGTCCTTTAAAAGCAGCTATCCAAAGGTACAAGTGGTTTGGGGGGGGGGGGGAGGGGGGGTCAGATTGTGGGTACAGAGTCACTTTAACTTTATGAGACTTTGCGAAATATGCTTTTAAAGGACTTGGTAAGTTTAAATTGTACGGGCCCTATTACACCAACAGATTATCGGACAGATTTTTTTAAGCCAAAAGCAGGAATGGATTTGAAAAGATCGCAAAGATTTGAGACTTTCTATAAATCCATACATAGCACACAAAGGGTCTGTTCACATATCTAGTAGCCATGTGGTTTTGAAGTGGAAACTGCACAGATTTTTTTTCACAAAAACACTTTTTTGCCTATTTGGTTTTAGCTATCGATGAAGTCCGACGTCACTTTTGAAAGGATAGGTCAGGGAGGAGGGCTGGCAATGGATCTGTGCACACTCCAGCGGCCCCAGAATGTGTAAAAGGCTTCTCTAAATCTTCTCAGTAGATGTTTTTCTCATTTCTTATTAGCATTGGAATAATTCTGACTAAAAGGAATAATACAAATAAATTATGGGTTTACTCAGCTACAATCTGTATTTTCCTCTTACATAGAGAATAATGGCTCTTTTGTGCTCTCCTCCCGGTTGTTCTTAGTACTTTTTTTTATTAAAACCATCTGACATATTATCTTTGACATGCTTTATTTTTTATTAGCTTTTTTTTTTTTTAAAGAAACAAAAAATCCTAAAATTGCACAAAGGAAGTCAGATGCATAAATCTGAAGCTTCTAATTTATAGGTAGCTTTTTATTATTCTTGGTAAAATGTCATTTATTTGTACCTGTTTATGGGAACATTAAAAGAGGCCGTAATAGCGTATAACATATGTGAAAGGCATACCGTAATAAAAGATGGACCACTGCAGTGAGTCTTCCCTATCCATTAGCTATTGATATACAATGACTCTCTGTGGGTACACTGACAGCCTATATGATAATGGTAGTAGGAAGAACAGTGTACGAATAGAGAATACAGTAGTAAGGGAAGGAGAGAAGGCAAGGTGAACTGTCACTATAGTTCTGGACACCATCATAGCAAGAAGGTAATAAATATGATGGAAAGCATAGACTTTTTACAATTTACAGATGTCAGTGGCAGTAGTAGCCGTTTGAGCTTGGCCTTTAGAAAGATTCCTTTCTAAAGGCCAACCTTTAAAGCAACCCTGTAGTTCAAAAACTTTTTTCTTTAAGCCCATGAGAGCCCTCTCCATTTTGCAGTTTTTTTAATTTTTATTTTTTTTATCACTATCTCTATTGCAGAAAGCAGGACGGAGCAGAGCTGTTTGCCAGTAGTATACACACAGTTACTTCCTCCCTTAGTTGCCTGGCCAATCACAGCGACAAACAACACTTCTTACAGTTCTTATTGCTATGCCTTGATATAGCACTGATGAAAGTGGAGCATGATTTACACAGTACAGTGCTAAAGATGTCATATGGGGGATAGAAGTGGTCACTGATGCACTGAGTGGAGGTGAAGTATGAACAGAAATACAAGAAACAGTCGCAGCAATGAAAGAGTTACACTGAGCTACTTTTGTTACCAGTGCTGCTAAGAAGCTAAAGGGAGGTGGAGATTACCCTTCAGAACTGTGGACATACAGCCGAAGGTACACATTTATTTATACAAGGGACAATTACACATGCGCAGTACAGTGCAGTGTTTAGTGCTGTAGGCGTTGTGATGAGAACGTTGGCGTGCCGCTGTGTGCTACGGCATGCCTCTGAATGACGTTGCGGCTTCACTGGAATTTAAATAACGCCCCTCACGCTCAGAGGGGCGTGATTACATTGCCAAACCGCCCAGGGGACGTGACTACCTTCAAAAAGCCCACCGCCCACATGACTATTTGGGGTCATTGACAAGCGGCGCCTCAATTTGTAAAAATAAGGGCCCTTTTACACGGAAAGATTATCTGACAGATTATCTGCCAAAGATTTGAAGCCAAAACCAGGAATGGATTTGAAAAGAGGAGAAATCTCAGGCTTTCCTTTATTACCTGATCTCTGTTTATAGTCCATTCCTGGCTTTGGCTTCAAATCTTTGGCAGATAATCTTTCAGTGTAAAAGGGCCCTAAGTTTACTTTGCAAAGACGGGGAATACAGTGACATGTATGGGAAGTGTGCAGAGTGATTTATCAGCACGTTTCCCTAGCTTAATAGGCATTTTTAACGTGATTGGTTCCCATTAAGACCCACCTGTGTCCTGTCTTGACTGTTACTAAAGACAGATTTCCCCTAACAACAGGCAGTGGACTGCAGAAAATTGAGACGCATAGAGGCCAAGGCTTTAGAGCAGTTTTTTTGTGGTATAAGGTATCCTTTAGAAAGCAAGTGATTTATAAATATTTAGTGCATATTACGGCAATCCTAAATAATTAAGGTGCTTCAATAGGATTTCACTCCAGTAGATGCAAGAAACATGTGACGTTTCGGTCATAACTCAACCGTCATCAGACAATCAGATTGCAGAATATCAGTGATAGCAGAGATAAGAGCATAAAGGATATAGTGACACCTTATAGACGCTTTGGTGTGGTGAGGGCATTGCGGTGCTCAGATCACCAACATTTTGCAGAGATATAAGAAAACAACAGGCAGTGTCAGCTTGGACACTATACATCTCACCTGGTTTTTATCAACTATACAAGAGCCACCCTATTAAAAGAAACAGCCCGTTCTTTGAGATCACCGAGAAGTATTTCATATAAAATAACAACAGAAAGTGACAGCATAATACGTGTGCTTAGGACTCTGCCAGAGAGCAATTGGGAACAATGCTCTCACTCAAGTGGTGGGGGAAGATTTTATCACAGAGGTCAAGAGGCTCGACCTCAGCGACTGCTGATCAGAGCGGTTCCTGTAGAACCCCGGTAAAGACAGTTACATAATACCTGATGGTAACCACATGAGGAACGTATTTACTAAAAGCCAAGATGAAATATCACCTGAATTCCTAATTAATGACTAACTATTTTAACTAGTAACAAATGGACTTACTGTACCATAAGCATGCAGTATGCAGGATACTATAGCTTCAATGGGATGCAGATTTTTCTGCTAAACTGGACTAAGCCAAGAGATGTTATGGAGATTCGGACATGAGGTCATAAGATGGGAAGAATGGAAGGGCACGTGATTAACCCATCATACTGCTACTCCTTACATAGTGGCAGGGCCGGCTCCAGGTTTTTGTAGGGCCTTGGGTGACAGAGCCTCAGCGGGCCTCTCATGCATCCACTATGCACCCATCATCCACACACTATGCCCAATGACTACAGTCACCACTAACATCACAAACACACATTATTGACATAGACACTGACTAACAGTGACTGACACTGACTTTCTGACTGACACTAACTGACTGACTGACACTGACTAACTGACACAGACTGTCACTGACATTGACAGACGCAGACACTCACACACAGTACTTACAGCTCAGTGTTCCCCCTCTTCCTCTCTGGCTGCTCTCCACACTGTAAGCTTGAGGACCTTTGGATCATGTGATCAGGTCCTTCACCCTTTTCTCTCTCTGTGCAGGTCCTGCTCCGTCTCCTGTGTCTTCTGATGTTCAACCTGCCCACCCTACACAACAGTGAACAGGCTAACCAATATAGCATCAGTGCCCTCTCCCTCTCTGGGCCCCTAGAGGCGCTGTGGGCCCCCGGCATTTGCCACGGTAAGCCCCGTGCTGACGCCCCGCCTGCATAGTACTATAACCAGATTGACATGTCCCCATAGACCTGTCCAGCAAACATTGTTTTAGGGATTCAATACAGAAGGCCTGTCCTTAGGATAGATCAAAATCACTCTTATTGATGGGGCCACATCGCTCGTAACACAGCTCTGTGCACTTTATAGCTGGTTCTTTGGCTACTGTACTTGCTACACCTGGCCAACCCTACAAATATACCATTGGTATTAAAGAGCCAACAGGCCAATTTTTTGTGCTGTGTTAATCTGGGGCGCAAGTGGGCAAAATTCTTAAAGAAAAACTGTCACCTGCAATGTGGCCAGCAAACTACTGACACTGATAGATAGCACATGCCTTACATATTGTAATGGTATTTTGCCTGGTGCATCTGTGGCTTAATTTCTTTAAAAAAAGAACAATTCTTCTGCCGTCCAGAAGGGTCAAATAGGCGTGTTGGGGGCACTGTACTGCTCCAATCTGCCAGGCCCCTCCCACTCACTCTACACGGCCACCGTCATCTCCTTCCTCTGTTAACTGACATCCTGGACTCATGTCAGTAACTGAAGGAAAGGGATGTGTAGAGCAAGCGAGAGGGGCACTGAAGGCCAGAGCAATACAGGGCCCCAGGATGCCTATTGGAACCTTCAAGGTGCATTTTTTTCAAGAAATTATAGAGTACCTTTAAAAAAAATAAATAAATAAATAAGAATTTCAAAAGTTATTGGTTGCAGTGGGTCTGACTGCTGAGACTTGCTGCAATCCAAATATACAAACGGGGAAAGAGAGCAATAGCAGTGTGATCCACTCCCCGGCTGTTTGCTAATTCCAACTCTCATAGACTAGAATGGGGATAAAGTGTTGGAATTAGCAAGCGGATGGTGCCAGAAAGTTATACATACTGATTGCAGTGGGTCTCACTGTCTCACTGCTGAGACCAGCTGCAATCTGAAGATACATCCAGGAAGAGAGAGCGCCAACAGTGCGATCCACTTTATTCAAAAACTCATATAGAAAGAGAGACCGGCACTACTCATTTAAAAAGCCAAACAGGGTTTACCAGATGTAACGGGGTGCTCACTCTATGTAGCAATAGACACTGTCCATAAATGCATGAATAGAAAGGAAAACTGGAGGGCACTCACCGTGAAAAATAATTCTTTTATTCTTATGCGTGTAACATAGACACGGACGCCGTGTAGCTGGCGGGGGCGCCCTGTGCAGGATGATTAGACGAGTGACAGCTGTTTCGCAACAAAGTGCTTCTACTGCTCTGGACAGTTCCTGACATGGACAGAGGTGGCAGCAGAGAGCACTGTGTCAGACTGGAGAGAATACACCACTTCCTGTATGGCATACAGCAGCTGATTTGAAACCATTTTTTTCTCTGAAGTACCCCTTTAATACACATTGAACTGAAGCAAAATATGTTGCCTTCTACATCATAGAAAACATTAAGATCATTCGTCCTTGTTGTAACTATGTGTTGACGTGGGTGTTTGCAAAGCAGATATTGATCTCCTAACCTATATTAACCACTGCACACAATATCCTTGTATTCCATCAATGATAAATATAACACTGCCATGCTATGCTGAAAGAGTAATGATCTATTGTATATACATTACAGTACCATACATCAATACAGCATCATGCACTGATAACCTGCTCCCAAGCACAATTATTATACATACAATACCTAGGGCATTTGTAATAATAGACTTTTGTAAGGTAATAGCTGCAATCCAGATTGTCTAAGTGCAACAACATGCAGCAGACTGTGTGGTATCTGTAACATTGAGAAACCACACGTAGATATTTCATCACTTATTTGTATCTTGACTGGAATCAGCGGTGACATAACATTACTGAAAATCCTGACCCAGGACGCAAGAGATTGGAATTTACTGAGCATAATCTGTATATTATCACCAAGCTGTTACATAGGTCAAATGTTAGCACACAAGTAATTTATTAAAAAGATCGCATTATTGATTGCCGCATTCTGAGTTATGGTCTGTATTTGAATTCAGAGCTGTATTCACAGTTCTATAGACTTCTTCCGTTTCAATGGATTTTTTTTCTTTAAAGGCTTGTTTTTGGTATTATTACTCCTTTGGGGTGATGTTGGGGCTCTCACTGCTGTTATTGAGACCCTGTGACATCCCTCCTTGATGCACAGCTACTTGTATTTCTTATTCACTCCATTGCGGGGGTCAGGTCCAGAGTTGGTCTGGTTGTCAGTAGTACCTATACATGGACTTCCTTTTGCGATGCCCTGGCCCCTGGGGGCCACTTCCGCAGTGCTGGTGTTATGAGCGGGCAATGACCGGGGCAGCTGCAGGGTGTATACTTGTCACGGTATAGGCCTGAGGGCGGCACAGCTGTAGGGACAGTCTGTGGAATCTGCGGGTGATGATGGGCATGCGATTCTTCGCTGCACTTAGTCAGGGCACCAGTTAGTGGACACCAATGCCAGGGTTCAGTAACAGCGGTTTTATTATAGATGAGGTAACTAGTAGCAACAGTTCTGTCCGGATGCAACCGGGTATATAGCAGGCTCTGACAAATAAGGCAGGAGTGGTGCTGCATAGGCTGTGAGAATACGTGCCGGATGATGGGAGTAGGAGTATGAGAGAAATAGCGTTGCTGGGTGGATTAGCTTGAGAATAATACTTGCTGTGAATCCTTGTAGCGATGAGGAGAGATAACGGAATGACACCCAGATGAGAGAGAAGACTCCGGACACTTGAGCAGGCAGATACAGCCGAAGACTGGTATATAGCAGCAGACTCAGTCACTCTTCTGTGGGAGAGGATAGAACCACACAACCTCCTTGCTTGGAAGCAGGGGCTGAACTGACTTGTCAGCAGGAAGTGGGAGGTCACATGGTTGCTCCTGGCCAGAGCTAGTCGGCCATTGGAGGAACCATGGTTACAGGTCACGTGATCAACAGCCTTGCATACCACTGTACACTGTAATAATACACAGGAATACATGAGAACACACATGAGAATGCACATTACCAGAGAATACTAGGGGAAAACCAGCAGCAGTTGCAGTGCAAACACTTACCAGAACAGGCATGGGCACAGAAATAGAAATGACCATAATAGGAGTAGTAGTCTGCATGTTCTGGGACACTGCATACCTCCCTAGCAAATTTGAGCCGACCTCGGCGAATCTAGAAGGCAGCAAACATGAATAGACTGGACAATCAAACAGCAGGAATGAATGATGAGAGTGAGTGTGATGAGGTGTGTGTTTCCCACGCCCAAGGCACAGGTGAGAAGAGAGAGAATGAGAAACCCTAGTGGCAGGACTTCACCTAGGGGTGCCTAACGTACTCTGGCGACCAGGTAGCTAGTGCGTGAACCATCTGACGTGTAAGCCAGGACAACTTAACTGCTGGCGGGTGACCCTCCATATTCCAGCCAGTTAGACAGTAGGTTTTCTGTTAAATGTGTTACCCTACTGGAAAAGAGAACGTGAAGACCTGTGTACTACCTTGGCGTGTCTGAGTAGTGTCTTGGATACCTGGAAGAGAAAAGAACAAAATAATAAAAGCAAACATACATGGGGAGCTCCCTTTCATACCACTCAATCACACACACAAGCACTCCACAGGCCAAACACACGAAAAGGTATCCAAGGTGCGATATGTATGGACAAGTGTGAAGGTTAGGTATGACTATGTGTGATTACTACTGCGTTGGGACAAGACAGAGGTGAACAAATACTGGAAACAAAAAGGAAGGGAAACACAAAAGACAACAAATACTGCGAGGTCTTGAGGAGAACTGGCTCACATGAATCTGAATGAAACCTGAGAGAAATCTGAATGAAAATCTGAGAAAAATCTGAATGAAAATCTGAGAAAAATCTGCATACAAACTGGCTCAACTAAATCTTTCCAGCTATAGATATGATAATAATACACAATAATGAGACTGGATGAGAAAATACACTCCTACATAAACTGGACTTTCTCTGAGGTATATATATATATACTGACTTCTCTTACTCAGAGGAGGAGCTATCTGACTTAGACACTGGAAAATATACTGTTTTACAAAAGAGGCACTCTACTCTGAGGCAATCTATGTAACCTTGTGCTTACTCAGAGGAGGAAATACAAAGACTTTGATAACACTGGAATACAATAGTACAATAAGTGCAATAGTAGAATAAGTGCAATGATACCCTGTGTGGAACACACAATCACAGGAAAGTGCATTAGGAAGGAATGGGTTAAGTGTCTCTGTTAGGTAGAGTCTCTTTTAGGCAATTAGACATCTTCCATGTAAAAGACTCTGGGACAGGCACTAGAGAACCTTTTGTTACTGTAAGTGTCCATCAGCTCATGGCTGGTTAGTACAGGGAACTTGGTCAGGAGGACCAGGCACGAACCTTGAACGTTGCAGGAGCTGGAACAAAACAGTAAGACAACAAAAACAGTTTAAGGGCTCTGGTCTCTGTAAGGACACTTAGCAGAAATGTCCTGGAGGACCCTGAGTAGGCTTCTTCTTTTTCTTCTTCCACGGATAGCGATAGCGTGAAGGGCCTGGAGCAGAAGCATCACTGGATGCCGTAGTGACTACAATGCTGGGCGTCACCGTGGTGATAGCAGAGATGATGGGGGCCACATGATAGGTGACGGTCGTGGTAGAAGAGGCAACCTTAGCCACAGCAGTGGGAGCAGTAGAGGGGACTGCGGTAGTAGACGGGCCCGCTGTAGTGGAAGCTGCAGGAGCAGCGCTAGGCATAGCGGTGGCAGCTGTAGTGGCAGGCGACAGGGCAGCGAGGGCCTGCTGAATGTCCTCGATCAGCTGCATAATCTCAGGCCCCGGCCCGAGCATCCATTGCGGCAGGGGCGGCGAATCACGCCCTGGAGGTTGCCACAGACCCGGGGATATGAAGGCCTTAGCAGAGTTCTCCCCTTTAGGGCCAGGGACTGAGGACAGCAGAGTCAGTCCACTTACAATCTGTTCGCTGTCCGGTGATGAGGACCCTCCGGTACAAGAAGCGAGGTCAGAGGTGCTGGAGTGACCGGGTCCCGGAGAAATGCTGGTCTCAGGTATGGGCCCCTCATTCTGATCAGCAGAGGCCGGGATGAAGGCCCGGCGAAGACTTCCGTCGTCCAACGGGGCAGCGGCCCAGCTGGTGTCGCTGTAGGATGGGAGCGGTGCTAGCAGGCAGGCAGGATTGCTCTCCGGCAGCTCCGGCATCACTGGTGCTGCGGCTGCAGGCAAACGTTTCTCGGGGGCCGCCATCTTGTCATGCTCTGGCCGGAACTTGTAGCAGGAAGGGGAGGAGCGCCAGGCTGGAGGATCAGGTTCCAGAATCTGCCCAGCAACAGTGACGTCATCCGGCCCAGGCAGCCAACCAGGAGCAGTCAATGGAAAGTCTATGGCGCCGGGCGATTCCCGCGCTTTGGCAGCATGGCTGTTAACCTCCTCCTCACCGGGGTATGGCGCAGCCAGAAATTGAAGAAGACGGCGGCCATCTTGTGTACAGTTTAGGGCCCGAAACACTTCAATCAACCCCATAGCAATCAGCAAAGTCTCTTGGGGGTTACAGTACAGTTCTGGGGGCACTGACAGTTGGCACAACACAGTCTGTATCCTGTTCGTGACGCCAAAAATGCGATGCCCTGGCCCCTGGGGGCCACTTCCGCAGTGCTGGTGTTATGAGCGGGCAATGACCGGGGCAGCTGCAGGGTGTATACTTGTCACGGTATAGGCCTGAGGGCGGCACAGCTGTAGGGACAGTCTGTGGAATCTGCGGGTGATGATGGGCATGCGATTCTTCGCTGCACTTAGTCAGGGCACCAGTTAGTGGACACCAATGCCAGGGTTCAGTAACAGCGGTTTTATTATAGATGAGGTAACTAGTAGCAACAGTTCTGTCCGGATGCAACCGGGTATATAGCAGGCTCTGACAAATAAGGCAGGAGTGGTGCTGCATAGGCTGTGAGAATACGTGCCGGATGATGGGAGTAGGAGTATGAGAGAAATAGCGTTGCTGGGTGGATTAGCTTGAGAATAATACTTGCTGTGAATCCTTGTAGCGATGAGGAGAGATAACGGAATGACACCCAGATGAGAGAGAAGACTCCGGACACTTGAGCAGGCAGATACAGCCGAAGACTGGTATATAGCAGCAGACTCAGTCACTCTTCTGTGGGAGAGGATAGAACCACACAACCTCCTTGCTTGGAAGCAGGGGCTGAACTGACTTGTCAGCAGGAAGTGGGAGGTCACATGGTTGCTCCTGGCCAGAGCTAGTCGGCCATTGGAGGAACCATGGTTACAGGTCACGTGATCAACAGCCTTGCATACCACTGTACACTGTAATAATACACAGGAATACATGAGAACACACATGAGAATGCACATTACCAGAGAATACTAGGGGAAAACCAGCAGCAGTTGCAGTGCAAACACTTACCAGAACAGGCATGGGCACAGAAATAGAAATGACCATAATAGGAGTAGTAGTCTGCATGTTCTGGGACACTGCACTTTCCTTTAGCTGTCTGGCCAATCACAGCATTTACACCTTACTGCTATGCCGTGACATAATGTTGGTGAAAGTGCACTGGAATGAACAGGCTTAGGGTATGTTCACATCTCATTTTGGGCCCCATGTTGGGCTACAATGAAAAAAGGATGCTGACGTGCAGCCCTGCGTGCGGCTGATGCCCATATGATGGCCACATTGACTTAAATGAGCAGGACGGAGTCATTATGTGACTATGTTTTGCTCATTTGCTGGACGTACACTGCTTTTGTGCAGGGCTCAAAAGCGTGGTCCATCAAGCTTTTGAGTCCGGCACAAATGCAGTGTACGTCAGGCAAATGAGGAGAACATAGTCACATAATAACTCCGTCCTGCTCATTTAAGTCAATGTGGCCGTCGGCCGCAATCCAGGCTGCATGTCAGCATGCTTTTTTCACTGATTCCTGACGTGTAGCCCGACATGGGGCCAAAAATGAGATGTGAACATACCCTAAGCCTGTTCAGTCCAGTGCACTTTCACCAGCATTATGTCACGGCATAGCAGTAAGGTGTAAATGCTGTGATTGGCCAGACAACTAAAGGAAAGGAAGTCCATGTATAGGTACTACTGACAACCAGCCCAGCTCTGGACCTGACCCCTGCAATGGAGTGAATAAGAAATACAAGTAGCTGTGCATCATGGAGGAAGGTCCCAGGGGCTCAATAACAGCAGTGAGAGCAGTAAGGTGCATTGTGATCAGAAAGTAAAGAACAGTAGCAGCACAGCAAGGTA